>NC_092785.1:43262190-43584690 GCF_047496795.1 Chiloscyllium punctatum
CCCATTGTGTCCCCACCCCCTCAGTGTGACCCCTCCCCCTCACTCTGAACCTCCAATTGTGTCCCTCCCCCTCAGTGTGTCCCCTCCCCTCAGTGTGACCCCTCCCCCTCACTGAACCTCCCATTGTGTCCCCACCCCCTCAGTGTGACCCCTCCCCCTCACTCTGAACCTCCAATTGTGTCCCCCTCCCCCTCAGTGTGTCCCCTCCCCCACAGTGTGACCCCTCCCCCTCACTGAACCTCCCATTGTGTCCCCACCCCCTCAGTGTGACCCCTCCCCCTCACTCTGAACCTCCAATTGTGTCCCCTCCCCCTCAGTGTGTCCCCCTCCCCCTCAGTGTGACCCCTCCCCCTCACTGAACCTCCCATTGTGTCCCCACCCCCTCAGTGTGACCCCTCCCCCTCACTCTGAACCTCCAATTGTGTCCCCTCCCCCTCAGTGTGACCCCTCCCCCTCACTGAACCTCCCATTGTGTCCCACCCCCTCAGTGTGACCCCTCCCCCTCACTCTGAACCTCCCATTGTGTCCCCACCCCCTCAGTGTGACCCCTCCCCCTCACTCTGAACCTCCAATTGTGTCCCCTCCCCCTCAGTGTGTCCCCTCCCCCTCAGTGTGACCCCTCCCCCTCACTGAACCTCCCATTGTGTCCCCAACCCCTCAGTGTGACCCCCACCCCCTCACTGAACCTCCCATTGTGTCCCCCACCCCCTCAGTGTGTCCCCTCCCCCTCACTCTGAACCTCCAATTGTGTCCCCACCCCCTCAGTGTGACCCCTCCCCCTCACTCTGAACCTCCCATTGTGTCCCCTCCCCTCAGTGTGACCCCTCCCCTCACTCTGAACCTCCCATTGTGTCCCCACCCCCTCAGTGTGACCCCTCCCCCTCACTGAACCTCCAATTGTGTCCCCACCCCCTCAGTGTGTCCCCTCCCCCTCACTCTGAACCTCCCATTGTGTCCCCTCCCCCTCAGTGTGACCCCTCCCCCTCACTCTGAACCTCCCATTGTGTCCCCACCCCCCTCAGTGTGACCCCTCCCCCTCACTCTGAACCTCCAATTGTGTCCCCTCCCCCTCAGTGTGACCCCTCCCCCTCAGTGTGACCCCTCCCCCTCACTGAACCTCCCATTGTGTCCCCACCCCCTCAGTGTGACCCCTCCCCCTCACTCTGAACCTCCAATTGTGTCCCCTCCCCCTCAGTGTGACCCCTCCCCCTCACTGAACCTCCCATTGTGTCCCCACCCCCTCAGTGTGACCCCTCCCCCTCACTCTGAACCTCCAATTGTGTCCCCTCCCCTCAGTGTGACCCCTCCCCCTCACTGAACCTCCCATTGTGTCCCCACCCCCTCAGTGTGACCCCTCCCCCTCACTCTGAACCTCCCATTGTGTCCCCACCCCCTCAGTGTGACCCCTCCCCCTCACTCTGAACCTGCAATTGTGTCCCCTCCCCCTCAGTGTGTCCCCTCCCCCTCAGTGTGACCCCTCCCCCTCACTGAACCTCCCATTGTGTCCCCAACCCCTCAGTGTGACCCCACCCCCTCACTGAACCTCCCATTGTGTCCCCACCCCCTCAGTGTGTCCCCTCCCCCTCACTCTGAACCTCCAATTGTGTCCCCACCCCCTCAGTGTGACCCCTCCCCCTCACTCTGAACCTCCCATTGTGTCCCCTCCCCCTCAGTGTGACCCCTCCCCCTCACTCTGAACCTCCCATTGTGTCCCCACCCCCTCAGTGTGACCCCTCCCCCTCACTGAACCTCCAATTGTGTCCCCACCCCCTCAGTGTGTCCCCTCCCCCTCACCCTCACTCTGAACCTCCCATTGTGTCCCCTCCCCCTCAGTGTGACCCCTCCCCCTCACTCTGAACCTCCCATTGTGTCCCCACCCCCTCAGTGTGACCCCTCCCCCTCAGTGTGACCCCTCCCCCTCACTGAACCTCCCATTGTGTCCCCACCCCCTCAGTGTGACCCCTCCCCCTCACTCTGAACCTCCCATTGTGTCCCCTCCCCCTCAGTGTGTCCCCTCCCCCTCACTCTGAACCTCCCATTGTGTCCCCACCCCCTCAGTGTGACCCCTCCCCCTCACTCTGAACCTCCCATTGTGTCCCCTCCCCCTCAGTGTGACCCCTCCCCCTCAGTGTGACCCCTCCCCCTCACTCTGAACCTCCCATTGTGTCCCCACCCCCTCAGTGTGACCCCTCCCCCTCATTCTGAACCTCCCATTGTGTCCCCACCCCCTCAGTGTGACCCCTCCCCCTCACTCTGAACCTCCCATTGTGTCCCCTCCCCCTCAGTGTGACCCCTCCCCCTCACTCTGAACCTCCCATTGTGTCCCCACCCCCTCAGTGTGACCCCTCCCCCTCACTCTGAACCTCCCATTGTGTCCCCTCCCCCTCAGTGTGACCCCTCCCCCTCAGTGTGACCCCTCCCCCTCACTGAACCTCCCATTGTGTCCCCACCCCCTCAGTGTGACCCCTCCCCCTCACTCTGAACCTCCCATTGTGTCCCCACCCCCTCAGTGTGACCCCTCCCCCTCACTCTGAACCTCCCATTGTGTCCCCTCCCCCTCAGTGTGACCCCTCCCCCTCACTCTGAACCTCCCATTGTGTCCCCTCCCCCTCAGTGTGACCCCTCCCCCTCACTCTGAACCTCCCATTGTGTCCCCACCCCCTCAGTGTGACCCCTCCCCCTCACTCTGAACCTCCCATTGTGTCCCCACCCCCTCAGTGTGACCCCTCCCCCTCACTCTGAACCTCCCATTGTGTCCCCTCCCCCTCAGTGTGTCCCCACCCCCTCAGTGTGACCCCCTCCATCTCGCTGTGATCCCCCATTGTGGACCCCCCTCTCACTCTAAACCCTCCCCCCACATTGACCCCTCCCCACACACTGGCCCCGCCCCCTCAGTGACCCCCCCACACTGGCCCCGCCCCCTCAGTGACCCCCCCACACTGGCCCCGCCCCCTCACTCTGACCCCCCCATTGTGACCCCCACACACTGGCCCCGCCCCCCCGTGACCCCCACACTCTGACCCCGCCCCCTCAGTGACCCCCACACACTGGCCCCGCCCCCTCAGTGACCCCCTCTGACCCCGCCCCCACACTCTGACTCCGCCCCCTCAGTGACCCCCTCTGACCCCGCCCCCACACTCTGACCCCGCCCCCTCAGTGACCCCCACACACTGGCCCCGCCCCCTCAGTGACCCCCACACACTGGCCCCGCCCCCTCAGTGACCCCCTCACTCTGACCCCCCCCTTTCCCCTCCTACCGATCCAGAGGAGGAGGAGGAGGTGGTTGAGGATGAGAGCGGTTCCCGCCGCCATCGGGCGGGTGGATCCTCGATCTCGCGGATTCTCAGGAAAGTGCGGACCTGAGAGAGACCTCCCGGCATCCTCCAGTCACAGTCCCCCGCCCACCGCCCGATCCGCCAATCAGGAGCCTCCCAGAGGAACACGTGACGCGCGGCTCGCGCCGCCGAGAACCTAACGGTCACAGCCACGTGACCCCTTCCCCAGGGAGGGTGACCCCAGCGTGACCCCGAACCCCGGACAATGACCTTGACCCCGGACAGTGACCTTGACCCTGGACAGTGACCCCAACCCTGACCCCAGACAATGACCCCCGACCCCGCAGATGGTGACCACTCCAAGAGAATGACCATTCCCAGATATACCGTCCCGTAGAGATACTGCCTTAGAGAGCGTTCACAGTGTAACCACCCCACAGTGACCACCTCTAAAGTGACCACACCTGTGGTGACCACACTCAGAGAGTGACCATCCCTCGGTATACTATCCCACAGTGTGACTACCCTCAGAAAAACCATCCTGCAGAGTGACTACCCCCACAGAGTGACCATTCCCAGAGTGTGACTACCCCTGGATCCATACAATGACCATTCCTACAGATTGTCTAAGCCCACAGTGACCATATTTGCAGTGACTACATCCTCCTTGAGATCACTCCGAGAAGGCGGCACGGTGGCACAGTGGTTAGCACTGCTGCCTCACAGCGCCAGAGATCTGGGTTCAATTCCCGCCTCAGGCGACTCTCTGTGTGGAGTTTGCACGTTCTCCCCGTGTCTGCGTGGGTTTCCTCCGGGTGCTCCGGTTTCCTCCCACACTCCAAAGATGTGCAGGTCAGGTGAATTGGCCATGCTAAATTGCCCGTAGTGTTAGGTAAGGGGTAGATGTAGGGGTATGGGTGGGTTGCGCTTCGGCGGGTGCGGTGTGGACTTGTTGGGCCGAAGGGCCTGTTTCCACATTGTAAGTAATCTAATCTAAATACGATCGTGGAGTGACTAACCCCAGAAAATGATCACCCCAGAGTGACCATTCCTAGAAAAACCATCCCGCAGAGTGACAATCCGCAAAGTGATAAACTGGACAGAGTGACCATCCCACAGAGATGCCACCTCTCACAGAGTAACCATCCCTTCAATGACTGCCCCCACAGGGTATCTGTAGTCATCACATCCAGAGAGAGATCAACCTTCGGGGAGCAATCTCAGTGTGACTAACTCCAGAGGGTGACCACCCCATAGTGACCATTCCCAGAGAATGACCATGCAGAGAGTGATCATCCAGAGATAACAACCCCTAGAGAGTGACCACACCCACAGTGTCCATCCTGATTGTCCCCATTCGGTTACCTTCACCACAGAGCAACTAGCCCTACCTGGTAATTTCCCAGAATACCCCACAGAGTGACGATCCAGAGAGACCATCCCTACAGAATGACCACCCCCAGGGGGAATAGCCATCACCAGAGTGACCAACATTGACTGGAGCCAACCTCAGAAAGTGACCACTCAGTGAATGAGCATCCAGAGAGTGTGTTTATGTGGAGAAGGTGCCTAATTCACCAGTGTGACCATCACCACAGAGTGGTCATCCCCAATGAGAAGCCATCCTCACTGAGTAGACACCCCTAGAGATTGACAGCTCAACAGAGTAACTTTCCAGAAAGTGACCATCCCCAGACTGTAACCACCCCCAGAGAGAATGGCCATCACTAGAGTGACCAACCATGAGAGTGACCACACAGTGTGGCCACCCCCACTGAGTTGTTGTCCCACAGTGACCACACCCACAGAGTGACCATTCCCATAGAATGACCACCCCCAGAAAGGGATCATCCCACAGACATACCATCCCACAGACTGAACATCTCTTCAGAGTGATCACCCACACAGAATGACCAACCTAGCAGAGTGACCATCCCACGGAGTGACAACTTCTAGAGTGTCCATAGAGATACCATCCCATAGAATGATCACCTCCTGAGTGATTACACCCATAATGACCACATACACACACACACACACACATACACCGACGATTCCTAATGAAAACATCCTACAGAGTAACCACCCAGGAGATACCATTCCACAGACTGAACATCCCCACAGAACGACCATCCCAATGGAGTGACTATACCTAGAGAATGACCATACCCACAGAGTGACCATCTCCAGAGAGTGACCACCATCAGAGACTGACCAGCTCCAGACAGTGACAATGAAGTGACCATTCAGGGTGACCATCCTCGCAGATTAACCACCTCTAGAGAGTGAGAACTCAGCAGATTGACCAACCAGAGTGTAACTGTCCTCAGACTGTGACCACTCCCAGTGAACGACTAACCATGATGCAGATATCACCATCACACAGTAACAATCCGTACAGAGTGACCATCCTCACAGGGTGACCATACACACAGTGACCACATCCAGAAAATAACTCTGGGAGATATCATCCCAGAGTGACTAACCCCAGACAGTGAGCAGCCCACAGGAACCATACCCAGTAAGTGACCATTCCCAAAGAGTGATCAAGCAGAGAGTGACCCTCCCCAGACATGACAACCACTACAAAAGTGGCCTGACCTACAGAGTGTTTGTACTGAGGGTGATCATCCCCACAAAGTGACCACTCTATACAGTGACCATCCTGAGATTGATCATCCCTACAGACTGACAACTCGACAGAGTAACTATCCAGAGAGTGACCATCCCCAAACTAGGACGCACATCCCCAGAGGCAGTAAGCATCCCAACCGTGAGTAACAATGACAGAGAGAGACCACTCTCAGCCAGTGGCTACACAGACAGAGTCACCATCCAGAGACAATGACCATCCCCTCCCAGTGACCACCACTCCCAGTGAGAAACCATCTTCACTGAGTAGCCACACTTTTAGAGTGACCATCCCTGGCATGTCCATACCCGGACAGAGACCATCCCTATGCTATGACCACCCCCACAGGGAGTATCTATCCCCAAAGAGTAGATTAATTGTTACAAAGTGACTATACTCACAGAGTGACCACCCCCACAGCGTGACCATCCTGAGGAAGATCATCCCCACATAATCACCATCTCTCAAGTGACAACCTCTAGAGAGTGGCTATACTCAGAGTGACCATCACAAGAGTGACCACTCAGTGGCCATCTACAGCCAGAGAAAATAACCATCCCCTCAGCATGACCGAACCCACAGAGACTAGTTCTGTGAATAACCACTCCGAGAGTGACTAACCCCAGACAGTGACCGTCCCAGACTGACCATCCTCAGATATCATCCCACAGACAGACTACCCCATGACCGTCCACACAGTATGGCAATCCTCTCAGTGACCATCCCCACAGATTGACCACATCCAGAGAAAATTCATCGCTAGAGATACTATCCCTGGAATGTCTAACCCTAGAGAGTGACTGTTCCTGTAGTGACCATACCCAGGGAGAGACCAATGTGACGAACTCAGAGTGACTGCACCTGCAGTGATCACACCAAGACTATCCCTAGATATACCATTCCACAGAATGACCATTCCCAGAGAGTGACCAAACTAACAGAGTAACCATGCAGAGAGTACCCATCCCCAGATAGTGACTACCCCTCAAGAGTGTGCATCCTAAGGAAGATCAACCCAGTGAGTGACCAGACCCAGAGTGATCACCCTCAAAGTACCATTCCATAGACTAACTATCCCCAGAGTAACTACCTCTAGAGAATGACCATAGCCACAGAGTGAAGATCTCCAGAGGAGACCATTCCAAGAGTGACTAGCCCAGTGACCACCCCTACAAAGGGACCACCTCTATAGAGCGACCACCCCGAGAATGAGGAATTAACAGTGAACTTCCAGAGTAACCATCCCTAGACTGTGACCACACCCAGTGTGTGACCACGTGACCAATTATGAAACCTCAAACCCTAAAACCCAAACCCAAAACCTAACCCCGAAACCTAACCCCGACACCTTAAACCCCAAAACCCAACCTCAACACCTCAAACCCTAAAATCCAATCCCTACACCTCAAACCCCAAAACCCAACCCCGAGACCCAACCCCGCCACCTCAAAATCCATAATCCAACCCCGACACCTCAAACCCCAAAACCCAAACTTACACCTCAAACCCCAAAACCCAACCTCAACACCTCAAATCCCAAAACCCGATCCCTACACCTCAAACACCAAAACCCAATTCAATATTTCAAACCCCCAAAACCCATTCTGACATCCCAAACCCCCAAAACTTATTTCCGATACCTCAAACATCCAAAATCCAAATCCAACATCTCAAATCCCAAAACCTATTCCAACATCTCAAACCCCCAAAACCCAACCGCGAATCCTTAAATTTCCAAAAACTAATCCCAACACCTCAAACACCCAAAACCCAATTCCGTCACCTCAAGCCCCCAAAACCTAATCCTGACACCTCAAATCCCCAAACCATTTCCCGACACCTCAAACACCCAAAACCCAATTCCAATATCTAAAACTCTAAAACCTAATCCCGCCACCTCACACCCTCAAAACGCAATTTGACATCCCAAAACCCCAAAACGCAATCCTGACACCTCAAACCCCCAAAACCCAATCCCGACTCTGCAAATCCCAAAACACAATCCCCACACTTCAAACCCCCAAAACCAAATCCCACCACCTCGCACCTTCAAAACTCAATGTGACAGCCCAAATCCCCAAAACCCAATCCCCACACCCCAAAACCCAATCCCCACACCCCAAACCCCCAAACCCCATTCCTGATACCTCAAATCCTCAAAGCCCAACCATGAAAACTCAAACCCCCAAAACCCAATCCTGCTACCTCAAAACCCAAAACCCAATCCCGACACCTCAAACCCCTAAAGCTAAATGCCAACACCTCAAACCCCCAAAGTACAATCCCACCACCTTACACCCCAAAACCCAATCCCAATACCTCAAACCACAAATCCCAATCCCTACACCTGAAACCCCCAACGCCCAATCCCAACTCTGCAAACCCCAAAACCCAACCCCGACACCTCAAACCCCCAAACCAAATTCCTACACCTCAAACACTCAAAACCCAATTCAACATTTCAAACCCCCAAAACTTATTTCCAACACCTCAAACACCCAAAACCCAATTCCAACATCTCAATCCCCCAAATCCTTAAACTTCCAAAAACTAATCCCAACACGTGGGCGGCACGGTGGCACAGTGGTTAGCATTGCTGCCTCACAGCGCCAGAGATCCGGGTTCAATTCCCGCCACATCTCCAAAGATGTGCAGGTTAGGTGAATTGGCCATGCTAAATTGCCCATAGTGTTAGGTAAGGGGTAGATGTAGGGGTATGGGTGGGTTGCGCTTCAGCGGCTGCGGTGTGGACTTGTTGGGCCGAAGGGCCTGTTTCCACACTGTAAGTAATCTAATCTAAAAAAAACCTCAAACACCCAAAACCCAAAACCCAATCCCCAAACCATTTCCCGACATCTCAAACCTCCAAAACCCAATCCCGCCACCTCACACCCTCAAAACGCAATTTGACAGCCCAAATCCCCAAAACACAATCCTGACATCTCAAACCCCCCAAAACCCAACCCTACACCTCAAACATCCAAAACCCAATTCCAATATCTAAAACTCTAAAACCTAATCTGCCACCTCACACCCTCAAAACGCAATCTGACATCCCAAAACCCCAAAACGCAATCCTGACACCTCAAACCCTCAAAACCCAATCCCGCCACTTTACACCCTCAAACGCAATCTGACAGCCCAAAACCCCAAAACGCAATCCTTACACCTCAAACCCCCAAAACCCAATCCCGACTCTGCAAAGCCCAAAACCCAATCCGACTCTGCAAACCCCCAAAACCCATTCCTGACACCTCAAACCCCAAATCCCAATCCCGACTCTGCAAACCCCAAAACCCAATCCCCACACCTCAAACCCCCAAAACCTAATCCCGACTCTGCAAACCCCAAAACTCAATCCTGACACCTCAAACCCCCAAAACCCAATCCCGCTACATCAAAACCCAAAACCCAATCCCAACACCTCAAACCCCTAAAATTAAATGCAAACACCTCAAACCCCCAAAATACAATCCTGCCACCTCACCCCCCAAAACCCAATCCCAACACCTCAAACCACAAAACCCAATCCTGACACCTCAAACCACAAAACCCAATCTCCACACCTGAAACCCCCAAAGCCCAATCCCGCTACATCAAAACCCAATACCAACAGCTCAAACCACAAAACTCATTCCGGTATCCCAAACCCCCAAAACCCAATCCTGTCACCTCAAACCCTAAATCTCTGCAAACCCTAAATCTCAATTCTGACTCTGCAAACCCCCAAAACCCAATCCCACCACCACCACAAACCCAAAAACCCAATCCCGCCACCGCAAACCCCAAAACCCAATTCTGACTCTGCAAACCCCCAAAACCCAATCCTGACACCTCAAACCCCCAAGACCCAATCATGACTCTGCAAACCCCAAAACCCAATCCTGACACCTCAAACCCCCAAAACCCAATCCCGACTCTGCAAACCCCAAAACCCAATCCTGACACCTCAAACCCCCAAGACCCAATCCCGACTCTGCAAACCCCAAAACCCATTCCTGACACCTCAAACCCCCAAAACCCAATTCTGACTCTGCAAACCCCCAAAACCCATTCCTGACACCTCAAACCCCCAAAACCTAATCCCGACTCTGCAAACCCCAAAACCCATTCCTGACACCTCAAACCCCCAAAACCCATTCCTGACACCTCAAACCCCCCAAACCTAATCCCGACTCTGCAAACCCCAAAACCCATTCCTGACACCTCAACCTCAAAACCCAATCCTGACTCTGCAAACCCCAAAACCCAATCCTGACTCTGCAAACCCCCAAAACCCAATCCCCACACCTCAAACCCCAAAACCCAATCCCGACTCTGCAAAACCCCAAAACCCAATCCCCACACCTCAAAGCTCAACCATGACACCTCAAACCCCCAAAACCCAATCCCAATACCTCAAATCCTCAAAGCCCAACCATGACACCTCACCCCCCAAAACCCAATCCCGCTACCTCAAAACCCAATCCCCACACCTCAAACCCCCCAAACCCAATCCCAACACCTCAAACTACAAAACCCGATTCCAACTGCTCAAACCCCAAAACTCATTCCGGCATCTCAAACCCCCAAAACCTAATCCTGACTCCTCAAACCCCCAAAACCCAATCCCAACTCTGCAAACTGCAAAACCCAGTCCCGCCACCTCAAACCCCAAAACCCAATCCTGACTCTGCAAACCCCCAAAACCTAGTCCTGACTGTGGAAACTCCAAAATCCAATCCTGACACCTTAAACCCCCAAAACCCAATCCTGACTCTGCAAACCCCAAAACACAATCCTGCCAACACAAACCTACAAAATCCAATCCTGACACCTCAAACCCCAAAACCCAATCCCAACACCTCCAACCCCAAAACTCATTCCTGACACCTCAAACCCCCAAAACCCAATCCTGACTCTGCAAAGCCCAAAACCCAGTCCCGACTCTGCAAGCCCCCAAAACCCAATCCTGACACCTCAAACCCCAAAACCCAATCCCGACTCTACAAACCCACAAAACCCAATCCTGACACCTCAAACCCCCAAAACCCATTCCTGACAACTCAAACCCCCAAACCCAATCCTGACACCTCTAATTCCCAAATCTCAATCCCTGGTTGCTGTAAACTCTGGTTATGCCCTGTCCCTGACCTACATCTCCCAACCCCGCCTCCTCATTCAAACCTATTACCAGAGATTTATCCCCCTGACCCATCACTCTGGATTAAACCCCCTGAGCCAACCCTCTGGATCTGACTCCTTGAGCCAATGCTCTTGATCTGAAATGCCAGAACTGGCTCCTCCCCCCTCCCCGGAACCAAGTGTCTGGACAAACCCATTCTTTGGACCTGAGATCCCAAATCCAACTCTCCTGCATTACACTTCACAGAACTAACGCCTCAAATACGCAAGCCTAAACTGAGCCCAACACAGCAATAAAAGCTGGTGACAATCCGAAGAGCAAAATTTCATCCTGATACCCATTAGAGGCTCGAAGACAGTTGCGGCACTGTCTATACATCAACAGCCAACCATGCTGCAGACAATTCTCTTAACACCCTCACTGAGACAAGACACAGAATTCAATTTGTCAAATGTAGTTTTGATCTTTACTGATGATAGCTGCCCAGGGGCCACAGATGTGATGCTGTCAAGATGAGTGCCATTCTAATTCTGTCTGACAGTTACACCATTAGGCTTTCACTCCAGTTTTTTGTTTCTCAGTCAAGTTCAGTCCACCTTTCTGGTGGTTCCATTAACTCCAAACACATGCACTGCACAATTGAATGGGTTGGAGGGAGTCCACTTCTCAAATTCTCCACAGTGAAATGGAGTCTTCTCTCATGGGGGTTCCAGGTGATTTGCTGCCCCCGCTTTCCCCACACACTCCTTTTCCTTTCCCTCTGCCGCCTCTTCTCCCCTTGAATCCACTGCAGTGGTGTCCGTTGTTTTACAATCGTGCTGCAGTCTACAAATCTCCTCTGTCGCATTCTGCTCCGTCGTCACGCACTGGTGGCAAACATCCTGCAGCTTCAATCACGTTCTGAAGGGGAAGTAAGAAGGCAGTGTAGATTTGACATTGAACGCATAATGCTCAAGGAATTAAGAATGACCCCTCCCCTCCTCATGCCTCCTTCCGTTGCATTATTCCACACTGATACCTGACTTTTCGGTTAGTAATCCTTGAAACCCTTCACAGTCAGTGTGATCCCATCTTTAAAAATCACAAAACTCCAGGTTATAGTCCAACAGGTTTATTTGGAAGCACTAGCTTTCGGAGCGCTGCTCCTTCGTCAGATAGTTGTGGAGCAGGGCCGTAAGATACAGAATTTATAGCAAAAGATTACAGTGTCACGCAACTGAAATGATAGATTGAACAAACCTAGATTGTTGTTAAGTCTTTCTACATTTAGAGTGCTTTGTAGGTTTCGCTTCATTAATATGTCAATCCCAGAACTTCTTTTAAGTGACATTCTCGAGATAACTTAAGGTTTTATAAAAATAGGTGACGTCTCAGCTCGGACAATGCATTAAAGCTTTAAGGTTAGAGTCTGTCTGTATCCAAATCCACTACAAGACATGTCAGAGTGTTGACACGGATACCACCATTACCAGAGGACTCCACCTACCATGTACGCAGCAGGTACTCATATAACTCGGCCAACGTTGTCTCTCTCATACGCTGCAGGCAAGGATGCCCTGAGGCATGGTACATTGGTGAGACCAAGCAGACACTCTGACAATGGACGAATGGACACTGCTCAACAATCGCCAGGCAGGAATGTTCCCTCCTAGATTAGGGACATTTGGCCTCAGATCTTCAGGTGACCATCCTCCAAGGCTGACTTCATGACTGGCAACAACGCAAAGTGGCCAAGTTTGGTACCCATGAGGAGAGGATGGCCTCAACCGAGACCTTGGGTTCATACCACAGTACAGGTGACCCCACTGCACTATACAACGCACACATACACACACACACTTACATACTCATGCAGACCCTCTCTCATACACATGCTCTCTCTCATATACACACACATACATCCCTCACACTCACGCCAACGCGCACACCCTCTCACAGGCTTATACTCCATCACACCCACACACAAACTTTATCAAGCTTACACACACGCAAACACACACTCTCTCATGTTCATTCACACTCACATGCACACAATTGCATGCACACACTTTCCCTCTCTCATGTCTGCCTGCACACATACAGGTCTATGGGATGTGTTTGTAATTACAGAATTATATTTGCAAATACATTCCATTTTGCTCAAAAAATGAATAATCTGCAGGCAGTCAATCCATGTAATATTTTATAAATTCCACTTTGGAAATAGAACCAGTCTGACCCATGATTGGGATACAGACTCTGACCTCACACCTTTAATGCATTGTCTGAGCTGAGATGTCATCTATTTTTATAAACCTTAAGTTATCTTGAGAATGTGATTTAAAAGTAGTTCTGACTGACATATTAATGAACCAAAACCTGTAACCCATTCTAAATGTAGAAAGACTTAACAACAATCTAGGTTTGTTCAATATATCATTTCAGTTGCGTGACACTGTAATCCTTCGTTATAAGTTCTGTGCCTGATGTTCCTGCTCCACAGCTACCTGATGAAGGAGCAGTGCACTGAAAGCCAGTGCTTCCAAATAAACCTGCTGGACTATAAGTTGCTGCTGTGTGATTTTTAAATATGTCCACCCCAGTCCAACACTGACTCCTCTGCATCATGACTTTCACAGTCAGTAATCCTTGAAACAGTCAGTGTGATCCCATCAGAATGAAGAATAATCATTCAAAGATATCTGCCCCTTCACAGTCAGTAATCGTTTAAACCCTTCATGAGAATTAGCATTAGAATCCCAACACAGTGGAAACAGGTTATTTGGCCCAACAAGTCCACACTGACCGTCAGAAGAGTATCCACCCAGATCCATTCCCCTACATCTATTCCCCTAACTAATGCACCTGGCCGACACATCCCTGAACACTATGGGGTAATTTAGCATGGCCAATCCACCCTAACCTACACATCCCTGAACACTATGGGGTAATTTAGCGTGGCCAATCCACCCTAACCTACACATCCCTGAACACTATGGGGTAATTTAGCATGGCCAATCCACCCTAACCTACACATCCCTGAACACTATGGGGTAATTTAGCGTGGCCAATCCACCCTAACCTACACATCCCTGAACACTATGGGGTAATTTAGCATGGCCAATCCACCCTAACCTACACATCCCTGAACACTATGGGGTAATTTAGCACGGCCAATTCACCCTAACCTACACATCCCTGGGCACTATGGGGTAATTTAGCACGGCCAATCCACCCTAACCTACACATCCCTGAACACTATGGGGTAATTTAGCATGGCCAATCCACCCTAACCTACACATCCCTGAACACTATGGGGTAATTTAGCATGGCCAATCCACCCTAACCTTCACATCCCTGGGCACTATGGGGTAATTTAGCATGGCCAATCCACCCTAACCTACACATCCCTGAACACTATGGGGTAATTTAGCATGGCCAATCCACCCTAACCTACACATCCCTGGGTACTATGGGGTAATTTAGCATGGCCAATCCACCCTAACCTACACATCCCTGAACACTATGGGGTAATTTAGCATGGCCAATCCACCCTAACCTGCACATCCCTGAACACTATGGGGTAATTTAGCATGGCCAATCCACCCTAACCTACACATCCCTGAACACTATGGGGTAATTTAGCATGGCCAATTCACCCTAACCTACACATCCCTGAACACTATGGGGTAATTTAGCATGGCCAATCCACCCTAACCTACACATCCCTGAACACTATGGGGTAATTTAGCATGGCCAATCCACCCTAACCTACACATCCCTGAACACTATGGGGTAATTTAGCACGGCCAATTCACCCTAACCTACACATCCCTGGGCACTATGGGGTAATTTAGCATGGCCAATCCACCCTAACCTACACATCCCTGAACACTATGGGGTAATTTAGCATGGCCAATCCACCCTAACCTACACATCCCTGAACACTATGGGGTAATTTAGCATGGCCAATCCACCCTAACCTTCACATCCCTGGGCACTATGGGGTAATTTAGCATGGCCAATCCACCCTAACCTACACATCCCGGAACACTATGGGGTAATTTAGCATGGCCAATCCACCCTAACCTACACATCCCTGGGTACTATGGGGTAATTTAGCATGGCCAATCCACCCTAACCTACACATCCCTGAACACTATGGGGTAATTTAGCATGGCCAATCCACCCTAACCTACACATCCCTGAACACTATGGGGTAATTTAGCATGGTAAATCCACCCTAACCTACACATCCTTGAACAATATGGGGTAATTTAGCATGGCCAATCCACCCTAACCTACACATCCCTGAACACTATGGGGTAATTTAGCATGGCCAATCCACCCTAACCTACACATCCCTGAACACTATGGGGTAATTTAGCATGGCCAATCCACCCTAACCTACACATCCCTGAACACTATGGGGTAATTTAGCATGGCCAATCCACCCTAACCTACACATCCCTGAACACTATGGGGTAATTTAGAATGGCCAATCCACCTAACGTGCACATTTTTGGATTGTGGGAGGAAACTGGAACACCTGGAGTAAATCCACGCAGACATGGGGACAATGTGCAAACCTCACACAGACAGTCGCCCAACTGTGGAAGTGAACCCAGGTCCCTGGTGCTGTGAAGGTGCCCAGAGTCACTGTGATCCCATCTGAATGATGGATGGTCATTGATATATGTCCTTTCACACTCGGTACATCTTAAAATCCTTCCTATTCAGTGTAATTCCCACCTGAATGATTGATATATGACCTTTCACGCACTCTGATTCCACATGAGAACTCTGTGCAACTCCCTGTCCAGGGCACGTGGCCTGGTCTCAGTGGAGCAGAAAGACAGAAAGTGTGATAGATAAACACGACACCCAGCAACAGGTTGTGGTTTGAGAAGACAAGTCAGAGTAGCTTCGATCTGAGAAAAGGTGTTCGGGGTGTGGGTGATCACTGGGTGATTGGCATCAGGTCCAATCTGGAAAAGAACAAGGGTTGCTGTACTCCTGCCTCCCAGTGCCCCATGTAAGAGTGAAGTGTAGGCTTGGATAAGGTTACCTGTCCTTGAACGTAAATTGGAGGATTGTACAGAGCTCAAAGTAGGGTACTGTGCCATTGGTGGATTAAACCAAGCTGTGGATGGAAAATAGTAACAGTCAGTGGTCCAAGATTCATGATCAAAACTTCAAGGCACAGAGTATCTCAAGATCACACATACACAAGGATTCAGAAACATTCACTTACCACACAAACATACACACATGCACAGATGCAAACATCCCCTGTTCCAGAGAGAATCTGTTTCTCCAATGGTGAATGACTATAAGAGGAAGTGAGAGTGAAGGGAGAGAAAGGTGGATAAAATGAGAGAGAGAGAGAGAGAGAGAGAGGGGGGTAGACAGAAAGGGTAAAGAGAGAAAGAGTCTGCTTGTCTGAGTGCACATATCTGTGCACAGATCTCTGACACTGTATGGGTATGACTGTGTTTGATTGTGTGTCCATGTATGTCTGTGATTATGCTTGCCAATCTCTGCACGCGTCCATATGTATATGTCTATGTCTGTGTGTTTGTTGGTGTGTGCAGAACAGCACCTGTGTTGTCATCCTGTGTTTTGTACGTGTTGGAATGTATGATCATAGGTGAATGTGCCAATGTGTATTTGTGTCCATGTGTAAGAGCATGTATGTGAATGTTAGCATGTCTCCAGATGCAGTGTGTATTTCAGTTTGTGTATGTGTCTCCATGACTCTGTGTGTGTGTGTGTGTATCCCCGTGTGGATCTGTTTCTCCATGTGTGGGCATGTATGTATACATAGAGTCATACAGCACAGAAACAGACCATTCGGTCCAACTCGTCCATGCCGACTAGATATCCTATATAAATCTAGTCCCATTTGCCAGCATTAGGCCCACATCCCTCTAAAATCTTTCTTTTTTTTAAATGTTGAAATTGTACCAGCCTCCACCACATCCTCTGGCAGCTCATTCCATACACGTACCACCCTCTGGGTGAAAACATTGCCCCTTAGGTCCCTTTTATATCTCTCCCCTCTCTCACTAAACCTACGCCCTCTAATTTTGGACTCCACCACCCAGGGGAAAAGAGCTTGCCTATTTACCCTACCCATGCCCCTCATGATGTGTGTCTCCGTATCTGCGTGTGGGTCTGTTTATCCATGTGTGTGTGGGCCTCTTTGTGTTTAAAGGTGCCCCAGATGCCATAAGCCATATATAGAATGGATGAGGAAACCTTCTGAAAGGCAAGTCCTCATGACCCTCCTGCCAAGCTCTGCCCACCCACCCACCCTCACGGTCTGATCCCAAGGTCACTGCACTAACCCGTTCTCTTCCATTTACCCACCATGGCACTTTATTCAAGCTAGCATGATCACATACTATATAAAACATAAACGTTCCTGATAGTGCCTTCTCTTCTCCATATCAACAAAGTCAGATTGAGATAAGCAGCTACCTCCATGAGGCAAGCCCAAAATGAGAGGTGACACGTCTGGGACTGAGATTTTTGATACTACATGCAGCCACATCCAACGTTTTTGCCATGATGACAAGGGTTTTTTGTTGTAACAAAATGCCTTTCTGGTGTCTCCCTGTTGCTGTGTATCATGGAAAGGAACAGAGAACTGGGAAGTGAGTACATTTAGAGAGAGGAATGAGAAAATTCGGACTGAGGTCTAAGAGCTGGGAAAATGAAAAGGGAGGAGAAATTAATTCCAGGGAGAAAAGGAGATAAGTCTAGAGACAAGAGTGGGGGAATATCGAGACAGTCTGTGTGAGAGAGACAGAGACAGACAGACAGAGACAGAGAGAGTAAGAGACAGACAGACAGAGAGAGAGAGACAGAGAGAGAGAGAGAGAGAGAGAGAGAAAGGTGAAGCCAGAAACCAGGAAGGTAAGTCGAGTATGGAGTGAGGGAAAGCAGAAGGAGTGTGTGGATTAAATCCTGAGATATGAGAAAGAAGGTAATTCCAGAGTGAGGAGTGGAAAAGTCCAGAGGGGATAAGGGTCAATTCAAAAGGAGTAGAGGTTAAATCGAGAGAGGAATAGGTACATCCAGTGAAGAGGTAAATCCAAAGTCAGGGAGAGGAAAACAAGAGACAGAAAAACAGGACTGCTCAAAAACACACTGCACAAAGACCCATGGTACTTGCCTCGTCTGCGTCGCAGAAACCACCTTACATCCCTGCACCAGAAGAAACAGGCACAAAGGAATATAACAAAGCTACAGAAAAGGCTGAAGATAACAAGGAGAACAATTGCCCAGATCGGAAACACAAAACGTTCAATCCCTACAACAAACAATGAGAAAGATTCAGTGTATTGCACAAAATCAGTCCTGACCAATCATTGAATAAAACTCCATCGACACTTAAACTGAATTTAATATTCCCTCCATACTAGTGCCATCAAACACTCCCAGGACAGGGACAGCACAGGGTTAGATACAGAGTGAAGCTTCCTCTACACTGTCTCCCATCAAATACTCCCAGGACAGGGACAGCACAGGGTGAGATACAGAGTAAAGCTTCCTCTACACTGTGCCCCATCAAACACTCCCAGGACAGGGACAGCACGGGGTTAGATACAGAGTAAAGCTCCCTCTACACTGTCCCCCCATCAAACACTCCCAGGACAGGGACAGCACGGGGTTAGATACAGAGTAAAGCTCCCTCTACACTGTCCCCCATCAAACACTCCCAGGACAGGGACAGCACGGGGTTAGATACAGAGTAAAGCTCTCTCTACACTGTCCCCCATCAAACACTCCCAGGACAGGGGCAGCACGGGGTTAGATACAGAGTAAAGCTCTCTCTACACTGTCCCCCATCAAACACTCCCAGGACAGGGGTAGCACGGGGTTAGATACAGAGTAAAGCTCTCTCTACACTGTCCCCCATCAAACACTCCCAGGACAGGGGTAGCACGGGGTTAGATACAGAGTAAAGCTCTCTCTACACTGTCCCCCATCAAACACTCCCAGGACAGGGGCAGCACGGGGTTAGATACAGAGTAAAGCTCCCTCTACACTGTCCCCCATCAAACACTCCCAGGACAGGGACAGCACGGGGTTAGATACAGAGTAAAGCTCTCTCTACACTGTCCCCCATCAAACACTCCCAGAACAGGGGCAGCACGGGGTTAGATACAGAGTAAAGCTCCCTCTACACTGTCCCCAATCAAACATTCCCAGGACAGGGACAGCACGGGTGTAGATACAGAGTAAAGCTCCCTCTACACTGTCCCCCATCAAACACTCCCAGAACAGGGACAGCACGTGGTTAGATACAGTATAAAGCTTCCTCCCCATTCGCCCCAATAAATATCGAACAGCTTATGGAACAAAGCTAGATATAAAGTTTCATCTATTGTTTTAAATTGAAAGTAAAGCTCTCTCTACACAGGCCCCATGAAACACTCCCAGGATGGGGACAGCATGGGGTTAGATACACAGTAAAGCTACCTCTACACTGTCCCCCATCAAATACTCCCAGGACAGGGACAGCACAGGGTTAGATACAGAGTAAAGCTTCCTCTACACTGTCCCCCATCAAACGCTCCCAGGACAGGGACAGCACGGGGTTAGATACAGAGTAAAGCTCTCTCTACACTGTCCCCCCATCAAACACTCCCAGGACAGGGACAGCACAGGGTTAGATGCAGAGTAAAGCTCTCTCTACACTGTCCCCCCATCAAACACTCCCAGGACAGGGACAGCACGGGGTTAGATACAGAGTAAAGCTCCCTCTACACTGTCCCCCATCAAACGCTCCCAGGACAGGGACAGCATGGGGTTAGATACAGAGTAAAGCTCCTCTACACTGTCCCCCCATCAAACACTCCCAGGACAGGGACAGCATGGGGTTAGATACAGAGTAAAGCTTTCTCTACACTGTCCCCCCATCAAATTCTCCCAGGACAGGAACAGCACGGGGTTAGATACAGAGTAAAGCTCCCTCTACACTGTCGCCCATCAAACGCTCCCAGGACAGGGACAGCATGGGGTTAGATACAGAGTAAAGCTCCTCTATACTGTCCCATCAAACACATCCCAGGACAGGGACATCATGGGATTAATACAGAGTAAAGCTCCCTTTACTCTTTTAAACTTAAAGTTCTTTTTACACTCTCCCCACCAGATAATACTTGGGCAGGTTAGATACAGGACAAACCTCCTCTACAATGTGCCAAGCAAACATTTTCAGGATAGCTACAGCATGGAAGTCAATACAAAATAAAGCTTCCTCTACATTGCCCCCAACAAACACTCCCAGTTATATGGCCACAAGGTTAGATATAAAGTTCCCCCTACTCTTAAACTTGAACTAAGTCTCTCTCCGCACTGGACCCATTGAACGTTCCCAGAACAGGGACAACATGGGATTAGAGACAGAGTAAAACTTCATCGACTCTTATAAACCGAAAGTAATGCTTCTTGTCGTCTTTTTAACTGAAGTTAAAGCACCATCTACACTGGCCTCAGGACATTCCCAGGACAGGGCAGCATGGAATTAGATACAGTAAAGCTTCCTCTACTGTTTTAAACCCAATTTAAAGCTCCATTCACACTGACCCCATCAAAAACCCCATCAAGGCCGATACAGGGTAAAGTTCCCTCTGTTCTTATAAAATAAAAGTAAATTGAAAGTAAAGATTCGTCTGGGCAAACTGGAATAACAACACCCCATTTTCTGCTTGGAAGCCATGAAACCTTCGGGACTCAGTCCTGAGTTCAATACTTTTAGGGCCTGAGCACGTTCTCCTATGTCTTTACCCCAACCCTGACCTACGTGGCCTTGTTATTACCTGGGCTGCTACCACAAAACAACCCTGACACTTATGGTCCTCATTAGCAGCTACAAATTTTTCCAGGCTGATGTTTACCAATTCCTGAGTCTACTCAGCTGTTTTCTTCTCTTTCTGGGCTCTATCTCCACCAATCATTTCCTTGCAGCGCCCCCCCCCCACCAAATTTACCAATGTCTTCCCAGTTACAATCAGTTCTGAAGAAGGGTCACTGGATCCGAAACATTAACTCCTATTTTCTCTCTATGCATGCTGCCAGACCTACTGAGCTTTTCCAGAGATTTCTGTTTTAGTTCCAATAATACTACTGTCACCAAACACTCCCAAGCCATGTGATTTACAAGGATGTTGCCAGGGTTGGAGGGTTTGAGCTACAGGGAGAGGCTGAATGGGCTGGGGCTGTTTTCCCTGAAACATTGGAGGCTGAGGGGTGACCTGATAAAATCATGAAGGGCATGGGTAGGGCAAACAGACAAGGTCGTTTTCCCCAGGATGGGGGAGTTGAAAACCAGAGGGTATAGGTTTAGGGTGAGAGGGAAAAGATATAAAAGGGACCTAAGGGGCAACTTTTTCACACAGAGAGTGGTACGTGTATGGAATGAGCGGCTGGTACAATTACAACATTTAAAAGGCATCTGGATCGGTATATGAATAGGAAAGGTTTAGAGGGATATGGGCCAAGTGCTAGCAATAGGACTAGATTAATTTAGGATATCTGGTCGGTGGGGACGAATTGGACTGAAGGGCATGTTTTCATGCACTTTATTGCTCTGACTTTATGTACAGCATGGATTTAGATACAGAATAAATCCCTCAGCAATGTCCCAAACAATCATGCCCATAACAGGTACAGCACATGATGAGATGCACAATAAAGCTCTGCATGTAGGTTTGTTCGCTGAACTGGAAGGTTCATTTCCAGACGTTTCGTCACCCTACTAAGTAACATCTTCAATGGGCCTCCAGGCTTTCTATTTATATGTTTGGGTTTCTTTGGGCCAGTGATGTAATTTCCTGTGGTGATGTAATTTCCTGTGGTGATGTCATTTCCTGTTCTTTTTCTCAGTGGGTGGTAGATGGGGTCTAACTTGATGTGTTTGTTGATAGAGTTCCGGTTGGAATGCCATGCTTTTAGGAATTCTCGTGTGTGTCCCTGTTTGGCTTGTCCTAGGATGGATGTGTTGTCCCAATTGAAGTGGTGTCCTTCCTCATCCGTATGTGTGGATACTAGTGAGAAAGAGTCATGTCATTTTGTGGCTAATTGATGTTCATGTATCCTGGTGGCTAGTTTTCTGCCTGTTTGTCCAATGTAATGTTTGTTCAAGTTCTTACATGGTATTTTGTATATGACATTAGTTTTGCTCATTGCCTGTATGAGGTCTTTCAAGTTCATTAGCTGCTGTTTTAGTGTGTTGGTGGGTTTGTGGGCTACCGTGATACCAAGGAATCTGAGTAGTCTGGCAGTCATTTCCGAGATGTCTTTGATGTAGGGGGGAGTAGCCTTTTACTCTCATGGACATGTTTTGCCTGCTTGTTTGGGTTTGTTGCTGAGAAATCGGTGGACTGTGTTCATTAGGTACCCATTCTGTTTGAATACACGGTATAGGTGATTTTCCTCTGCTGTGCGTAGTTCCTCTGTGCTGCAGTGTGTGGTGGCTCATTGAAATAATGTTCTGATGCAGCTTTGTGGGTGTTGGGATGACTGCTTCTGTAGTTCAGTATTTGGTCCATATGTGTTTTTTTACTGTAGGCGCTGGTTTGAAGTTCCCCATTGGCTGTTCACTCTACTGTGACATCTAGTTGTTGTTTCCCTCCTCTTTAGTGAATTTTATGCCAGTAAGGGTATTATTGATGGTCTTGAAGGTTTCCTCTAATTTGTCTTGTTTAGTGATGACAAAAGTGTCATCCACGTAGCAGACCCAAAGTTTGGGTTAGATAGTTGGCAGAGCTGTTTGTTTGAGTCTCTGCATTACTGCCTCTGCTAAGAACCCTGATATCAGAGATCCCATGGGTGTTCCATTGGTTTGTCTGTAGGTTTTGTCATTGAAGGTAAAGTGTGTGGTAAGGCATAGGTCCACTAGCTTGACGATACTATCCTTGTTGATGAAGTTAGCGGTATTTAGTGTATGTGTCGTTGGGTCTTCTAATAGTGTAGTCAGTGTTTCCTTGGCCAGGTTAATGTTGATTGGTGTAAACAGGGCTATTACATCGAAGGAGACTATTATTTCATCCTCTTCTATCTTAGTGTCTTTGATGGTCTTCAGGAATTCTTGGGTGGAGTGGATGAAGTGCATCCAAGTGAGTCATCTACTAAGTGTCTTTGGTGTAGCTCCTCAGCCAATCTGCAAGTTGGTGTTCCAGGTAGCGAGACTATGGGTCTTAGGGGGGATCCTGGTTTGTAGATTTTGGGTAATCCCTAGAAGCGTGGTGTGTTGGATCCATCTCGTTTCATTTTTTGGAAGTCAGTCTTATTTATTTCTCCAGATTTCTGAAGTGTTTTGCGTAGGGCTGTGATTCGGTTCTCTAGTTGTCAGGTCGGGTCTATCGCTACTTGTTGCTAAGTGTTGGTATCTGTAAGTAGTGTGTTCGCTTCTTTAATGTAGTCTCTTCAACTTAGAATGACTGTCAAGCGTCCTTTGTCTGCAGGTAGGATAACAATCTTTTTTCTTGTCTTTCCAATGCTTTCCTTTCTTGTGTACCTGAGTGTGTTTCCTTCCTTTTTTCTGCTTAATGTTGGTGCGACTACCTGGGTTTCTTCTGTGAGTTGGTTGTCTTTTAGTGTTGTTTCTAGTGCTGCTAAGAAATCTTTCTTGTCCGCATCCTGGCAGTTGTAATTTAATCCTCTTATTAAGTTGGCTTTTTCAGTGTCTGTTAAGGGTCGGTCAGATAAGTTTTTTTATCCATGCTTCTGTGTTGTCAATGTTGTTACTTTGTGTAAGTTTGTCTAGTTTTTTCTGCAGGTCTAGTTTTTTCATTTTCTGTATTTGTCGTTGTCTAATATCAATGGCTTGTTGTACTATGTCTGTCCATTCATGTTCTGTTGCATGAGTGAGTAAAGATTTTTAGTGCAAAACTTCCCAGTTGTATTTACGGAGTCTGTTGTGGGCATTATTAAGCATTTCTCTAAGAATTCCGTGGCCGTTTTGCTCTGTTATTCTTTTGGCTAGTGGTGTAAAAGGGGAGGTTTGTATTTAAGACATTTAGGTTTTACCTGTTTTCTTAGGCATTTGTGCAGGAAGTACAGCTTTTTGTGGGTGGCACTCTGTCGGATGGCATTTGTTTCCCATTTTTGGCCCATTTTTAGCGTATTGCACCCATAGGTCTTAGCAAGTTTTGAGAAGATTTGTAGCTCAGGTTGAGGTTCTGGATGTAGGTTTGCTCGCTGAGCTGGAGGATTCATTTCCAGACGTTTCATCACCATACTAGGTAACATCTTCAGTATGCCTCCGGGCAAAGAACTGTTGATAATTCCTGCTATTTATGTGTTTGGGTTTCTTTGGGTCAGTGATGTCATTTCCTGTGGTGATGCCTTTTCCTGTTCTTTTTCTCAGGGGGTGATGGATTGGGTCTAACTCGATGTGTTTATTGATAGAGTTCCGGTTGGAATGCCATGCTTCTAGGAATTCTCGTGCATGTCTCTGTTTGGCTTGTTCCAGGATGTATGTGTTATCCAGTTGAAGTGGTGTCCTTCCTTATCTGTATGTAAGGATACTAGTGAGAGAGGGTCATGTCGTTTTGTGGCTAGTTGATGTTCATGCATCCTTTGGCTAGTTTTCTGCCTGTTTGCCCAATGTAGTGTTCGTTATAGTTCTTGCACGGTATTTTGCAAATGACATCAGTTTTGCTTGATGTCTGTGTGGGGTCATTCAAGTCCATTAGCTGCTGTTTTAGTGTGTTGGTGGGTTTGTGGGCTACCATGATGCCAAAGAGTCTGAGTAGTCTGGCAGTCATTTCCGAGATGTCTTTGATGTAGGGGGGTGTGGTTAGGGTTTCTGGACATGTTTTGTTTGCTTGTTTGAGTTTTTTGCTGAGAAATTTGCGAACTGTGTTCATTGGGTACCATTCTGTTTGAATACACGGTATAGGTGATTTTCCTCTGCTGTGCACAGTTCCTCTGTGCTGCAGTATGTGGTGGCTCATTGAAATAATGTTCTGATGCAGCTTCGTTTGTGGGTGTTGGGATAATTGCTTCTGTAGAAGCATTAGAAACAACACAAAAAGACAACCAACTCACAGAAGAAGCCCAGCAAACTATCAGACAGGTAGTCGCACAAACATTAAGCAGAGAAAAAGGAAGGAAACACACTCAATACACAAGAAAGAAAAGCACTGGAAAGATTAAAAAAAAACAATTGTTATCCTACCTACAGACAAAGGACGCTTGACAGTCATTCTAAATCGAAGAGACTACATTGAAGAAGCGAACGCAGTACTTACAGATACCAACACTTACCAACGAGTAGTGATAGACCCGACCTGACAACTAGAGAACCAAATCACAGCCCTACGCAAACCACTTCAGAAATCTGGAGAATAAGACTGACTTCCAAAAAATGAGACCAGATCCAACACACCACGCTTCTACTGATTACCCAACATTCACAAACCAGGAGGCCCCCTCAGATCCATAGTCTCGCTACCTGGAGCACCAACTTATAGATTGGCTGAGGAGCTACACCAAAGACTAAAACACTTAGTAGAAGACTCACACCACTACATCCACTCCACCCAAGAATTCCTGAAGACCATCAAAGACACCAAGATAGAAGAGGATGAAATAATGGTCTCCTTTGATGTAATAGCCCTGTTTATATCAATCAACATTAACCTGGCCAAGGAAACACTGACTACACTATTAGAAGACCCAATAACACATACACTAAATACCGCTAACTTCATCAACAAGGATAGTATCGTCAAGCTAGTGGACCTATGCCTTACCACACACTTTACCTCCAATGACAAAACGTACAGCTAGTGGACCTATGCCTTACCACACACTTTACCTTCAATGACAAAACCTACAGACAAACCAATGGAACACCCATGGGATCTCTGATATCAGGGTTCTTAGCAGAGGCAGTAATGCAGAGACTCAAACAAACAGCTCTGCCAACTATCTAACCCAAACTTTGGGTCTGCTACGTGGATGACACTTTTGTCATCACTAAACAAGACAAATTAGAGGAAACCTTCAAGACCATCAATAATACCCTTACTGGCATAAAATTCACTAAAGAGGAGGGAAACAACAACTAGATGTCACAGTAGAGTGAACAGCCAATGGGGAACTTCAAACCAGCGCCTACAGTAAAAAAACACATATGGACCAAATTCTGTATTCAAACAGAATGGGTACCCAATGAACAAGTTCTGCCGATTTCTCAACAACAAACCCAAACACGTCCAGAAACCCTAGCCACTCTCCCCTACATCAAAGACATCTCGGAAATGACTGCCAGACTACACAGACCCCTTGGCATCATGGTAGCCCACAAACCCACCAACACGCTTAAACAGCAGCTAATGGACTTGAAAGACCCCATACAGACAATGAGCAAAACTAATGTCATTTACAAAATACCATGTAAGAACTGGAACAAACACTACATTGGACAAACAGGCAGAAAACTAGCCACCAGGATACATGAACATCAATTAGCCACAAAAAGACATGACCCTCTCTCACTAGTATCCTCACATACGGATGAGGAAGGACACCACTTCGACTGGGACAACACATCCATCCTGGGACAAGCCAAACAGAGACACACACGAGAATTCCTAAAAGCATGGCATTCCAACCGGAACTCTATCAACAAACACATCGAGTTAGACCCCATCTACCACCCCCCTGAGAAAAGGAACAGGAAATAACATCACCACAGGAAATTAAATCGCTGACCCAAGGAAACCCAAACATATAAATAGAAAGCAAGAATCATCAACAGTTCTTCGCCCAGAGGCCCATTGAAGATGCTACCTAGTAGGGTGATGAAACGTCTGGAAATGAACCTTCCAGCTCAGCGAGCAAACCTACATCCAAAACCTCAACCTGAGCTACAAATCTTCTCAAAACATGCTACAGTAAAGCTCTCTCTACACCGTTCCCCATCCAACACTTCTAGGATGGATATCGCATTTGATAAGATACATAGTAAAGCTCCCACTTTCATTGTGCACATCAGACATTCCAAGACAAGTCAAACACCTGAGCGGGAGAGTAAAGCTCTCAACACTGCACACATCAAAACCTTGGAGAGTGGGGACAGAACAGGAAAAAAGCAGAATAAATGATTCTCAATATTGTCCCATTAAAGACTTTCCAAGACAGACAAAGTGTATGATGACAGAGTGAGGCATGTTTATTCAACACAAATACAACAAACGGATCCAGGATAGGTTTGATGCATACTACATTTTTCTGAATGCTGTCTGAGAAACATTGAAATGGCACACACAACATGGAGTTTGAACAGCTACAATGGTGGAAAAGGTAAGCAGTCCTAGATGGCCCATCCAATTCTAAAGCAGTGTAAGCAGAGACGGAACACTGACTCAGACTGATTGTCCACATTTAAGTGACAGTAAACCAAGATTGACCTGTGCTGCAATCTGGGTTCAAATCAATTTCCATTTGATCTGAGCTGACAGCATTTGATGCGATGCACTTGTATAAGGATTCACCAACAGGAACGACCACTGACTTCGCAACACTCAGCCTCCTGCCACCATCCGAGATGTTGTGGTGCTTGTTATTGACCACATCAACCCCTTGGGCCTGCCACTTGTAGATGATCTTCGTGCCTCCGGCTGTCTGACACTGAAGGTGGCAAGTGGCCTGATCATCCCCCACGCTGACAAAAATGGAAACATTGGAAATGGTTTCTGGAAAATACACAAAATGGGCTGAGGTCAAGTCACACGAAATCAATTTGACTCGGTATGAGATTGAAAATCTCTTGCCAGAATATTTAACTTCAAACTGTCACTGGTGTCTCTCGGTTCTCTCCCTTCAAGGGAGGAATCTATAAATTAGTGACTCTTTGACTGTCTTTCTTTCAGTGAGATATCTGTACACTGACTGGTGTCACTCAGTCCCCTCTCTCTCTATCAGGGAGATATCTGTACACTGACTGGTGTCTCTCAGACTACTCTGTCTCTCTCAGGGAGATATCTGTGCACTGACTGGTGTCTCTCAGTCCCCTCTCACTCTCAGGGAGATATCTGTACACTGACTGGTGTCTCTCAGTCCGCTCTCTCTCTCAGGGAGATATCTGTACTCTGACTGGTGTCTCTCAGTCCCCTCTCTCTCTCAGGGAGTGATCTGTACACTGACTGGTGTCTCTCAGTCCCCCCCCTCTCTCTCTCTCTCACGGAGATATCTGTACACTGACTGGTGTCTCTCAGTCCCTCTCTCTCTCTCAGGGAGGTATCTGTACACTGACTGGTGTCTCTCAGTCCCTCTCTCTCAGCGAGATATCTGTGCACTGACTGGTGTCTCTCAGTCCCCTCTCTCTCTCAGGGAGATATCTGTACACTGACTGGTGTCTCTCAGTCCCCTCTCTCTCTCTCAGGGAGATATCTGTACACTGACTGGTGTCTCTCAGTCCCCTCTCTCTCAGGGAGATATCTGTACACTGACTGGTGTCACTCAGTTCTCTCACTCCCTCAGGGAGATATCTGTACACTGACTGGTGTCTCTCAGTCCCTCTCTCTCTCAGGGAGATATCTGTACACTGACTGGTGTCTCTCAGTCCTCTCTCTCTCTCAGGGAGATATCTGTACACTGACTGGTGTCTCTCAGTCCTCTCTCTCTCTCTCAGGGAGATATCTGTACACTGACTGGTGGCTCTCAGTCCTATCACTCTCTTAGGGAGGTATCTGTACACTGACTGGTGTCTCTCAGTCCCCCCTCTCTCTCAGGGAGATATCTGTACACTGACTGGTGTCTCTCAGTCCCCTCTCTCTCTCAGGGAGATATCTGTACACTGACTGGTGTCTCTCAGTCCCCTCTCTCTCTCAGGGAGATATCTGTGCACTGACTGGTGTCTCTCAGTCCTCTCTCTCTCAGGGAGATATCTGTACTCTGACTGGTGTCTCTCAGTCCCCTCTCTCTCTCAGGGAGTGATCTGTACACTGACTGGTGTCTCTCAGTCCCCCCTCTCTCTCTCTCTCTCTCTCTCTCTCTCACGGAGATATCTGTACACTGACTGGTGTCTCTCAGTCCCCCTCTCTCTCTCAGGGAGATATCTGTACACTGACTGGTGTCTCTCAGTCCTCGCACTTTCTCAGGGAGATATCTGTACACTGACTGGTGTCTCTCAGACTACTCTGTCTCTCTCAGGGAGATATCTGTACACTGACTGGTGTCTCTCAGTCCCCTCTCTCTCTCAGGGAGATATCTGTACACTGACTGGTGTCTCTCAGTCCTCTCTCTCTCTCTCAGGGAGATATCTGTACACTGACTGGTGTCTCTCAGTCCCCTCTCTCTCTCTCAGGGAGATATCTGTACACTGACTGGTGTCTCTCAGTCCTCTCTCTCTCTCAGGGAGATATCTGTACACTGACTGGTGTCTCTCAGTCCCCTCTCTCTCTCATGGAGATATCTGTACACTGACTGGTGTCTCTCAGTCCCTCTCTCTCTCAGGGAGATATCTGTACACTGACTGGTGTCTCTCAGTCCTCTCTCTCCCTCAGGGAGATATCTGTACACTGACTGGTGTCTCTCAGTCCTCTCTCTCTCTCTCAGGGAGATATCTGTACACTGACTGGTGGCTCTCAGTCCTATCACTCTCTTAGGGAGGTATCTGTACACTGACTGGTGTCTCTCAGTCCCCCCTCGCTCTCAGGGAGATATCTGTACACTGACTGGTGTCTCTCAGTCCCCTCTCTCTCTCAGGGAGATATCTGTACACTGACTGGTGTCTCTCAGTCCCCTCTCTCTCTCAGGGAGATATCTGTGCACTGACTGGTGTCTCTCAGTCCTCTCTCTCTCAGGGAGATATCTGTACTCTGACTGGTGTCTCTCAGTCCCCTCTCTCTCTCAGGGAGATATCTGTACACTGACTGGTGTCTCTCAGTCCCCCCTCTCTCTCTCTCTCTCACGGAGATATCTGTACACTGACTGGTGTCTCTCAGTCCCCCTCTCTCTCTCAGGGAGATATCTGTACACTGACTGGTGTCTCTCAGTCCTCGCACTTTCTCAGGGAGATATCTGTACACTGACTGGTGTCTCTCAGACTACTCTGTCTCTCTCAGGGAGATATCTGTACACTGACTGGTGTCTCTCAGTCCTCTCTCTCTCTCTCAGGGAGATATCTGTACACTGACTGGTGTCTCTCAGTCCCCTCTCACTCTCAGGGAGATATCTGTACGCTGACTGGTGTCTCTCAGTCCTCTCTCTCTCTCAGGGAGATATCTGTACTCTGACTGGTGTCTCTCAGTCCCCTCTCTCTCTCAGGGAGTGATCTGTACACTGACTGGTGTCTCTCAGTCCCCCCCCTCTCTCTCTCTCTCACGGAGATATCTGTACACTGACTGGTGTCTCTCAGTCCCTCTCTCTCTCTCAGGGAGGTATCTGTACACTGACTGGTGTCTCTCAGTCCCTCTCTCTCAGCGAGATATCTGTGCACTGACTGGTGTCTCTCAGTCCCCTCTCTCTCTCAGGGAGATATCTGTACACTGACTGGTGTCTCTCAGTCCCCTCTCTCTCTCTCAGGGAGATATCTGTACACTGACTGGTGTCTCTCAGTCCCCTCTCTCTCAGGGAGATATCTGTACACTGACTGGTGTCACTCAGTTCTCTCACTCCCTCAGGGAGATATCTGTACACTGACTGGTGTCTCTCAGTCCCTCTCTCTCTCAGGGAGATATCTGTACACTGACTGGTGTCTCTCAGTCCTCTCTCTCTCTCTCAGGGAGATATCTGTACACTGACTGGTGTCTCTCAGTCCTCTCTCTCTCTCTCAGGGAGATATCTGTACACTGACTGGTGGCTCTCAGTCCTATCACTCTCTTAGGGAGGTATCTGTACACTGACTGGTGTCTCTCAGTCCCCCCTCTCTCTCAGGGAGATATCTGTACACTGACTGGTGTCTCTCAGTCCCCTCTCTCTCTCAGGGAGATATCTGTACACTGACTGGTGTCTCTCAGTCCTCTCTCTCTCTCTCAGGGAGATATCTGTACACTGACTGGTGTCTCTCAGTCCCCTCTCTCTCTCTCAGGGAGATATCTGTACACTGACTGGTGTCTCTCAGTCCTCTCTCTCTCTCAGGGAGATATCTGTACACTGACTGGTGTCTCTCAGTCCCCTCTCTCTCTCATGGAGATATCTGTACACTGACTGGTGTCTCTCAGTCCCTCTCTCTCTCAGGGAGATATCTGTACACTGACTGGTGTCTCTCAGTCCTCTCTCTCTCTCTCAGGGAGATATCTGTACACTGACTGGTGTCTCTCAGTCCTCTCTCTCTCTCTCTCAGGGAGATATCTGTACACTGACTGGTGGCTCTCAGTCCTATCACTCTCTTAGGGAGGTATCTGTACACTGACTGGTGTCTCTCAGTCCCCCCTCTCTCTCAGGGAGATATCTGTACACTGACTGGTGTCTCTCAGTCCCCTCTCTCTCTCAGGGAGATATCTGTACACTGACTGGTGGCTCTCAGTCCCCTCTCTCTCTCAGGGAGATATCTGTGCACTGACTGGTGTCTCTCAGTCCTCTCTCTCTCAGGGAGATATCTGTACTCTGACTGGTGTCTCTCAGCCCCCTCTCTCTCTCAGGGAGTGATCTGTACACTGACTGGTGTCTCTCAGTCCCCCCTCTCTCTCTCTCTCTCACGGAGATATCTGTACACTGACTGGTGTCTCTCAGTCCCCCTCTCTCTCTCAGGGAGATATCTGTACACTGACTGGTGTCTCTCAGTCCGCTCTCTCTCTCAGGGAGATATCTGTACTCTGACTGGTGTCTCTCAGTCCCCTCTCTCTCTCAGGGAGTGATCTGTACACTGACTGGTGTCTCTCAGTCCCCCCCCTCTCTCTCTCTCTCACGGAGATATCTGTACACTGACTGGTGTCTCTCAGTCCCTCTCTCTCTCTCAGGGAGGTATCTGTACACTGACTGGTGTCTCTCAGTCCCTCTCTCTCAGCGAGATATCTGTGCACTGACTGGTGTCTCTCAGTCCCCTCTCTCTCTCAAGGAGCTATCTGTACACTGACTGGTGTCTCTCAGTCCCCGCTCTCTCAGGGAGATATCTGTACACTGACTGGTGTCTCTCAGTCCCCTCTCTCTCTCAGGGAGATATCTGTTCACTGACTGGTGTCTCTCAGTCCCCTCTCTCTCTCAGGGAGATATCTGTACACTGACTGGTGTCTCTCAGTCCCCTCTCTCTCTCAGGGAGATATCTGTACACTGACTGGTGTCTCTCAGTCCCCTCTCTCTCTCAGGGAGATATCTGTACACTGACTGGTGTCTCTCAGTCCCCTCTCTCTCTCAGGGAGATATCTGTACACTGACTGGTGACTCTCAGGCCCTCTCTGTCTCTCAGGGAGATATCTGTACACAGACTATTGTCCCTCAGTTCCTCTCTTTCAAAGATGTGGTTGTAAACCTTTTGTGTCTGTCTGTCTGTCTATCTCTCTCTCTGATGTAGATTGTTGTGCACAAACTGAAGTCTCTCAATCCATCTCTCTGAGAGAGATGGATGCACACTGACTACAACCTCTCAATACTTCTCTGACAACAACTGTCTTCCTGAGAAAGAAGATTGAGTAGACTCCGAAATATGAGCTGTTTCATTTTTAATTAGTTCTTTAATCTGGTAACTAAAAGCTGCTCTGTTTGACTGGGTTTAGTTTAGTTTAGTTTTAGTTATCTTTCTGAGTGACTCCAGGTGAGGCTAGTTAACTGAACAGCTGTCTTAGTCCAGAACAGCTGTCTTAGTGGTACAGTGGTAGTGTCCCTATCCCTAGACAGGGAAGCCCAGGTTCAAATCTCACCTGCTGCACAGATGTGTAAAAACATCCCTAAACAGGGACTTGATTAGAAAAGCAAGTGAAATCTTAAAAAGTTGATCCAGTCGAGAAGCATTTTTTTTGGCGGGGGGTGGGGAGTCTACTATAAGGAGGTAATCTCAGTGTTGCTTTGCTTGATGAGAATGCTCTGGAGTTGAGTGAGACAGCGAGCAGGTCAATGTGAAAGTGCAGTGCTTGGTCTCAGTTCAGGCTGTTCAGAAAGTGAGACAGTCCCAGTGGAAACAGCCAATTGGTAAGTGACACCTTCAGAGTCTTTCCTTACGGTTTTTAAAAAGGATATTACCTTAAGTACTGGTGGGGATTTTTGATTAATGTTTAAAACAGAGAAGGTCCCGAACCTAATTAGATTCTCTTAAAGGGAGTAACTGGCTTAATCTAGAGAGAAGTGATGACAGGACATTGCCGATCTGCGGTGTTCTCCTCTTGCAGAAATAAGGGACGCTGTGTGGATGGAGTATGAACAGCTGCAGCGAGTGTAGCCATTCAGTCACATTTGCCTATCAGGCCATGACAATGTTTGATTCCATGTTCAGCTTGGAATAATCCCACACAGGGAGAGGTCAGCACATGTATGGGTGGAGGAGAAGAGAGCTGGGGGTGGGGGGGGGGTGTTTTTGGATGTTACAGCTTGTGTTTATATAGTTTAATCTAAAAAAAAGGTTTCTGAGGCGCCTCAATCAGAATGCACCTGATACCGAGCCACATAAAGAGATAGCAGGGTCAGTTCAGCCAAGAAGGAGAAAGTGAGGGACTGCAGCTGCTGGAGATCAGAGTGGAGAGTGTGGTGCTGGAAAAGCACAGCCGGTCAGGCAGCATCTGACGAGCAGGAGAATCGACGGTTCGGGCATAGAAGGGCTTATGCCGGAAGCGTCGATTCTCCTGCTCCTCAGATGCTACCTGACCCACCATGCTTCGTTCCGCCAAGCTCAGATACCGCATGGGATTAGATTCGGAGTAAATAGCATTGCCCTGTTATTCGAATTTAAGACAGCACAAAGAAATTTGGAGAGGAAACCTTTTTTCTGAGGGCTGAGCAGTGTTAATTCTGTATACGTCAACACCTTGTAAATAAATCTGATTAATAGTTTTAGCCTGTACAAAAGAAACCTGGCTCACCACATTTTGGAGCTGGAGCTTCAGGTGGACTCACTGCGGAGCTTCCACAATGCTAAGAATGCTGTGGACAGCACGTTTAGTGAGGTGTTCACACCATGGGTGAGGATTACTCAAGCAAAAAGGGAATGGGTGACTCTCAGACAAAGTCAAAGGCTCAGGAAGGAAGAGCAGGAATCCCCCTGTGGTCATCCCACTCTCGAACAGATATACGTTTTGCATACTGCTTTTTGGGAGGGTGAGAGGAACAGAGAGATGGCCTCTCAGGAAAAAGCAGCATCAGCCAAGTTCATGGCACACAGTGGCTCTGCTGCACAGACCAGGAGGAAAACAAGTGGCAGAGCTATAATGATGTGGGACTCAATACTAAGGGGTACAGGTAGATACTTTTGTAGCTGTAGATATAAATGCAGGATGGTATGTTGTCTCCCTGGCGCCAGGGTCAGGGATGTCATGGAGTGGCTGCAGGACATTCTGGAGCAGGAGAGTGAACATAGCTACCAACAAGGTAGGTAAACAAAGTCAGAGGACCTGAAAGCTGAATATGTGAAGTCAGGAGATAAATTACAATGCATTACATTCTCAAATGTGAATTTTCTATGATACTCCCAATGCCACCTGCTCGCAAGAATGCATGGCTGCGGAAATGGTGTATCAGGGAGGGGTTTAAGTTCTTGAGGTATTAGGGCCATTTCTGGGGAAAGTGGGACCTGTATAAACCTGACTATTTGCACCTGGGCAGAGCTGGGTCAAATATGCTTGTGGTCACTTCAGCTAGTCCCACTGGAGAGGTTTTTAAACGAAAATGGCAAGGGATGGGAACCAAAGTGTAGGGTCAGATAGGGCAGATTCAGATCAGGAAACAGGAAGTAGGAAATTAGTTAAAGACTCAGAACAACAAAAGAAACAAGGATTAAAAAGCACCTAGCAAGGGAAATTGACAGAGCTGTGTTGTTTATACTCCAATACAAGGAATTTTACAAACAAGGCAGATCAACTAAGGGCATAAAAGGCATTTGGCAGCACATTGTTGTTACTATAATGGAAACTGGGTTAAAGGAGACGCAAAATTGGCAGCTTAATATTCCTGGATATAGAGTTTTTCAGGGAGGATAGAGTGGGTGACAAAAAAGTGTGGTGGGGGGGTGCACGGTGGGGGGTGAGCAGCAGCATTGTTTAAAGGATTATTTACAGTTGTGAGAAGGGATGATATAATGACACGGGTTAACAAATGAGGCTTTCTGGGTTGAGCTTAGGAATCAAATAAGGGCAGTCACAGTACTAGGAGGACACTACAGACTCGCAGATATTGAGAAGGAGATGGTCGGACACACATGTAGGAATAAGAGAGCAATAGTAGGAGGAGACCTGAATGAACCCAATATAAATTGGATTTCAAACAATAGAAGGGGCATTGAGAATGAAAAGTTCACATGTCCAGGAAAAATAATTTACACAATCCATGGCAAGTCGAATGACAGCAGACACAATTCTGGATTTAGATTTGGGAAATGAGGGTGGACAAGTGGGTGAAGAGACTGTGGGTGACCATATCAGGGTTAGCAACTACAATTCGGTTAGCTTTGCTATTAGTATGGAAAAAAGAGATAAATCAGGAGTGAATGTTTTAAATGGGGGGGGGGAAGGCATATTTTACAAAACTGAGAAGTGATTTGGCTGAGGTGAACTGTACAGGAATGCGAAAGGATATATCCATGGTTAACCAGTGGGAAGCACTAAAAAGTGAGATCTTTATGGCACTAAGCAGACATGTTCCCTTCAAAAACCAGAAGTATTGCTAAATCCCCATGGACGACTGGAAAAATACAGGAGAAGATTAAACAGAAAGAGAAAGTTGTGGTATTCATAGAAAACTGAGCACTGCAGACAGTCTCGAAGAACACAGAACAGTACAGCACAGTACAGGCCCTTGGGCCCTCAATGTTGTGCTAACCTTTTATCCTACTCTAAGATCAAACTAATCTACATACCCTTCATTTTACTATCGTCTATGTGCCTATCCAAGAGTTGCTTTAATGTCCCTAATACATCTGATTTTACTACCACTGCTGGCAGTCCATTCCACTTACACTCTGTGTAAAGAACTGTCCTTGACATCTCCCCTCAACCTCCCCCCAGTCACCCCAAAATTATGTCCCCTTGTGATAGCCATTTTCACTCTGGGAAAAAGCCTCTGACTATTCACTGTATCAATGCAAGCGAATTTCGAGAAGATTTGTAGCTCAGGTTGAGGTTCTGGATTTAAGTTTGCTCATTGTGGAAAGTTCATTTTCAGACGTTTCATCACTATGCTAAGTGAGCCTCCAGTGAAACGCTGGTGTTATGTCCTGCTTTCTATTTATTTGAATTAGAATTAGATTCCCTACAGTGTGGAAACAGGTCCTTCAGCCCAGCAAGTCCACATTGACCCTCTGAACAGTAACCCACCCAGACCCATTTCCCTATTACTCTACAGTTCCCCCTGACTAATGCACCTAACCTATACATCCCTGAACACCATGGGGTAATTTAGCATGGCCAATCCACCCTAACCTACACATCCCTGAACACTATGGGGTAATTTAGCATGGCCAATCCACCCTAACCTACACATCCCTGAACACTATGGGGTAATTTAGCATGGCCAATCCACCCTAACCTACACATCCCTGAACACGATGGGGTAATTTAGCATGGCCAATCCACCGTAACCTGCACATCTCTGAACACTATGGGGTAATTTAGCATGGCCAATCCACCCTAACCTACACATCCCTGAACACCATGGGGTAATTTAGCATGGTCAATCCACCCTAACCTACACATCCCGGAACACTATGGGGTAATTTATCATGGCCAATCCACCCTAACCTACACATCCCTGAACACTATGGGGTAATTTAGCATGGCCAATCCACCCTAACCTGCACATCCCTGAACACTGTGGGGTAATTTAGCATGGCCAATCCACTCTAACCCACACATTTCTGAACACTATGGGGTAATTTAGCATGGCCAATCCACCCTAACCTATACATCCCTGCACACTATGGGGTAATTTAGCATGGTCAATCCACCCTAACCTGCACATCCCTGTACACTATGGGGTAATTTAGCATGGCCAATCCACCCTAACCTACACATCCCTGAACACTATGGGGTAATTTAGCATGGCCAATCCACCCTAACCTGCACATCCCTGAACACTATGGGTAATTTAGCATGGCCAATCCACACTAACCTATACATCCCTGAACACTATGGGGTAATTTAGCATGGTCAATCCACCCTAACCTGCACATCCCTGTACACTATGGGGTAATTTAGCATGGCCAATCCACCCTAACCTACACATCCCTGAACACTATGGGGTAATTTAGCATGGCCAATCCACCCTAATCTGTACATCCCTGAACACTATGGGGTAATTTAGCATGGCCAATCCACCCTAACCTGCACATCCCTGTACACTATGGGGTAATTTAGCATGGCCAACCCACCCTAACCTACACATCCCTGAACACTATGGGGTAATTTAGCATGGCCAACCCACCCTAACCTACACATCCCTGAACACTATGGGGTAATTTAGCATGGCCAACCCACCCTAACCTACACATCCCTGAACACTATGGGGTAATTTATCATGGCCAATCCACCCTAACCTACACATCCCTGAACACTATGGGGTAATTTAGCATGGCCAATCCACCCTGACCGACACATCGCTGAACACTATGAGGTAATTTAGCATGGCCAATCCACCCTAACCTATACATCCCAGAACACTATGGGGTAATTTATCATGGCCAATCCACCCTAAACTGCACATCTTTAGACTGTGGGAAGAAACCAGAGCACCTGGAGGAAACCCACGCAGACACTGAGAGAATGTATAAACTCCACGCAGACGGTTGCCCAAGGCTGGAATCAAACCTGGGTCCCTGGCACCGTAAGGCAGCAGTGCGGAGCACTGAGGCACCGTGCCACCGATTGGGTATTCTCTGGGTGTGTCACACTCTCTGGGGATTGGTCACTCTCTGGGTGGTCATTCTGTCTGGGGATTGGTCACTCCCTGGGGATGGTCTCTGCCGCCCCATATGTTTAGATTTCTTTGGGTTGGTGACGTAATTCCCTGTGTTGATGTCATTTCTTGTATTGGTGATGTTATTTCCAGTGTCCCCTGTGGGGTGAGAAAACCACCCTCTGAGAAAAAATAACCGGAAATGACATCACCAACACAGGAAATGACATCGGCATGTGAAATGACATCACCGACCCAAGGAAACCTAATCACATAAATAGAAAGCAAGACATAACACCAGCGCTTCACTGGAGGCCTACTGATGATGTACCCTAGTATAGTGACGAAATGTCTGAAAATGATCCTTCTAGCTCAGCGAGCAAACTTGCATCCAGAACTTTATCTATGCCTCTCATCATCTTGTTCACCTTTATCAAGTCGCTTCTCACACTTCTTCGCTCCAATGAGAAAAGCCTTAGCTCCTCCAACCTTCCTTCATAAGACATGCCCCCCCAGTCCAAGCAGCATCCTGGTAAATCTCCTCTGCACCCTCTCTAAAACTTCCACATCCTTCCTATAATGAGGCGACCAGGACTGAACACAATATTCCAAGTGTGATCTCACCAGGGCTTTATAGAGCTGCAGCATAACCTCACGGCTCTTAAACTCAAACTCCCTGCTAATGAAAGCCAACCTGCCATACGCCTTCTTAACAACCCTATCAACTTGGGTGGGAACTTTGAGGGATTTATCGACATGGACCCCAAGATCCCACTGTTCCTCCACACTGCCAAGGATCCTGCCTTTAACCCTGTGTTCTACACTCAAATTTGGCTTTCCAAAATGAATCATTTCACACTTTTCCAGGTTGAACTCCATCTGCCACTTCTCAGCCTGGCAATGTTCTGTTGTAACCTCCAACAACCCTCCACACTATCCACCCCTCCACCAACCTTTGTGTCATCGGCAAATTTGTTAACCCACCCTTCCACTTCCTCATCCAAGTCATTTAGAAAAATCACAAACAGCAGAGGTCCCAGAACCGATCCCTGTAGTCCCCGAGCTCCAGGCTGAATACTTTCCATCTACTACCACCCTCTGTCCTCTATGGGCCAGCCAATTCTGTATATAGACAGCCAATTACCCTGTATCTCATGCCTCCTTATTTTCGGAATGAGCCTACCATGGGGAACCTTAACAAATGTCTCGCTAAAATCCACATACACCACATCCACTGGTCTACCTCCATCAAAGAATTCAATCATGTTTATAAGGCATGACCTGTCCCTCACAAAGCCACGCTATCTCTAATCAAACTATGGTTTTCCAAGGAATCATAAATCCTGTCTCTCAGAATCCTCCCCAAAAATTTGCCCACCACAGACGTAAGGCTGACTGATCTGTAATTCCTAGAATTATTTCTATTCCCTTTCTTGAACAAGGGAATAACAGATGCTACCCTCCAATCACCCAGTACTACTCCAATGGAGAGTGAGGATGCAAAGATCATCGCCAAAGGTGCAGCATATCCTGGCACCATCCTGTCCTACCTGTCCATCTTCCTTCTCACCTATCATCTCCACCCTCCTCTCCGACCTATCACCATCAACCCCACCTTCATCTCCAAATTGCCGTCCAAGCTACCTTTCCCTCAGCCCCACATCCTTCCCATTTAACTTTCAGTCCCCTTTGGCCCCTCTCCACGTTCCTGATGAAGGACCTATGCCTGAAACATTGACTCTCCTGCTCCTTGGATGTTGCCTGACCTGCTGTGCTTTTCCCGCGTCACACTTTTTGACTCTGATCTTCAGCATCTGCAGTCCTCACTTTTTCCTATATCCCATCTGGCCCGGGATGGGGGGTATCCATTCTTATGTTTTTTCAAATTTTCAGCACATCCTCCTTCTTAACAGCAACCTATATCAGCCTGTTTCACGCTGTCCTCGGAAACGTCAAGGTCACTCTCAGTAGTGAATACTGAAGCAAAGTATTCTTTAAGGATCTCCCCTACCTCCTCCAACTACAAGCACAAGTTACCTCCACTATTCCTGATCAGCCCTACCCTCAGTCTGGCCATCCTCTTGTTCCTCACATAAGTGTAGAATGCCTCAGGTTTTCCTTAATCCTATCTGCTAAAGCTTTCTCACGCCCCCTTCTGCCTCTCCTAAGTCCATTCTTCAGTTCCTTCCTGGCTATCTTGTAACCCTCTAAAGGCCTGTCTGATCATTGCCTCCTCTACCTTAAGCAAGCTTCCTTCTTTCTCTTGACAAGAGTATAGAGAACACAGGAATTAAGTTTTTAAAAATCAATGAAATCAAAAACAGGGCATGAGAAATTATTAGCAAGCAAGATAAAGGAAAACCCAACGATGCTTTACCAGGATATATGGATAGGTTGCCAGGGCCATGTTCCCTAAGATATAGAAGGAGGTCAGGGAGGAAATTGCAGATGCTCTGGTGATTTTTTTTTCCCAATCTTCCCTAGACTCATGCGAGGTGCTGGAAGATTGGAGGAATTCAAATATGCTTCTGTTATTTAAAAATACCATGAAAATGCCAAACAATTAAAGGCTGGTTAGTCTTACTTTGGTAGTGGGCAAACTATTAGAATCAATGCTGAGAAATCAGATAAACTGCCATTTAAAAAGGCATGGACTAGTCAGGGATAGTCAGCATAGCTTTGTTAAAGGAAGGTCAGGCCTTACAAATTTGAATTTGTTGAGGGAGTGACCAGGAGGATTGGTGAGGGTAGTGGAGTGGACCTTGTCTCCCATGGATTCAGTACGGCATTTGACAAGGTCCCATGTGGTCTAAAAAGTAAAAGCCTGTGGGATACAGGGTTATGTGGTGAATTGAATCCAAAGTTGGCTTACTAATAGGAAGCAAAGGGCGATGGCAATCCTTCTGAATGGAAAATGGTATTCTGCAGGGCTTTGTGTTGGGAGCCCTGCTGTTTGTTTTATACATTAATGATTGGACTTGAATGTGGGGGGCACAATTGTAGATGACATACTAACGGATAGTATAAAGGATAGCTGTATGACCCAAAACATTACAAATGAGTTGGTGGAGGGGCATGAATGTAGCAGGTGGTGTTTAACTCTGATTAGTGTGAGGTCATGAATTTGAGGAATAAAAGGGAATATTCAATAAATGGCAATATACTGAGAGCGAGAGATCTCAGTGAGCAAGTTTAACAGATTCCTAGAGGTAGCAGGTCATAAAGAAAGCATATGGAATGCTCTCCTGCACTGGCAAAGGTATAGAATACAACAGTAGAGGTATAATGATGACATTGTATAAAAAACTGGCGGGGCCACAACTTGTGCATTGCGTGCAGTTGTGGCCACTACATTATAGGAAGGAAATAATTGCTCTGGAGAGAGTGCAGGGATTTATTAGGAGGTCATCAGGGTTGGAGAATTGTAGCCACGAGGAGACATCGGAGAGGTTGGGTTGTTTTCTTTGGAACAGAGAAGGCTGATGGGGTGACATGATTGAGGTATAATGTGGATTTGAGAACGACACACATCATTCTAGTCGTTGCCTCATCATCACTTTATATATACAGTTCTAGCATAATCTCCCTTCTCTTAAACTCTGTGCTTTGGCTAATAAATGCAAGTGTCTCATATGCTATCTTACCCACTTTATCTAACTATCTCATGACCTTAAGGTTGCTCTGATCCTAGGTGCTTTCCAGGGTCCTACCCTTCATCATGTATTCTCTTGCCTTGTTTGTCCAGCCAAAATGCATCAGCTCACACTTATCTAGACTGAATTCCATTTGCCACTGATCAGCTCACCTGATTGGTCATCTATAGCATCCTCTGAAGCTAACCTCCTAACTGCTTTCCATCCCACCAATTTTTCTTTCATCCACAAGCTTTCTGATCAAACCTCCCATATTCAAGTCCAAATTGTTTGTATATAAGACAAAAAACAAAGGCCCCAACAATGAACCCTACAAGTGCCCACTGGACATAGGCTTCCAGTCACAAAAACACCCCTCATCCATCACCTTCTGCTTCCTGCCACTCAGACAATTCTAGATCCATATCCTTGCCAAATCTCTTTGGCTCCCATGGACTCTTAACATCAGTCCCAATCTCCCACGTGGGACCTAAGTAAAGCCTTGCTGAAATCTAAGCAGACTACATTAAAAGCATAGCTCTCATCAACACACATGCCCTGTTCAAAAACCATGCTGACTGTCCTTTCTTAATCCCTGCCTCTCCAAATATAGATCAATTCAATCCCTCAGATTTGTTTCCAATAGTTTCCCATTACCAAGGTTAGACTGACAGGCCTGTAGTTTCCTGGTTTAAAAGGAAGTGGGAGTAGAGCAAGAGGAATGGCTTGCCATTGGTTTCCAGTCAGAATGGGAGATGTGACAACCTTATTCAAGAAAGGGTGTCTAGATATTGTTGAGAACTATAAGACAGTCAGTCTATCCAAAGTCAGTAGAGAGTACGATTTAAAAAAAAATGGTGGGGGTGGGGCTGATGGCTGGAAATCATCAGTCACTCAAGAAGGTGGAAGATTAGTTGGGACATGGAACGCACTGCTGCAACAGCAATAGATTCGCCAATTTTAAGGGCACTTGATTGGTCATTGGATAAACATGGATGATAATGGAATAGTGTAGGATCGATGGGCTCAGATTGGTTCCACAGGTCGACGCAACATCGAGGGCTAACGGGCCTGTACTGCGTTGGAATGTTCTGTGTTCTATTGTTTGAATTAATTTAGGAGGGACAGCACAGGTTTGTGAAAGGCAGTTCATATACAAGTAACCAAACTGAACTTTTGTGAGAAGGTCATGAAAACACTGATGAAATTAATGCAGTGGATGGTGTCTGTACAGCTTTTAATAAAGTGTTTGACAAAGTACTGTATAAAGGCCTAGTTCAAAAAACAGAGGCACTGAAATAGGATACTCAGTGTCAGTTTGGGTAAAAAACACGACTTCAGGGCAGAAAACAGCAGTTTATAATAAATGGAAACTCTAAACAGTGGCTACAAGTGCAGGTGAGAGGCTAAGAATCCTGCAGCGAGTAACTCACCCATTGTCTTCCCAAAGCCTGTCCGCCATCTACAAGGCACATGTCAGGAGTGGGAGGGAATACTCCCCACTTGTTTGGATGGGGGCAGCTCCAACCACACTCAAGAAACTTGACACCGTCCAGAACAAAGTAGCCCGCTTGATTGACACTACATCCGCAAATATCCAATCCCTCCACCACCTATATTCAGAAGTATGTACCATCTACAAGGTGCCCTGCAGAAATTCACCAAAGATCTCAGGCAGTATCTCCCAAATTCACGACCACTTCCATTCAGAAGGACAGCAGCTGCAGATACATGGGAACCCACAACCTGAAAGTTCCCTTCCAAGTCACTCACCTCCTGACTTGGAAATATAATGCCATTCCTTCAACCTCACGAAATCAAAATCCTGGAATTCCCTCCTTAAGGGCATTATGGGTCAATCGACAGCACATGGACTGCAGCAGTTCAAGAAGGCAGCTCACCCCCATCTTCAGGGCAACTAGGGACAGGTGATAAATGCTAGCCAGCCTGCAACACCCACATCCCACGAGTGAATTAAAAAAAACTAGGTCATAATTGGCCCCTACATCTGGGCCAAGAGATATGGGTTCAAGTCCCACTTGTTCCAGAAACATGTGATAATATCTATGAACAGACTGATTTGAAAATATCGAAGTCATTAATGAATACAGTTGAGGCCTGAACATAGATCACATTAGACATATTCAGGCAATTAGAGAACTTACCCATTATTCTGGCTATTTCCTCCTGCACATCAATTTCCTAAGCAGCTCAATAACTTGCCTAATTCCTTCAGTTTACACATTATCTGACAATTGTTTTTATGAGGGAGTTTATCAGTTGCCTTTTGGGGTTTGAGGGATTTGGAAGTCCTGACTATGAACCTCAAAAAAGCTAGCATCTAGGTTCAGTGGGTAATAGGGAAGGCAAATGGAATGTTGGCCTGTATTTTAAAGGGAATGTTCTGCTGAAACTGTGTGAACTACATAAGATACTAGTCAGACCACAACTAGAGTACTGAGAACAGTTTTGGGCCTAACCTTTAAGGAAGGATTTCCTGGCACTGTTGGCAATCAAGGACACTATACTGACACCAAGTATGGAGAAACTGTCTTGAGGAGAGGTTGAGTAGATTGGGCCTACATTTGTTGCATAGATGAATGAGGAGCAACCTTATTGAAACATAAAAGATTGTTAGGGGACTTGTCAAGCTGGATGTGGAAAGGCTGTTTTCCCCTTGTGGGAGAGTCTGGGACCAGACGGCACAAGATCAGAATAAGGGATTGCAGATTTAAGACAGAGATGAGGAAGAACTTCTCCCAGAGGACAGTGAGTCTGTGGAATTCTTTACCAAAGAGGGCTGCTGAGGCCGGGTCATTAAGTATATTCAAGACTGAGATAGACAGAATCAGTAAGGGAATCAAGAGTTGTGGGGAAAAGGCAGGAAAGTGGAGTTGGAGATGACCAGAACAACCATGATCTCACTGAGTGGTACAGCACTCAATGGGCTGAATGACTTACTGCTGTCCCTATGTCTTGTTATCTTGGGTCGTTAGAAGTCCTTATAAATAACATCCAGTCATTATCCGAGCCATTATCTTAGCTCTTTGAACGAATCAATCAAGGACAGTGTGGCATAATATAACCTCAGAAAATCTATTCTAGGTCTCGCTAATCAGTTCAATAATTTTCAGTCACCTCATCCTGAATTACAGATACAACTAGTTTCGAGACAATTAAGGTGAGGCTAATTGGTGTACAACTCAATGATTTACTTCATTCTAATTTTTCAGAGTGACGCACACAAATTGCCAACCTAAAAGTCAGGAGGACTTGAGAGGATTTTTGTTACAGCATCTGCAAAATTCTCATCTACTTCTTTTAAATCTTGGGTTGGAAAAAGTCAGGTGCGAGGAATTTGCCAGCTTTTAATTCCATTGGTAGTTCATTATAGAATCACGGAATTCTACCATACAGACGTGGGCCATTTGACCCATTGTGTCTGTACCAGCTCCAAAAAGATTACCCAGCTAGTCCCACTCTCCAGCCCTACCTCTGTAGTCCTCTAAATCCGTCACTTTCTACGATATCTCCAGCTCCCTTTTGAAACCTCCTATGGAATCTACCTCCACTGGTTGGCACAGTTGCCTCACAGCGCCAGGTATCTGGATTCAATCCCTGCCTCAGGTGACTGTCTGTGTGGAGTTTGCACGCCCTCCCTGTATCTGCGTGAGTTTCCTCTGGGTGCTCTGGTTTCGTCCCGCAATCCAAAAATGTGCAGATTAGGTGAATTGGCCATGCTAAATTACCCCATAGTGTTCAGGGATGTGTAGGTTAGGGTGGATTGGCCATGCTAAATTACCCCATAGTGTTCAGGGATGTGTAGGTTAGGGTGGATTGGCCATGCTAAATTACCCCATAGTGTTCAGGGATGTGTAGGTTAGGGTGGATTGGCCATGCTAAATTACCCCATAGTGTTCAGAGATGTGCAGGTTAGGGTGGATTGGCCATGCTAAATTACCACACAGTGTTCAGGGATGTGTAGGTTAGGGTGGATTGGCCATGCTAAATTACCCCATAGTGTTCAGGGATGTGTAGGTTAGGGTGGATTGGCCATGCTAAATTACCCCATAGTGTTCAGGGATGTGTAGGTTAGGGTGGATTGGCCATGCTAAATTACCCCATAGTGTTCAGGGATGTGTAGGTTAGGGTGGATTGGCCATGCTAAATTACCACACAGTGTTCAGGGATGTGTAGGTTAGGGTGGATTGGCCATGCTAAATTACCCCATAGTGTTCAGGGATGTGTAGGTTAGGGTGAATTGGCCATGCTAAATTACCCCATAGTGTTCAGGGATGTGTAGGTTCGGGTGGATTGGCCATGCTAAATTACCCCACAGTGTTCAGGGATGTGCAGGTTAGGGTGGATTGGCCATGCTAAATTACCCCACAGTGTTCAGGGATGTGCAGGTTAGGGTGGATTGGCCATGCTAAATTACCCCATAGTGTTCAGGGATGTGGAGGTTAGGGTGGATTGGCCATGCTAAATTACCCCATAGTGTTCAGGAGTGTGTAGGTTAGGGTGGAGTGGCCATGCTAAATTACCCCATAGTGTTCAGGGATGTGTAGGTTAGGGTGGATTGGCCATGCTAAATTACCCCATAGTGTTCAGGGATGTGCAGGTTAGGGTGGATTGGCCATGATAAATTACCCCATAGCGTTCAGGGATGTGTAGGTTAGGGTGGATTGGCCATGCTAAATTACCCCATAGTGTTCAGGGATGTGTAGGTTAGGGTGGATTGGCCATGCTAAATTACCCCATAGTGTTCAGGGATGTGTAGGTTAGGGTGGATTGGCCATGCTAAGTTACCCCATAGTGTTCAGGGATGTGCAGGTTAGGGTGGATTGGCCATGCTAAATTACCCCATAGTGTTCAGGGATGTGTAGGTTAGGGTGGATTGGCCATGATAAATTACCCCATAGCATTCAGGGATGTGCAGGTTAGGGTGGATTGGCCATGATAAATTACCCCATAATGTTCAGGGATGTGCAGGTTAGGTATATTAGTCTGGGATAAATGTAGAGCGTAGGGGAATGTGTCTGGGTGGATTACTCTTCGGAGGGTCAGTGTAAACTTGTTGGGCTGAAGGGCCTGTTTCCACACTTAGGGATTCTACATCTACTCTCCCAGGCAGCGCATCCGAAAACCCAACAGTTCGCAAGTTTGCAGATGACACCAAAATTGGAAGTGTAGTGGACAGCGAAGAGGGTTACCTCAGATTACAACAGGATCTGGACCAGATGGGCCAATGGGCTGAGAAGTGGCAGATGGAGTTTAGTTCAAATAAATGCGAGATGCTGCATTTTGGGAAAGCAAATCTTAGCAGGACTTATACACTTAATGGTAAGGTGCGAGAGAGTGTTGCTGAACAAAGAGACCTTGGAGTGCAGGTTCATAGCTCCTTGAAAGTGGAGTCGCAGGTAGATAGGATAGTGAAGGCAGCGTTTGGTATGCTTTCCTTTATTAAGTACAGGAGTTGGGAGGTCATGTTGCAGCTGTACAAGGCATTGGTTAGGCCACTGTTGGAGTATTGCATGCAATTCTGGTCTCCTTCCTATCGGAGAAATTGAGGACTGCAGATGCTGGAGATCAGAGCTGAAAATGTGTTGCTGGAAAAGTGCGGTCAGGCAGCATCCAAGGAGCAGGAGAATCGATGTTTTGGGCATGAGCCTTCCTGAAGAAGGGCTCATGCCCGAAACGTCGATTCTCCTGCTCCTTGGATGCTGCCTGACCATGCTGCGCTTTTCCAGCAACACATTTTCAGCTCCTTCCTATCGGAAAAATGTTGTGAAACTTGAAAGGGTTCAGAAAAGATTTACAAGAATGTTGCCAGGGTTGGAGGATCTGCGCTACAGGGAGAGGCTGAACAGGCTGGGGCTGTTTTCCCTGGAGCGTCGGAGGCTGAGGGGTGACCTTATATAAGTTTACAAAATTATGAGGGGCATGGATAGGGTAAATAGTCAAAATCTTTTCCCTGGGGTCAGGGAGTCCAGTCCTCTAAAGTCCTCCTGACTTTTAGGTTGGCAATTTGCGCGCGTCACTCTGAAAAATTAGAATGAAGTAAATCATTGAGTTTAGGGTGAGAGGGGAAAGATTTAAAACAGATCAACAGGGAAACTTTTTCACACAGAGGGTGGTGCATGTATGGAATGAGCTGCCAGAGGATGTGGTGGAGGCTGGTACAATTGCAACATTTAAAAGGCATCTGGATGGGTATATGAATAGGAAAGGTTTGGAGGGATATGGGCCGGGTGCTGGCAGGTGGGACTAGATTGGGTTGGGATATCTGGTTGGCATGGACGGGTTGGGCTGAAGGGTCTGTTTCCATGCTGTACATCGCTATGATTCTATGACTCTCTGAGTAAGAATCTCACTCACTCTGAGCTCTTTTGCTGGCAGTCTTGGAATTGTGAACCCCTCGTTACTGACATAGCAACTAATGGAAACAGAATATTCTATTTTACCCTGTCAAAATTGTTTAGAATTTTGAACACCTACATACACCCACTTCTTCATCTTCACTGCTCCATGAAGAATAAGCCCAATCTCTCTTATCTTTCCTAGTATAATTCCAGTAAATCTCTTTAAACTCTCTCCAGGGCTTTAACATCCTTCCTTAAATAAGGTGGCCAGAACTGAACACAATACTTCCAATGTGGTCTGACCAATGATTTGTAGTAGGGTAGCATCACTGCCTTTCTTTTATACACAATGCCTCAATTTATAATAAAGCCAAAGGTCCTCTAAGCCTTCTTAACATCTTGCCTGGATACTTCCAGAGAATCATGCACATCAACACCGAGTTCCCTCTGCTCCCCTCAAAAGTTGTACCATTGAGTCTGTACTGTCTCTCTGTGTTTCTCCACATTTGATGACCTCGTCCCATTGCCAGTGTTTGGCCGATATCCTTCGAAACCCTTCCTATTCATCTTCCCATCCAGATGCCTTTTAAATGTTGTAATTGTATCCACCTCTACTACTTCCTCCGGCAACTCATTACGTACACGCACCACCCTCTGTGTGAAAAAGTTGCCCCTTAGTTTATGTTTAAACATTTTCCCTCTCATTTAAACCTATGTCCACTAGGTTTGAGTAAAAGACATTGACTATTCATCCTATCTATGCCCCTCATGACTTTATAAACTTCAATAAGGTCACTCCTCAGTGTCCAACATTCTGAGGAAAAAAGCCCCAGCCTACTCAGCTTCACCCCATAACTCAAACCTTCCAGTCCCGGCAACATCCTTGTAAAATATTTCTGCACTCTCCTCAATTTGAACTGCATTCTTCCAATAGAAGGGCGATTATGATCACTATTTCCTAAATGCTCCCCATTCTAACATTCTCCACTTGGCCTGCTTCATTTCCTAGGACCAGATCCATCACAGTCCCTTCCCTGGTAGGACTGGAAATGTACTGTTCCAGAAAATTGCCTTGTATGTGTACAGACATTCTTCCCCTTCTGTGCCCCACACTCTACCTTTTTCCAAATCCATCCTAGGATCATTAAAATCACCAATTATTACAACTCTCCCTGTCCTGCAAATTTCCATAACCTGCCTGCAAACGTTCTTCTCTACTTCCACTCTACTATTTGGAGGTCCATAAAGAATACCCAAAAAAGTCACTGCTTTCATCCTGTTTCTCACTTCCAACCATGTAGATTCTAATTTCAGAACTGTATCTCATTCAGGGGCAACCTTTGAACAAGGCTGGTACACCTCCTCCCCTTTTATCCACCCTGTTTCTACCAAAAACCTTATAACCTGGAATATGAATGATCCAGTCCTTCAGCCAAGTTTCAGTCAATGCTACTATGTAAATTTCCCCTCCCCAGAGTGATTTCAGTTCACTTACAGTCTTGCAGCCTCTGCTAGTTTTGAGTCCCTGTTTGTGATGTAACACTAGTTTCCCTCACATATCTGACACGTTCACTACTCCATCTGTTGTAAACACTGGCACAAAGTAATTCTTCAGCACATCTGTCATCTTGTTATTTTCACTGACATATCCCTGGTAACAGTTTGTAAGAGACATATATTGATCATGACTACACTCTTTTTTTCCAAATATAGACATTGTCTGTGTTGCGTTTGGTACCAATTTGCAAATTTTATTCCATACACCCCGTGATTCCTATTATCCGTTTTATTGACTTTTGCTGTTCTTCCTTTAAGGTGTTTGTCCCGTTTATTGTGGACATTGCTTTGAGACTGACAATGGAGACACCCAGACAAAAATCTGGAATCTCAGTGGATGTTTTTGTTTCAAACGCTGTTCAACTTGATCATTTTACGGTCGCTGATACAATAATGTTAATAAATGTTTAGGCTGCTGACAAAGGCTAATTTATTATTGCTGGAAATATTATATTAATTACAAATGCATTTTGCAGAGTTGTGACTTAGTGCTCACATGCTGACTCTCACTTACCCTTGGGTTTTCTCTCTCTCCGCTATCACTGACTCCCTGTCGCCACATTATCTGCTGGCCTCTTGCTCTGGTTTCCCTTGGGCTTGCTCTCTCGGCTGTCACTGACTCCCTGGCGTCACTTTAACCTGCGGGCCTGTTGGTCAATGTACAGATATCACCCTGTGGGATAGCAACTGAGACACAGAAGACAATGTACAGATAACTCCCTGAGACAAAGGGTCTGAGAGATACCAGTCAGTCAACAGATATCTCCCTGAAAGAGCGAGACTGAGAGACAACAATCAGTTTACAGATATCTCCCTGAGAGATACTAGGTAGTGTACAGGTATCTCCCTGAGAGAGAGAGAGGGGGGTTGACAGACACCAGTCAGTGTACAGATATCTCCCTGAGAGAGAGAGGGGACTGAGAGACACCAGTCAGTGTACAGATATCTCCCTGAGAGGGAAACTGAGATACCCGTCAGTGTACAAATATCTCCCTGAGAGAGAGAGAGAGAGAGCGCGAGCGAGGGAGAGAGATTGAGAGACACCAGGCAGTGTATAGACATCTTCCTGAGACATTGAGAGACATCTCCTTGAGAGAGAGGGACAAGAGGCACACTGCTTTGTGTACAGCTGCCAGAGAGAGGGGGCTGAGAAACACCACACTCTACACAGGTAACCTTCTGAGAAAATGAAACTGAGACAGACCAGTCAGTGTACAGAGATCATCTAGAGAGGAAGGGATTGGAAAACATCAATCAGGACACACCTATCTCTGAGAGAGAGAGACACACACAGAGACAAGGACAGAGGAACTAATGGAACTGATGGTTTGCAAGATAATGGGGAGAGCTTGTGTGTATTGTTGTCAGTACAGGTAACTTGTGAAATGTTTGGTGACCGCACCTGATCTAGGTTTCAGTGTTCATATTTCTTGACACATGTGCTTATTGAAACAGAAAGTGATGTTCTAATTTTGTACAGAAACCAGAAGTATCCCTAGAACTGAAACTTCAGGTTTGTGGAGAATGGAAGCTGGTTGAAACCAAACAAAAGATTCAGCAACACTATCTGAGCACACACTATTCAACGGTGAAGTGCAGGCACCATAAAAAGAATGAAATCTTGATCTAGGATATAAGGGGCAAAAATTAACTTACGGCAGTTAAAGTAACTGACTACTTGGAATCAAGTTGTCAAATAGGTCCTCGGATTTGCTGAACTTAAACTTCCCATTTACTTTTGCTGTATTCATTGGGGAATCAACATGAATACTCAGGTCTTTGGTGAGAGAGAGGATTTGTTTCTTGGCGCTTTCAAATGCTTAAGAGAATTTGAAGGCTATAGACAGAAAATTAGGGTCACTGAAATTCAAGGGAGCTAAAGGCAGAAAAAGGTGAAGCTCTAGTTTTTCATTTGAAGTATGGTTTTCCGACTAAAATCTAGCTTGCCAGATTTCAGTCAGAAGAAAAAAAAGTTGAGTTCAGAAGTCAGATGAAAAAGCTTAAATTCAAGAGAGAAAGAAGTTAGAATGAGACATAGGATACATAAAAAGACAGTTGGAAAAATAAATGTTCCAAGTATGTGAACATTAATTGAGCATGACCTGGAGTAAATTGCTTGTTGTTTTCATTTGGCAAAGAATATTTGCTTGGTACCCAGTTGAGTGAGGAAGGAATAGTGGTGACTTTCAGTGCTATTTGATTGAGCAAACTGGCTTCCATAGAGTCCAAGTTGCTGTGGCAATGGGCCCTTTCATTTGCATGGTGGAGCTTAGAGCTATGACCAGAGTTGGTAGAGACTCTGATTTCTTTCTGCTATATTACTGACTAGGAAACTCCTTAGCTCTTACTGCCTGCCACTGGCTACATTTTGTAAGGATTTAGAAGTTGTCATGCGACTCAATTTTTAAAACAATGTTTTTATTCACTCATGCCGGGTCAGCATTTATTACCCATCCCTAAGTGATCTGGGGAAGGAGGTAGTGAGCTGCCTTCCTGAACCATTGCAGTCCATGTAGTAGAGATAGACCAACAGTGATATTATGGAGGGAGGTCCAAGACTTTTGATTTGGACCATTAACGAATGAGTCTAAATTTTCAAGTCAGGACAATCAGTGGCTTGGAGGGGAACTTGAAGGTTGTGGTGTTTGGATGCGCCTGCTGCACCTGTCCTGGGTGGTACAGGTCGCAGGTTTGGAAGTTGTTGTCAAAGGTGTCTTAGTGAGTTGTTGCAACGCAACGTGTAGATTTTACACACAGCTGCCACTTTGCATCTGTGGCGAAGGGACTACCAAACAAGCTGCTTTGTCCTAGAAGATGACAAGTTCCTTGAGTGTTATTGGAGATGTGTTAACTCATCAGCACACCTTCCTTGGCTATCAGGTCCTGGGGTAGGACTGGAATCTGCAGTTGTTAGCTCATAACATTGAAACTACTTACTGCACCATAAGTCCTCCACATCCTTTTAGATAAAACATAGAGGCTGTGGGAAATCTGAACTAAACAGGCCTGGCTGTGGAGAGAGAAACTGAGTCAACATTTTGATGCAGTCTGACTCGTTTTCAGAACTTCTGAAGGTATTCAGAGGAAGTCATATTGGACTTGAAGCGTTAACTCTCTGAGACATGGTTGATTTAAATTTGAGTGAATTAGTCTTGTTACCACTGGTGTCATCCCTAGTTTTCACATTGAAGGTATGGGGTTTTTTGTGAGGAAATGGCTGGTTTCAGGTGGGAGTGAAGCAGTTAAAGTTGCCTGCTCATCATCCACTGTCCCAAGGTGCTTCCGAGAGGCATCACTAGATCCTAAAGGATGTTGTTCTTATTACTGGTGGCACACCAACATCTGTCCTGATTCAATCAAAACAAATTGGGCAACGTCAGGAAGGAGATTCAATTCATGGATAATGATAAAACTGAGCACAAAGGTTCAACAGCTAATGCCGTCACAAAACCAGATGGTTCCCAAAGGTTTCACATTCATTATTAAAAGATTTTATGCTGTAGCTAAGACACACTTCAATACCATCCTAAGACACGAAGAGTGTAATAGCAGGGTGAGGAAGCCAACATCTGTTAGTAAGTTGATTTGCTTAAAGGGCCTAGCCCAAGAATGAACTGCTTTTGTGGCTCGAGATGAGATATTCTAATGTAAAGTCGGGACAATTGGTATAAAAAAATGCAAACGGGTCATTGCCAAGATGAGTAATTGACTGCGCTGTGACTTCTTAGACTGCAGGAATGGTCAGGTATTTCTTAACGTTCGCTTGTGGGGTGTGGGCTTCGCTGGCTGGCCAGCATTCATTGCCCATTCCTAGTTGCTCTTCAGAAGGCGGTGGGGAGCTGCCTTCTTGAACCACTGGTGTCCATATGCTTAATGTAGATTGACAATGCTGTTAGACAGGGGGGTTCCAGGATTTTGACCCAGTGACACTGAAAGAATGGAATATATTTCCAGGTCAGCATTCATTCAGAGAATCCCTACAATATGGAATGGAGACCATTTGGCCCATCGGATCAACACCATAGAGCATCCCACCCAGACACAACCCTGCTCAACCCTATCCCTGTAACCCTGCATTTTACCATGGCTAACCCACCTAGCCTGGGCATCCCTGGACACTATGGGCAATTTAACACGGCCAATCCACTTAACCTGCACACCTTTGGACTGTGGGAGATAACCAGAGCACCTAGAGAAAGGCATGCATACAGAAGGAGAATGTGCAAACTCCACACAGACAGTTACTTGAGGCTGGAATCAAACCAAGGTCCCTGGTGCTGTGAGACACCATGCTATCCGGGCAGGATAGCGAGTGGCTTGGAAGGAACTTGCAAGGGCTGGTGTTCCCAATTTTCTGCTGCCCTTGTCCTTCTGGATGGAAATGGTTGTGGGTTTGGAAAGCACTGTCTAAGGATCTTTGGTGAATTTCTGCAGTGCATCTCCTGCGTTGTACATACTGCTGCTCCTGAGCATGAGTGGTGGAGGGAGTGGATGCTTGTGGCTGTGGTTCCAATCAAATGGGAGAAAGTGAGGACTGCAGATGCTGGAGATCAGAGCTGAAAAATGTGTTGCTGGAAAAGCGCAGCAGGTCAGGCAGCATCAAAGGAGCAGGGGAATCGATATTTCGGGCATAAGCTCTTCTTCAGTGCCAATCAAATGGTCTGCTTTGTCCTGGATTATGTCAAGCTTTTTGAGTGTTGTTGGAACTGCACTCATCCAGACAAATCACATTCCTGATTTGTGCCTTGTAGATGGTGGACAGGCTTTGAAGAGTCAGGAAGTGAGTTACTTGTTTGGTGTTCCTAGCTTCGGACTTGCTTTTGTGGTCACCATTTTTTATACGGAGAGTCCAGTTCAATTTCTGGTCAATGGTAACTACTAAGATGTTCGTAGCAGGGTCTTCAGTGATAGTAACATCATTCAATGTCAAGGGGTAGCAGTTAGATTATCTGTTATTGGAGATGATCATTGCCTGGCATTTGTGTAGCATGAATGTTACTTGCTACTTGTCCACCCAAGCCTGGATACTGTCCAGATCTTGTTGGATTTGAACATGGACTGCTTCATCATCTGTGGAGTCACAAATGATGCTGAACGTTGTGCAATCATTGACGAACATCCCCACTGGAGGAGGCTGAAGTGGATCATCCACTCAACCCTTCTGGCTGAAGATTGTGGTGAATATTGCAGCCTTACTTTTTCTGCTGATGTAGCGGGCTCTTCCATCATTGAGGATGGGAATATTTGTGGAGCCGCCTCCTCGAGTGAATCGTTTAATTGTCCACCATCATTCATGAGTCAATGTGGTAGGATTGATTGTCAGTTATGGGATTGCTTAACTCTATCACTTGCTGGTTATGCTGTTCAGCACACATGTAGTCCTGTTTGATTGTTTCACCAAGTTGACACCCCATTTTAGGTATGCCTGGTGCTGCTCCTGACAAGCCCACCCATGCTGTTCATTGAACCCAGGGTTAATTCCCTGGTTTTATGGTAATGGTAAAGCCTGGGATACGCCAGGCTGTGAGACGGCACATTGTGTTGGAGTATGATTCTGCTGCTATTGATGGCCCACAGTTCCTCATGGATACCTTAACTTGACTGTTAGATCTGTTCAGAGTCTGTCCCATTTCACATGGTGATAGTGTCACTTAACACGGACGGTATTCTCACTGTGAAGGCAGAGATTCATCCCCACAAGGACTGTGTAGTGAACAGTCTAACCAATACTGTCAATGACAGAAGCATCTGCAGCCAGCAGACTGGTAAGGGTGAGGTCACGTATATTTTTCACTTTTGTTGATTCCCTCACCACCTGCCACAGGCCCAGTCCAGCAACTATGTCATTGAGAACCCAACCAGCCTGATTTAGAATTACCTGCTGCTGAGCCACTCCTGGTGTGGACATTGAAATCTATCCCCCCCCCCCCCAAATCTGCAGCCTTGCCACCCAAGTGTTGTTCAACATGGGAGTTGGTTCAACTGATTCATCAGCTGAGGGAGGATGGTACATGGTAATCAGCAGGAGGTTTCCTTGTGCATGCTTTGACCTGATTCCATGAGACTCTGTGGGATGTCGAGTCAATATTGAGGTCTACCAGGGCAACCCCTTTCCAACTGATACCACCATGCTGCCACCTCTGCTGGGGCAGGACATATCCAGGGATGGTGATAGAATCCCTGGAATATTGTCTGCAAGGTGTAATTCCATGAACATGACTACATCAGGCTGTTGCGTGACTAGGCTGAGAGACAGCTCTCCAAATTTGGCACTGGCTTCCATATTTAAATGAGGAGGACTTTGCAGGGTGGTCAGTTTTTTTCTGTCATCGTTTCCAGGGCCTCGATCAATATCAGGCAGTCAATCTGGTTTCACTGTTTTGTTGAGATCTCATAGCGATTGTTACAACTGAGTGGTTTGCTAGAATATTTTCAGAGGACAGTTGAGAAGCAACCACTAGCTGTGAGTCTGACGTCACATTGTAGACCAGATCAGGTAAAGGTGGCAAGGATGGCAAAGTTCATTTATTAAACACCAGGTGTTTCTTTTTTCCTGACAATCAGGAGTGGCATTTTTTTTATGATCACCATTAATTAATTCCACATATTTACTGAATTCAAAATCCACCATTTGTCATGACAGGATTCAAACCCGTGCTTCCATAACAGTACCTGAGATTCCGGATTAATAATCTTGCAACAATACAAGTCCATCACTTGTGCTGCATGTATAATAGAGTGGCCAAAGCTAACAGTGATGAAAGAGGTGAAATTTATCTGGAATAAATATCACTTTTACAGTTGGATTTCAGATAGTGGCAGATGTTGATTAAACTTATGAAGGATGTTTAAGAAAAACTTCATTAAAAATCACACAACACCAGGTTATAGTCCAACAGGTTTATTTGGAAGTATTAGCTTTTGGAGCGCTGCTCCTTCTTCAGGTTTCTTAGAAAGCTAGTACTTTCAAAGAAACCTGTTGGACTATACCCTGGTATTGAGTGATTTTTAACTTTGTCCACCTAGTCCAACACTGGTACCTCCTCATCAAGAAAACTGTCCTTCCAGAACAGAGGACTAATTCAATATTATCATAGAATCCCTGCAGTGTGGAAACAGACCCTTTGGTCCAACAAATCCACACCAACCTTCCGAAGAGTAACTCACCTAGACCCATTCCACTACCCTATTATTCTACATTTACCCCTGACTAATGCACCGAACCTACACATCCCTGAACTCTATGGGTAATTTAGCATGGCCAATCCACCCTAACCTACACATCCCTGAACACCATGGGTAATTAGCATGGCCAATCCACCCTAACCTACACATCCCTGAACACCATGGGTAATTTAGCATGGCCAATTCACCCTAACCTACACATCCCTGAACACTATGGGGTAATTTAGCATGGCCAATCCACCCTAACCTACACATCCCTGAACACTATGGGGTAATTTAGCATGGCCAATCCACCCTAACCTACATATCCCTGAACACTATGGGGTAATTTAGCATGGCCAATCCACCCTAACCTACACATCCCTGAACACCATGGGTAATTTAGCATGGCCAATCCACCCTAACCTACACATCCCTGAACACTATGGGGTAATTTAGCATGGCCAATCCACCCTAACCTACACATCCTTGAACACTATGGGGTAATTTAGCATGGCCAATCCACCCTAACCTGCACATCCTGAACACTATGGGTAATTTAGCATGGCCAATCCACCCTAACCTGCATATCCCTGAACACCATGGGTAATTTAGCATGGCCAATCCACCCTAACCTACACATCCCTGAACACTATGGGGTAATTTAGCATGGCCAATCCACCCTAACCTACACATCCCTGAACACTGTGGGGTAATTTAGCATGGCCAATCCACCCTAACCTACACATCCCTGAACACTATGGGGTAATTTAGCATGGCCAATCCACCCTAACCTACACATCCCCGAACACCATGGGTAATTTAGCATGGCCAATCCACCCTAACCTACACATCCCTGAACACTATGGGGTAATTTAGCATGGCCAATCCACCCTAACCTACACATCCCTGAACACTATGGGGTAATTTAGCATGGCCAATCCACCCTAACCTACCCATCCCTGAACACTATGGGGTAATTTAGCATGGCCAATCCACCCTAACCTACACATCCCTGAACACTGTGGGGTAATTTAGCATGGCCAATCCACCCTAACCTACACATCCCTGAACGCTATGGGTAATTTAGCATGACCAATCCACCTGAACCTGCACATCTTTGGATTGTGGGAGGAAACTGGAACACCTGAGGAAACCCACACAGACACAGGAAAAATGTGCAAACTCCACCCAGTCACTCGAGGCTGGAATTGAACCTGGGTCGCTGGTGGTGTGAGGTAGCAGGATATATGTCAGAAATCAGGTGACTGTGAATGTGCTTACATTAAAATGGTTGGCACAGGTGAAGTAAATCTTGAAGACTTGCTTTCAGGTTAGAATGACCAATACTGATTTCTGGGTTTAAAAACCCACAGATTGAATGTTTTCAGGGCACCTGACTGGGGTAAAAAGCAAGTATGGTCTTTCTCTTAAAATGGAGATTTTCAGAGCAGTTAAAATATCCAAAGAAGAGTCATGTGACTCAAAATGTTAATTCTGTTTCTACCTCCATAGATGCTGCCAGACCTGCTGAGCTTCTTCAGCACCCTTTGTTTTTACTTAAGGGAATAAGTTACCTCAGTAAAACACTTACTTTGTGCATCTTTGAGACCATGAGTACATGGCTAGAAATAAACAGGTTAATAGATACTGAGAATGTCTAAGCTTACAGTTGTGTGAATAGTCATGTCAAAAAAACTCAGTTCACAACTCAAATTGGGAGAGCATCAGTTAAGTCAAATTTAAAGACTTGAAATGGAGGTGAAATGTCTCTGGATACAGTACGCCAATTTAAAGTGGTGATATTTGGAAAGAAGTTTCACATGGGTGTTCTCTGATTTTTCTGTGTTCTATGCCTAGGTGGTTTGGGTTGTTTTTGTAAATTTTGTGTAATAAACTTCTGGCTTGTTGCCAAAGAAATGGTGTGGCTTCACATAGCATGTTTCAGTGAATAACCGCCATTTTACCAAAAATAAAACATGTACCGAGCCAGATTTAATTCTAGGATCTGATTTGCTGAGGATCTGCTTAGATCACAACATAATCTTTTCATAAACTTGGCAAAGAGCGAGTTAAAAAGGAGGAGAAAGTGAGGACTGCAGATGCTGGGGATCAGAACTGAAAATGTGTTGCTGGAAAAGCACAGCAGGTCAGGCAGCATCCAAGGAGCAGGAGAATCGACGTTTTGGGCATAATTCCTGTTCAATTCCTGAAGAAGGGCTTATGCCCGAAACGTTGATTCTCCTGTTCCAAAGAGCGAGTTAGCCAAGGCCAAGGTTGACTGTTTAGGCCACATTGTGTTTGTCAAGGTTAAGTGTTGCTGAGAGGCCAAGATTCAGGCAATATAGACTTCCCTGTATTCAAGACAAAGATGTACTATGAGGATCCATAGAAAATGTATCCATAATTCCAGCATAGTCATCACTCCATTAACAAATTTGAAGAAATATTTTAAAGGTCTGATAATCAGAGTTGTGAAAAGCCATTTTGATAGATGAGCCAGTTCTTGAAATTCCAGAATTTTTGGTGTGGTTTTTAAGGTTGGTATCGACAATAGAGACAAATGAGTAGGTGCGGTGTTGTTCCAAGATGATGGCCATGTTAGAATCGGCTAATTAGCTACAGTGCTGAGAAAGCTTAAGCATCAAAGAAAGTACTCCACCTTCAAGAAGGGCAGCACAGTGGCTCAGTGGTTAGCACTGCTGCCTCACAGCGCCAGGGACCTGGGTTCGATTCCAGCCTCGGACAACTGTCTGTGTGGAGCTTGCACATTCTCCCCGTGTCTCTGTGGGTTTTAGATTAGATTCCCTAGTGTGGAAACAGGCCCTTCGGTCCAACAGGTCCACACCGACCCTCTGAAGAGTAACCCACCCAAACCCCTTTTCCCTCTGACTAATGCACCTAATTGATAATTTAAGCATGGCCAATTCACCTAACCTGCACACCTTCGGACTCGAACCCTCTGTGAGGCAGTAGTGCTAACCACTGAGCCACTGTGCTGCCCCCATAGTTCCCTCCCACAGTCCAAAGAAGTGTAGGTTAGGTGAATTGGTTATACCAAATTGCCCATTGTGTTCAGGGATATGTAGATTAGGTGCATTAGTCGGGGGTAAATATAGGGTAGGGGAATGGGTCTGGGTGGGTTACTCTTCAGAGAGGCATTGTGGACTTGTTGGGCTGAAAGGCCTGTGTCCACACTGTAGAGGGATTCTGATTCTGAAGAAAGAGTTTATGATATACGCAACTCAGATATGGGAGATACTCTTCCATGCAGACACAAGCCAGTAGAATTCTTTAAAAAAAATTCAGAACCAAAAATCACAGGTTGTTTTGAAGTTTGTTGTTATAACCACTAACACTAAAACCTATGGATTTTGCAGGCAAAGGTATTTAGTGATATTCGGTCCAGAATTTAAAGAAAGACTACTGGAGTAAATGAAAGCTCTGATTTATGGTTACTTCATAAAAGCATTTTTAAGTATGACTTTTAATTTTCATCCCTTTACTTCCCAAGTGTAGAACAGATCAGCCAACCTACTATGGGATTAGACAGAAAATGCTGCGCATTTATTTCTGTAATAAACTGTCTGTTAAACTGTAAATGATGTTAGAAATGTTCTGCATTTTCACTCTACTAAAGTTTCCCTTTTGCCCCAAGTTTGGAGTGGGGGAAGACGGATGTGATGGTGTTCAAAGGTGGGGTTTAATCTGCAGTTTATGGAAACAGTGGGGGTCCATGTGAGCTACTGTGTGACGAGGTGAATTGTTGAATGTTTGCTCAGTCACTAAAATGACATGTGATCTGGAAGGAGAAAGGAATGAAAGTTTAAGGAAAATCTGAAGTTTCTTTCATTCTCTGTCAAATCTGCAATTGCTTTCGAAAGAATGTTTTTTAAAAAAGTTAAGAGTTTATATCAATTATAAACAAATAAATCTGAATTTTCTGAAATCATAGACCATGTTAACTGACCTTGAAGTAATATCAAAATTCAGAAAGTGAAGATCCAAGAGGCCAGTTGGCCACACATGGATTAAGCAGTCAGAGTATAGACAAGCAGCTGTGCATATGAAACCGTTAAACGGGAGAGTCAATTGAAGAAAGGGTCAAGCAAAGATATTGAACAGGACTGCAGCAGTGTGCCATTTGGGGGATAACCCCCTCTAGGAGCTTCAAGGTACAATATGGTTTACACAACCATTACACCCAAATCAGAAACAAAGACATCCCAGAGAACGTTGGAAGTGCACATTCAGTTGACTGCGACTGATGAAGTAGCACTTGCAGTTGTATGACATGTATCGTTATTACCTCAAGTACCCAATCTGAAATTTACTACTTTATTTAAAGTCTACTTTCTCTGTTAATTCATATTTAATCTGTGTTGGTTTTGATTTGTGTTAAATTAAAAGTTTCAAAAGGTGAAATTTCATTTGGTGGCCATTCAGTAAATTCAACCATTTATGTGCTGAAGGCAGACCACTTTGTGTGGAACCTGGAGCAACATTTACCCTAACTGAAAGACAAACTAAAATGTCAGGTTTCTATGGAAACAAAAACTGAAGAAGCAACTTCAAATTTCTGGGGAAACTGAGGCTGATTAAGACTAGATAAATAACACAAAGTCATTTGAATTCAAGTGGTACAGTAATCCAGTTCAAAAATGTGAACAAGGAGGTTTGTATCTCAGGGCACAGAGAAAGAATAGAGTTCAAGGAGTTGATTTAGGGAAGTGACAAAGGTGTTCCATACGTTTTTCTTTTTCTACCTTTTCTAGGCTACAGGAATGGGTTCTCACTTGACTACAAGATAATAAGCTAGTTATTCAGTGAGTTATCTGGTAAGTGAATAAGGTTTATTTTACTCCTAAGGTTCAAAACAAGCAATTGCTCAGCTTAATAAAATATATAAAAACATAACCATGTAAATTAATTAGAACACATAGAGGATGGAAAGTCAGTTGATGTGTTGCTGCTGCAGCATCTGGAAGGTTCTAAATGCCTGGATGATCCAAGGTGAGTCTGTCTGCAGTGTTTAAAGCTTCAGCCATTTGGTTCAGAGTTTAAAAGCTGGTGGCTGAACCGCAGACACTATCATACATCAGGGAGGGGGAAGCTTACCCAGATTCTTTACACTAGGAACATGAAAACAGCAGTGGGCCATTCAGCCCCCATGAGCCTGCTCTGCCATTCATTAAGATCTTGGCTGATTTGTGCCCTTACTCCATGTACCTGCCTTGGGCCATATCCCTTGAGACCCTCGCTCAATCAAAATGTGCCTGTCTCAGATTTAAATTTAACAATTGAATTACTGCCGTTTGAAGAAGAATTCAAAACCTCCACTACTCTTTGCATTGTAGAAGTGCTTTCGAACATACAGCTCTCCTGAACGGTCTGGCCCTAATACTTAGCCTACAAATCTTCAATGAGTAGAAATAGTTTCTTTATCTACTCTGTCTTTCCTTGTTAACATCCTAAAGACCTCAATTGGATCACTCCTTAACCTAATTCGAGAAAATAAAGCCTCATTTGTCTAAGCTCTTCTTATAACGAAACCCCTGAAGTCCAGATGTCATCTTGCAGTGAACTGGCCCCAGGGTCAATGTATCCTTCCTGAAGTGTGATGCCTAGATCTGACCACAGTACTCGGTGGGGCCTAACGAGGGTTTTGTTAAACTGCGGCATCATGTCTACATCCTTGTACTCCAATCCTTTCGATCTGAAGGCTAGCATTGCATTAGCTCTTAAATTATTGTCTGCACCTGTTCATTGCACCTTAAAGAGCTATACACCCGAACCCCTATATCCCGTTGGTCATCCACCTTTTTAACTTTTGTGTCTTCTCAATAAATATCCTTTTTTGATCAAAAATGGATGACCTCACACTTGCTTATATTAAAATCCATCTTCCACAACTTTGTCCATTCACTTAATCTATCAATATCACATTGTAATTTCCTGCTGTTGTCAACACTGTCCAATTGTGTGTTGTCAGAAAATTTAGATATTTGATTCTTTTTTATGCCATTATCCAAGTTGTTAATGAATATTGTTAATAATTGAGGTACTAACACAGATCATCACAGGATACCACTAGCCAAGTTGAGGACTTAACCATTATTCTACAACTATTCCCTCCCACCAATTTCCTATCAGTGTCAGTAATTTGCCCTCAATTCTGTGGGCTTCCACCTTAGCTAACAGTCTCTTGTATGGAATTTTATTAAAAGTCTTTGGGAAGTCCATATAAACAGTAATCATAGATTTACCTCTGTCCATAACTTAGAGTCATAGAGATGTACAGCACAGAAACAGACCCTTCGGCCCAACCCATCCATGCCCACCCAGATATCCCAACCCAATCTAGTCCCACCTGCCAGCACCCGGCCCATATCCCTCCAAACCCTTCCTATTCATATACCCATCCAGATGCCTCTTAAATGCTGTAATTGTACCAGCCCCCACCACATCCTCTGGCAGCTCATTCCATACACGTACCACCCCCTGGGTGAAAACGTTGCCCCTTAGGTCCCTTTTATATCTTTCCCCTCTCACACTAAACCTATGCCCCTCTAGTTCTGGACTCCCCGACCCCAGGGAAAAGACTTTGTCTATTTATCCTATCCATACCTCTCATAATTTTGTAAACCTCTATAAGGTCACCCCTCAGCCTCCGACGCTCCAGGGAAAACAGCCCCAGCCTGTTCAGCCTCTCCCTGTAGCTCAAACCCTCCAACCCCGGCAACATCCTTGTAAATCTTTTCTGAACCCTTTCAAGTTTCACAACATCTTTCTGATAGGAAGGAGACCAGAACTGCACGTAATATTCCAACAGTGGCCTAACCAATGTCCTGTACAGCTGCAACATGACCTCCCAACTCCTGTACTCAATACTCTGACCAATAAAGGAAAGCATACCAAACTCCTTCTTCACTATTCTATCTACCTGCAACTCCACTTTCAAGGAGCTATGAACCTACACCCCAAGGTCTCTTTGTCCAGCAACACTCCCTAGGACCTTATTATTAAGTGTATAAGTCCTGCTAAGATTTGCTTTCCCAAAATGCAGCACCTTGTATTTATCTGAATTACATTCCATCTGCCACTTCTCAGCCCATTGGCCCATCTGGTCAAGACCCTGTTGTAATCTGAGGTAACTTGTATCACCTCTCCAAAAAACTCTGAGGTTTGTCAGGTATAACTACCCTTTATGAATCCATACTGACTCTGATTAACTGGAATTCTTCAAGGTGATCAGTTATCCTATTCTGGATTATACACTCCAACAATTTCTCCACCACAGACATTCGACTAACTGGTCTGTAATTTCCCTGGTTTCCTTCTGCTATCCTTCTGAAAAAGCAGAGTGACAAAAGAAAATTTCCAATCCAGAGGTGCAACTCCTGAATCCAGGAAACTCTGAAACATTATTGTTAGGGCATTGGCAATGTGCTCTCATACCTCCTTTTACACTCATGAATTGAAAGTATCAGGTCCTAGGGATTTCTTACTCTTTAGTTCCATTCATTTCCCTAATTCTCTTAATTTCTTTGGGAATTCCGACAACCTAACCTCCATTTCTCCTATGAAAACTAAAGCAAAATAATCCTTCAATATGTTTGCCATTTCCTATGGTCATTGACAATATCCCCACTCTCAGCCTTCAGTGGGCCAATTTCCAGACACTTCCCTTTATTTAACTGTAAAATCTCCTATTGTCTTTTATGCCCCTTACAAAAGTTTCCTTTCACTATCCTTTATAAGCTGCTTGAGCTTTGTATTTAGAATCACAGAGATGTACAGCACGGAAACAGACCCTTCAGTCCATGCTGACCCAGATATCCCAACCCAATCTAGTCCCACCTGCCAGCACCCGGCCCATATCCCCCCAAACCCTTCCTATTCATATACCCATCCAGATGCCTCTTAAATGCTGTAATTGTACCAGCCTCCACCACATCCTCTGGCAGCTCATTCCATACACGTACCACCCTCTGGGTGAAAAAGTTGCCCTTTAGGTCCCTTTTATATCTTTCCCCTCTCACCCTAAACCTATGCCCTCTAGTTCTGGAGTGCTCTACCCTGGGAGAAAAGACCTTGTTGATTTATCCTATCCATGCCCCTCATGATTTTATAAACCTCTATAAGGTCACTTTTTTCTGTCTTATTTTGTGAGATCTGCACATTTCTGTGTTTTAATAAACACTGTCTTTTAATTTTTTACTGTACCTCACCTCCTTAGATATCCACGGCTCTTTTTCTTCCTTTGAGGTGCAGCTTATCTGCTTCAAACTATTTCAGAATAACATTAAACGTTTCTGTGAACACCCTCCACTGTTACTCGGTTGTGTTAGCTTATAGCAGAGCTCCTCAGTTTATTGTGGACAGTATCTGCTCACATGCCAACAGTCCCCTTTTAGAATGTCTTGTTCCATCTCAGAGACATCCTTGACCCTGGCAAGGAGGCAACACACCATTCGGAAGTTTTGTTTGTGGCCACAGACTATACAGTCCGTGCCCCTGACTATACTGTCCTCAACTAGCACTATTCAGTTGCACTTTGACTCTCTTTCTGTACAACAGAGTCAATTGTGGTACTGACACCATCCCCTTAGAGGCCACTCCCCTGACAGCATACTTATTAGAGACAGTAATAGCCACAGGGAGCACCTACACTGACTACCTGCCACCCCTGGTGCTTAACTACCTCTCTGCTTCATCTTGGAGTTGGCTGTATCCCTGAAACTCTTATCTAGGAGGTTTTGAGCCATACACATGCTCCTCAGCATGTCCAGTTGCCACTCCAGTTGATCCGTGTGGTCTGAGTGGAGCTGTAGGTGAACACACTTCCTGTCGGTGCAGTTGTCAGGGTCAATTATTTTGTGTCTGATTTCCCATATCTGACAGGAGAAGCAGACCACCACACAAACTGCTCTAGTGACCGCTGGATTAAAAAAATAAGTAAGTGAATAAACCTTACCTAGATACTTAAATTACAGTGATTAATTAACAACCAAGAGGCTTACTAACTATATTATTCTCCAGATAACAATCCAAGTATTCTGCCCTGCACTATATTCAAATTCCCACTCCTCTGAGACTGTAAAGCAATGAAAGAGTTTAAAAAATTGAATGCAGGGAGAAAAAAGTAACCTGACCAATTCTCACCAATCAGGAGGCATAATACCTCTTAGGTTACAGTATTCTGATTGCAGCAGTTTTCAGGGTCATGAGAACGTGAGTGCAAGTGAGACAAATTGTTGAGTTACGTCCCACAGCTAGGATATAACATACTTTCAACAGACAACCATGACACATGGACTAATGGCATAAAGGTTTCAATCTCCATCTTACTGGGGCTACTTGCAGCAAGTCACACTAAGTGAAGCATGCACAGTCTATAACCAAATTGCTTAATTGGTCTATGACCAGTGGCATTCTGCAACAATCAAAACTGGAACTGCTTTCTTGCAATATACATAAATGATTTGGATGAAAATATAGGTGGTCTGATTAGTTTGGTTTGCAGACAACACAAAAATTGGTGGTGTTGTGGATAGTGAAGAAGGTTGTCAAAGGATATAATAGGATTTAGCTCAGCTGGAATGTTGGGCAGACAAGTGGTAGATGGAGTTTAATCCAGATAAATGTGAGGTGATGCATTTTGAGAGGTCAAATGCTAGAGTAAAGTACACAGTAAATGCAGGACCCTTAGGAGAATTGATAATCAGGGGACATTGGGGTGCAAATCCATAGCTTCCTGAAAGTGGCAACACATCTGGATAAGGTGGTAAAGAAGGTGTATGCATACTTGCCTTTGTCGGTTGGGGCGTTGAGTATAAGTTTTAGCAAGCCATGTTGTAGGTGTATAAAAGTTTAGGGAGGCCATGTCTGGAGTATTGTGTGCAGTTCTGGTTGCCACACTATAGAAAGGATGTGGAGACTTTGGACAGGGTGCAAAAGGGAATAATCAGGATGTCTCCTAGATTACAGCCAAGGAATTATGAGGAAGTTGAATAAGCCTGGATTGTTTTTGCTTGAGCGTCAGTGATTGAGGGGTGACCTGATAGAAGTATATAAAAGTATGAGAGGTGTGGATAGTCGGAGTCTTTTTCCCAGGATGGAAATGTCAAATACTAGGGGCACAAGTTTAAGGCGAATGGGGCAAGTTTAAAAGAGATGTGTGAGGCAATTTTTTTAATATGGAGTGGGTGGTACTTCCACTTCCAGTGGAGGTAGTAGAATCAGATATGATAGCAACATTTAAGAAACATTTAAACAGGCACATGAACAGGCAGGGATTAGAGAACTATGAACCACGAGCAGGCAGATGGTGTTAATTTAAAATGGCATCACGGTCACAGCATGACAGGCTGAAGGGCCTATTCCTGTGCAGTATGGCACCATTCTATGTTCTAACACAGGTACTGCAGTGACAGTGATTGCAATTTATGTAACTTCTAGGATCTATAATAAACATCTAATGAACTTTTCAGGATTCATGTCTGGTTCTTGTTATTAGAACTAACATAATTATCATCTCATCAGTTACCAATAAACTAATGAAGGTAAAAAAGCCCATCACTAAATTGGTTGTCAGTTACACTGCCAGAGGTAGTATCCATGATGTGGAGATGCTGGTGTTAGACTGGGGTGGACAAAGTTAAAAACTACACAACACCAGGTTATTGTCCAACAGGTTTATTTGGAAGCACTAGCTTTCGGAGCGCTGCTCCTTCATCAGGTGGTTGTGAAGCTGGACCGTAAGACACAGAATTTATAGTGAAACGTTACAGTGTCATGTAACTGAAATGATATATTGATCAAATCTAGATTGTTGTTAAGTCTTTCATCTTTTAGAATGGGTTGCAGGTTTCGGTTCATTCAAATGTAAATTCCAGAACTTCTTTTAAGTCATATTCTCAACATAACATAAGGTTTTATTTTAAAAAGAGATATCTCAGTTCAGACAATGTATTAAAGGTTAGAGTCTGTCGGTGTCCCAATCTTGAGTCAGACTGGTTCTCTTTCCAAACTAGGAATTTGACTCAGATTGGGATGTAGACAGACTCTAACCTCACACCATTAATGCATTGTCTGAGCTGAGATGTCACTTTTTTTTATCATAAGACCTTAAGTTATCTCGCAAATGGGACTTAAAAGAAGTTCTGGGATTTCTGGAATGAACCAAAACCTGCAACCCATTCTAAAAGATGAAAAACTAAACAGCAATCTAGGTTTGTTCAATATATCGTTTCAGTTGCATGACACTATAATCTTTTGCTATAAATTCTGTGCCTGATGATCCTGCTCCACGGCTACCTGATGAAGGAGCAGCGCTCCGACAGCTAGTGCTTCCAAATAAACCTGTTGGACTAGAACCTGGTGTGATTTTTAACCATTGGCAATATCGCACTTGCTAGGTACATGTCCTTCAAGATGCATGGTGGTAATATCTTGAGGCACTAGTCCTTGTGTTGATTTTGGCTTGCATGGTGTATTGACCTGCCTTGTGGGGATGTTAATGAAAAGCTTATACCATCAACATTGTGCGTGAGATGGACAACGTGAAAAGCTTGGTCGTTTGAGGTTAGCCTGTCACTCTTTCGGCTATGCATGTTAAAATGTTCCTGTTTGTGCACGTTTTGAAGATTGTCCATGCAGTGAGTGCGATAGTATGTGCCCAATGGGTTGTGCAGATGTGAAAGAACACTGGACATCTTTTGGGGTCGCTGCAACAAACTGCATCTGTGATGGATTTTGCTGGTTGGTGCACTTTGCTGATAGGAGCAATAGTGTTGTCTGCACCTAACACATGCAACTGGTATTGACCTGCCACTATGGCTTCATGCTGACATTCAGATCCAGCAAAATGTCAGTGGTATGGCCCTTTTTGCTTCCCCAGCAGATCTTTCCTGAGGCTTCAATCTTTTTCTTGTTCTGAAGTCTGGGTTGGCCATTCATAAGGAAACAATTCCAAAACCCTAGATATTACATTAACGTAAAAGGGCTCCCAGTGACAAGAATGCAACAGACTCAGTCTTTGTCGCTGTCCAACTGTATTTGGTTCTTTCAGTTTCTTTGCACCAGAGTGGGGGTGCTGCAGGGTGCATGCGATAACTGCCCAGGGCATCACAGTACAGGAAGCAATTCAAATGAGGAAATCAAAATGGTACTCGTACATAGGCATTGGGTTATTATCTGCAGCAAACAGTTAGAGTCCAGACATCCGCGCTGCACGCCCAGATCCAGGATTAAGGGACATCTACTTATGGCTAGAGAGGGATTTGCAAGAGGAGGGGAAAAGTCCAGTTCTCTTGATCTATGAAGGTACCAATGAAATAAGTAAATTTAAAAATAAAGCTCTGGTATAGTCAGGAAGAAGAGCCAAGTATCAAACTAAAAAACAGAATCTTTATGTCATAATCTCTAGATTATCACCTGAACCATGTACAAATCGCCATCGGACAAATTACCAGATTGGAGAGATGAACATGTGGCTCCAAGTCTGGGATGGGAGAAAATGGATTCTAGTTAGTGGGGTATTGGTACTGGGAAAAGTGGGACCTGCATTATTAGGTCAGTCTCTACTGAACTGTGCTGGGATAGTTTTCTTATAAGCTTCATGATTAAGGAATGCAGAGTATTTTAAATGAAATACTGGGAGGAAGGGAGCAAATTTGGGAAAGTGGTAAATCAATGAGTGGAGACAAGGCAAAAAGAATTAATGTTAATAGAGTCAGACAGTCATACAGCATCGAAGCAGACTTTTTGGTCCAACTAGTCCATGCCAACCATATTCCCAAACTAAACTAGTCCCACCTACCCTCAGTCTTTGCTTCTATCCATAACACCCACATTTTCCTGTCTGTGTGTTAGATGTGTGTGTGTATAAGGGGAGTTAGTAGCATTATTTGCTAATGGTTCATAATTGTTTATCTATAGCTAGACTCTAATTGTAGTGATTGTAACAAGATCAGCTCAGTGGACCTCCTAGAATAGAATCCCTGATTGGGGATGTTAATCTGGTCCAATTAGGGAGGCCTGCTAACAAATGAGAACAGGAGTGTCAGCCATGCTGTTCACTCTGAGAGGTATAAATAAAGGGTGATGTGGTCATAGAGTCACAGAGATGTACAGCATGGAAACAGACCCTCTGGTGTTGATAGGAATCAGCCTCTGCAGAGTTATTTCAGTGGTGACAACAGAAAAGCACATTCCTGGAGAAATCTGCTTGCAACAGGCATTTTTTGAGTTCAGATAAACATTTCTGGTATCATGCTGATATTTGGGAAGCTTGACTCATTCAATCCTGCCCTCAAAGACTGGGCCCAATATGTAGAAAGAATGTGTTATCTTTTCAAAGCAATAACATTGGAACAGATGAAAAGCAACGGTTAATTCTCCTGACAGCTTGTGGACCCACAGTCTTTTTGGTTGTTAGGAGCCTACATTTCCATGAGATACAGATATTAAAACCTTTCAAGAATTGATGGATTCAGTGAAGGAATATTACAACCCAAAGTTTCCTCTAATTCTGAGAACCAGGGGAATCTGTATCGGGATTTTGACGAGGTTAAGATGACTGGCAGAGACATGTGACTTTTGTTTAACCCTTAATGATATGCTGAGAGTCCATTTCTGTGGAATTAATGATCTAACCATGCAGAAGCACCCACTAGATGAAGCCCAACTGGACTTCAAACAGGCATGACAATTAGCTTTATCAAAATGTGACAAGTGGAGTACATGAGTTACAGGGTATTCTGATGGAAGAGGACACTCTCGCCTGTCCAACTGAGCTTGGGGAACACCACCTGAATGAAGGCAATTGCATAGCCTCACTCAGGACATATCCTGAACGGAGGGACTCCAGGTCAGTCCACAGAAAAACCCCAAAACAAAGCCACGCCTCAGTCAAACTACAAGCCATTGTAGTTGCTGCAGGTATACAGACTCAAGACAGCAAGAGTCCCACTAGGACCTAAGTTAAGTAAGAGAACTCATGGGCTAGCATTTCATCACCAAGTCACCCTTTATTTACACATGGAGATGACACTGATCCAGCTCCCTCAGAGCGAGTTCTCAGAGGGAACAGGATGTCTAACACTCCTGTTCTTCTTTTCCTTTTTCTTTTTGTTTTCTTAAATTTTTTTCTTAAACTACTGCCTAACTGCGGTAGTGCTTATATTTTTCCCCAGCACCCATGTTGTGTGTGTGCAGGTGACACTTCCTGTTCTTATCTATGAGCCAGGGCTCCCTGATTGGGCCTGTTAATATGGTGCACTCAAGGAATTTATATTCTGAGGTCCATCTGGCTGACCACATTACAATCACTATATCCTTCTCCCCTCCTCTCCCCCGAGTCCAAGCTCATAAGCCAGTTATTTTTGCCTCTGACCCACTTGGTGTGTTACACACAACAGCTTGCCTTTTGTGTTTGGATTATCTTGGAATAAATTCATTCTTTTCTTCAGGTGGCTAAGGTATCTGCCGCGTCCTTCTCAGATTCTGAGGGATCCTCAATGCTTGGTGGAAATGGAGAACCCATGGATTCCAGAACAGTCGGAAAGGCAGTTGAGGAACTGGGCATATTTCACTCATGCACCGTTTACGAGTTTCAAACAATCCACGTGCTTGTTCAGGACCATCGCATCTATCTGATCTTTAAGTATCAGTGGGCCTGACCTCATGTCGACCAACGTAGGATCATTCTCAAAAAAGCTTTGTTCGCTTAAGTCAACAGCCTCTCTCGCTTAACGGAGTCTTGTGCCCAGCATTGGCATTCCTGTTGCCATTTCACTAATTACTTTTTTGATTTGATTTGTTATTGTCACATACCTAGGTACAGAAAAATTTTGTATTGCATGCAACATAAATAGGGTTAATGATAGCTATCTCTTCCCTCAGACAGAGGTTCCAACATGGGGGCACATTTTTAAGGTGAAAAGAGATTTAAAAAGACAAGAGGGGCAAATTTCTTTACACAAAGGTTGGTTTGCGTGTGGAATGAACATCTTGAGGAATTGGTGGATGTAGGTAAAATTACGATGTTTAAAAGACATTTGGATTAGTATGTGAATAGGAAAGATTCAGAGGGATATGGGCCAGGAGCAGGCAGGTGGGACTAGTTTAGTTTGGGATTATGGTTGGTATGGACTGGTTGGAGCAGAGGGTTTGTTTCTGTATTATATGACTCTATAACAGAACGAAGAATACATTAGCAATTTTTGCTGAGATAGAAATCTGTCAACCTCAGTCAACAAGTCAGGTAAACTGAGGATTTTGTTTATTTCTTAGAATCGTTAATTTTTATGGTGACTCAGGAAAAAATAGAACTTGATTCCCAGAATGCGACCCGAGTGAAGTGTTAAAGGAAGTGGCTAGTGAAATAGTTGATGCATTGGTTTTAATTTTGTATTAATCACTGGATTCGAAGAGTGTTTCATCAGATTTGGAGATAGCAAGTGCAACTTCTTTATTGAACAAGGGAGAGAGACACAAAGCAGGGAATTACAGGCCAATTGGCTTAACATCTGTCATAGGGAAAATATAACTTCATTAATAATAATTTGTAATCATAGGCAATTTAGAAAATTCAAGGTAATCTGTTAGAGTCAACATGGTTTTGTAAAAGAAAAATCCTGTTTAATTGATTTATTTGAGGAAATAATGTGCTGTGGAACTAGTAGATGCACTGTACTCGGATTTCCAGAAAACACTTAAAAGTATTGCAAAGTTTTTCTTTTACAGAGGTAAAACTGATGACGTAAGGAGTGATACATTAGTATGGAGAGAAGATTCGCTAGCTAACAGAAACAGACAGGAGACATTGAATGGCAAGTTGTAATGAGTGTCATGCCATAAAGATTGGTACTTGGACCTGACCTGATTATAATTTATATAAATAACCTGGATGAAGAGACAGAGCTAAGGTGGCCAAATTTGCTGATGACACAAATATAGGTAGTTAAGAGGACAGGGACTATCTGTATTATTTTCGCAGACTCTTTAAGTGAGTGGGCAAAGAACTGACTTCAAGTATAATATGGGGAAATGCAAAAACGTGCATCTCTGTAGGAAGAAAATAAAGAAGCACACTATTTTGATTGCAAGATTGTGGAATTCTGAGATGCAGAGGGATCTGGGTGCCCCAGTACATGGATTACATTTAGTCTGTGAGTACAGCAAGTTAATAGGAAAACTCGTGAAATTACATAAGAAAGTAAATAGAGAGGAGGGATTCAGTTATACAGGTGGTGAGACCACCTCTGTAGCCCTGTTGCACTGCGTATTAATCCTCCAATTGCAGTGCTCCCACATAGAATATTCCAGCAGAGGAACAGGCCCTCTGTGCCAACTATGATGCCATTCCAAACTAATCTGCCTGTTTTTTGAACAAAACACATTTTTGGGATGCAGGGATCACTGGCTGGCTCGGTTTTATTGTCTATCTCTAACTGCCCCTGAGAAGGTGATGGTGAGCTGCCTCTTGAACTCCTGCAGTCCATGTGCGGTGGGTTGACCCACCATTCCATCAGGGAGGGAATTTCAGGATTTTGACCCAGCGACCCAGTGAGGAATGGTGACACAAATCAACTAGTCAAGATGGTGAGTGGCTCAGAGGACACCTCGTAGATGGTGACGTTTCCATGTATCTGCTGCCCTTGACCTTCAAGATGGAAATGATCATGGGTTTGGAATGTGCTGACGGAGGATTTTTGGTGAATTTCGGCAGTACATTTGGAGGACACTGCTACACTGCTACTACTGAGCGTGGTGATGGAGGGAGTGGGTGTTTTTGGGTGTGATGCCAACCAAATGGGCCGCTGTGTTCTGGATGGTATCAAGCTTATAGAATATAGAACATTCCAGCACAGTACAGGCCCTTCAGCCCTCGATGTTGTGCAGACCTGTGGAACCAATGTGAAGCCCATCTATCCTACACTATTCCATTATCATCCAAATGTTTATCCAATGCTCATTTAAATGCCCTTAACGTTGGAGAGTCTACTGCTGTTGCAGGCAGTGCGTTCCATGCCCCTCCTATTCTCTGAGTAAAGAAACTACCTCTGATATCTGTCCGACATCTATCACCCCCTCAATTTAAAGCTATGCCCCCTCGTGCTAGCCATCACCATCCGAGGGGAAAGGGCTCTCCCTGTCCACCTTATCTAACCCTCTGATTATCTTATGTCTCTAAGTCACCTCTCAACCTTCTTCTCTCTAATGAAAACAGCCTCAGTTCCCTCAGCCTTTCCTCATAAGACCTTCCCTCCAGAGAAGGCAACATCCTAGTAAATCTCCTCTGAACCTTTTCCAAAGCTTCCACATCCTTCTTATAATGCAGTGACCAGAACTGTACACAATACTCCAAGTGCAGCTGCATCAGAGTTTTGCACAGCTGCAGCATGACCTCATGGCTCCAAAACTCAATCCCTCTACCAATAAAAGCTAACACACTATATGCTTTCTTAACAACCCTATCAACCTGGGTGTCAACTTTCAGGGATCTATGTACATGGATACTGAGATCTCTCTGTTCATCTACACTGCCAAGAATCTTACCATTAGTCCAGTACTCTTTATTCCTTGTTGTTCTTTCCAAATTGAATCACCTCACACTTTCCTACATTAAAGTCCATTTGCCACCTCTCAGCTTAGCTCTGCAGCTTATCTATGTCCCTCTGTAACCTGCAACATCCTTTGGCATCATCCATAACTCCACTGATCTTAGCGTCATCCGCAAATTTACTAACACATCCTTCTACACCCTCATCCAGGTCATTTATAAAAATGACAAATGGCAGTGGACCCAAAACAGATCCTTGCAGTACATCATTAGTAACTGAATTCTAAGACGTACGTTTCCCATTGAGTATTGTTGGACCTGCACCGATTCAGGCAAATGGGAAATATTCCATCACACTCCTGACTTGTACCTTTCAGAAGTCAGGAAGAGTTCCTCGACGTAGTATTTCTTGCCTCTGTATGTGGTGGGTCCTGGTCAATGGTAACCTCCAGGATACTGCTGGTGAGGAATTCAGTGATGGTACCATCATTTAATGTCAAGGGCTGGTGGTTAGATTGACACTTCTTGGTAATGGTCATAGGCTGGCATTTGTATCGTGCAAATGTTACTTCCCACTTATCAGCTTAAGCCTAGATATTGCCCAGATCTTGTTACATTTGAACATGCACAGTTTCAGTATCTGGGGAGTCTCAAATGGTGCTGAACATTGCGCAATCATCAGCGAACATCCCCACTCTGACTGAAATAATTCCACAGATACTGATATCCCATTAACAAGCCGCCCTTTATTGGAACGCCTGACCCTGGAAAGGCTTCCTCAGAGTCAGCTCTGAGTGATTAGAACCTCGACACTCCTGTTCGTATCTGTCAGCCTGAGCTCCCGATTGGCCCAGGTTAACAGTTCCAATCAGGGAATAGATATTCTACGAAGTTCGCTGGCTGACCTTGTCACAATCATTAACACTGACCTTATGATGGAGGGAATGTCATTGGTGAAGGAGCTGAAGATTGTTGAGCTCATGCAGAGTTGTTCTGAAGCTGAGTTGACTGACCTACAGCATCCACAACCACATTCCCATGTGCCAGGTTTGACTCTAACCCCAACAAAGAGGTTGCCCCAGACTCTTATAGATTCCAGTTTCTCCAGGGCTCCTTGGTGCCACACTCGGTCAAATGTAGCCTTGACATCAAGGGCTGTTGCTCTCACCTCAGCTCTGCAATCGAACACCTTGGTCCATGTTTGAACCAAGACTATGATGAGATCAGGAGCTGAGTGGCCAATGCTGGAACCCAAACTGGGTGGCATTAAGCAGGTTATTGCTGAGAAGGTGCTGCTTGATAGCTCTGGTGACACTTGGCATCATTTTACTGATGACCAAGAGTAGATCAAAGAAGCAAGTTGGATGTGTCCTGCTTTCTCCAAGAGGACATGCCTGGGCCATTGTCCACATTGTGAAGTGTTGTATCTGTACATGAACAGCTTGGCGAGGAGAGCAGTAATTCTTCAGTACTATTACCAGAATGTTGTGTCTGCAACCATTTCTTGATATCATGTGGAGTAAATCGAATTGGGCTGAAGACTGGTATCTGTGATGCTGGGGTGAACTGGAGGAGGCCGAGATGGATCATCCACGCGGCACTTCTGCCTGAAGATTGCTGCAAGTGCTTCAGTCTTACCTTTTGCACTGATGTGCTGGGCTCTTCCATCATTGAGGATGGGGATATTTGTGGAGCCTCCTCTTCAGCGATAGTTTAATTATAATTGGGTTTATTGTCACATGAACTCACCAGTTCAGTGAAAAGTTGACAAAGTCGCCACTGAAGGCACCACCTAAGGTGCAAAGATAGAAATAAATTGGAAACCAAAAGAAATGAGATGTTCAGCTGAACAGTCGTTAAAGTAGACCATGTCTGACACTGCACAAAGGATGCAGACCCACTGTGGGCACCATGACCCACTAAACACTGTGACAACCCATGTCCCATCTGTCCCCGGTGTGGGTCTAGCACAGCCCTGCCCCAGGCACCAAGCCCCACCATAGCCCACGTCCCATCTGTCCCCGGTGTGGGTCTACCACAGCCCTGCCCCAGGCACCAAGCCCCACCATAGCCCACGTCCCATCTGTCCCCGGTGTGGGTCTATCACAGCCCTGCCCCAGGTACCAAGCCCCACCATAGCCCACGTCCCATCTGTCCCCGGTGTGGGTATACCACAGCCCTGCCCCAGGCACCAAGCCCCACCATAGCCCACGTCCCATCTGTCCCCGGTGTGGGTCTATCACAGCCCTGCCCCAGGTACCAAGCCCCACCATAGCCCACATCCCATCTGTCCCCAGTGTGGGTCTACCACAGCCCTGCCCCAGGCACCAAGCCCCACCATAGCCCACGTCCCATCTGTCCCCGGTGTGGGTCTAGCACAGCCCTGCCCCAGGGACCAGGCCCCACCATAGCCCACGTCCCATCTGTCCCCGGTGTGGGTCTATCACAGCCCTTCCCCAGGTACCAAGCCTCACCATAGCCCACGTCCCATCTGTCCCCGGTGTGGGTATACCACAGTCCTGCCCCAGGCACCAAGCCCCACCATAGCCCACGTCCCATCTGTCCCCGGTGTGGGTCTATCACAGCCCTGCCCCAGGTACCAAGCCTCACCATAGCCCACGTCCCATCTGTCCCCGGTGTGGGTCTACCACAGCCCTGCCCCAGGCACCAAGCCCCACCATAGCCCACGTCCCATCTGTCCCCGGTGTGGGTCTAGCACAGCCCTGCCCCAGGGACCAGGCCCCACCATAGCCCACGTCCCATCTGTCCCCGGTGTGGGTCTATCACAGCCCTGCCCCAGGCACCAAGCCCCACCATAGCCCACGTCCCATCTGTCCCCGGTGTGGGTCTAGCACAGCCCTGCCCCAGGCACCAGGCCCCACCATAGCCCACGTCCCATCTGTCCCCGGTGTGGGTCGAGCACAGCCCTGCCCCAGGGACCAGGCCCCACCATAGCCCACGTCCCATCTGTCCCCAGTGTGGGTCTATCACAGCCCTGCCCCAGGTACCAAGCCCCACCATAGCCCACGTCCCATCTGTCCCCGGTGTGGGTCTAGCACAGCCCTGCCCCAGGTACCAAGCCCCACCATAGCCCAAGTCCCATCTGTCCCCGGTGTGGGTCTAGCACAGCCCTGCCCCAGGGACCAGGCCCCACCATAGCCCACGTCCCATCTGTCGCCGGTGTGGGTCGAGCACAGCCCTGCCCCAGGGACCAGGCCCCACGATAGCCCACATCCCATCTGTCCCCGGTGTGGGTCTCGCACGGCCCTGCCCCACACACCAAGCCCCACCATAGCCCACGTCCCATCTGTTCCCGGTGTGGGTCTACCACAGCCCTTCCCCAGGTACCAAGCCCCACCATAGCCCACGTCCCATCTGTCCCCGGTGTGGGTCTATCACAGCCCTGCCCCAGGCACCAAGCCCCACCATAGCCCACGTCCCATCTGTCCCCGGTGTGGGTCTAGCACAGCCCTGCCCCAGGTACCAAGCCCCACCATAGCCCACGTCCCATCTGTCCCCGGTGTGGGTCTACCACAGCCCTGCCCCAGGCACCAAGCCCCACCATAGCCCACATCCCATCTGTCCCCGGTGTGGGTCTAGCACAGCCCTGCCCCAGGTACCAGGCCCCACCATAGCCCACGTCCCATCTGTCCCCGGTGTGGGTCTAGCACAGCCCTGCCCCAGGTACCAGGCCCCACCATAGCCCACGTCCCATCTGTCCCCGGTGTGGGTCTAGCACAGCCCTTCCCCAGGGACCAGGCCCCACCATAGCCCACATCCCATCTGTCCCCGGTGTGGGTCTAGCACAGCCCTGCCCCAGGGACCAGGCCCCACCATAGCCCACGTCCCATCTGTCCCCGGTGTGGGTCTATCACAGCCCTGCCCCAGGTACCAAGCCCCACCATAGCCCACGTCCCATCTGTCCACGGTGTGGGTCTACCACAGCCCTGCCCCAGGTACCAAGCCCCACCATAGCCCACGTCCCATCTGTCCCCGGTGTGGGTCTAGCACAGCCCTGCCCCAGGTACCAAGCCCCACCATACCCACGTCCCATCTGTCCCCGGTGTGGGTCTACCACAGCCCTGCCCCAGGCACCAAGCCCCACCATAGCCCACGTCCCATCTGTCCCCGGTGTGGGTCTACCACAGCCCTGCCCCAGGTACCAAGCCCCACCATAGCCCACGTCCCATCTGTCCCCGGTGTGGGTCTACCACAGCCCTTCCCCAGGTACCAAGCCCCACCATAGCCCACGTCCCATCTGTCCCCAGTGTGGGTCTACCACAGCCCTGCCCCAGGCACCAAGCCCCACCATAGCCCACGTCCCATCTGTCCCCGGTGTGGGTCTAGCACAGCCCTGCCCCAGGTACCAAGCCCCACCATAGCCCACGTCCCATCTGTCCCCGGTGTGGGTCGAGCACAGCCCTGCCCCAGGGACCAGGCCCCACCATAGCCCACGTCCCATCTGTCCCCAGTGTGGGTCTATCACAGCCCTGCCCCAGGTACCAAGCCCCACCATAGCCCACGTCCCATCTGTCCCCGGTGTGGGTCTAGCACAGCCCTGCCCCAGGTACCAAGCCCCACCATAGCCCACGTCCCATCTGTCCCCGGTGTGGGTCTACCACAGCCCTGCCCCAGGGACCAGGCCCCACCATAGCCCACGTCCCATCTGTCCCCGGTGTGGGTCTAGCACAGCCCTGCCCCAGGGACCAGGCCCCACCATAGCCCACATCCCATCTGTCCCCGGTGTGGGTCTCGCACGGCCCTGCCCCACACACCAAGCCCCACCATAGCCCACGTCCCATCTGTTCCCGGTGTGGGTCTACCACAGCCCTTCCCCAGGTACCAAGCCCCACCATAGCCCACGTCCCATCTGTCCCCAGTGTGGGTCTACCACAGCCCTGCCCCAGGCACCAAGCCCCACCATAGCCCACGTCCCATCTGTCCCCGGTGTGGGTCTAGCACAGCCCTGCCCCAGGCACCAAGCCCCACCATAGCCCACATCCCATCTGTCCCCGGTGTGGGTCTACCACAGCCCTGCCCCAGGTACCAAGCCCCACCATAGCCCACGTCCCATCTGTCCCCGGTGTGGGTCTAGCACAGCCCTGCCCCAGGTACCAAGCCCCACCATAGCCCACGTCCCATCTGTCCCCGGTGTGGGTCTACCACAGCCCTGCCCCAGGTACCAAGCCCCACCATAGCCCACGTCCCATCTGTCCCCGGTGTGGGTCTAGCACAGCCCTGCCCCAGGTACCAAGCTCCACCATAGCCCACGTCCCATCTGTCCCCGGTGTGGGTCTAGCACAGCCCTGCCCCAGGTACCAAGCCCCACCATACCCACGTCCCATCTGTCCCCGGTGTGGGTCTACCACAGCCCTGCCCCAGGGACCAGGCCCCACCATAGCCCACGTCCCATCTGTCCACGGTGTGGGTCTCGCACGGCCCTGCCCCAGGCACCAAGCCCCACCATAGCCCACGTCCCATCTGTTCCCGGTGTGGGTCTACCACAGCCCTTCCCCAGGTACCAAGCCCCACCATAGCCCACGTCCCATCTGTCCCCAGTGTGGGTCTACCACAGCCCTGCCCCAGGCACCAGGCCCCACCATAGCCCACGTCCCATCTGTCCCCGGTGTGGGTCTAGCACAGCCCTGCCCCAGGCACCAAGCCCCACCATAGCCCACGTCCCATCTGTCCCCGGTGTGGGTCTACCACAGCCCTGCCCCAGGCACCAAGCCCCACCATAGCCCACATCCCATCTGTCCCCGGTGTGGGTCTAGCACAGCCCTGCCCCAGGTACCAAGCCCCACCATAGCCCACGTCCCATCTGTCCCCGGTGTGGGTCTAGCACAGCCCTGCCCCAGGCACCAAGCCCCACCATAGCCCACGTCCCATCTGTCCCCGGTGTGGGTCTACCACAGCCCTGCCCCAGGTACCAAGCCCCACCATAGCCCACGTCCCATCTGTCCCCGGTGTGGGTCTACCACAGCCCTGCCCCAGGTACCAAGCCCCACCATAGCCCACGTCCCATCTGTCCCCGGTGTGGGTCTAGCACAGCCCTGCCCCAGGCACCAAGCCCCACCATAGCCGATGACCCATTGAGTTTGAGTCCATGCTCCGGGCCTACTGAAGCCAGGACTCCTTGAGCCAGGTACTGCTGCCAAAGATCCTGTGTCATCGCTCAGGTCTCACCCTGACATGAGAAGATGAAAGAAAAGAGACAGAGACTGAAAGGGAAGAAGGATGTGGCCAGTCTGGTGCATACAGGCTCTGGAGCCCTTTCACTCCCCACCAAAAATACCATTTCACGGCAGGTTCCTGCAGGACTGCAGAGTTCGATCTGATCCATTGTGTGCAGGCTGGCTTAGCTCGGTCACTTGCTGTCTGGCAGACAAGTACACTGTAGTCCTTTTTCGGTTCATCAGGTGGACACCTGTTTTTTTAGGTCTGCTTGATGCTCCTCCTGGCATGTCCTCCTGCACACTCCATTGAACCAGGTTGATCTCCTGACTGAATGTAGCGATTGGGAATACACTGGGCCATGAGGTTGCAGACTGTAGTGCAATTCTGCTGCTGTTGATGGCCCCACAGCGCTTCACGGATGCCCAATCTCAAGCTGTTAGATCTGCTCTCAGCCTGTCCTGTTTGACACGGTGATAGTGCCACACAACACAATGAACGTTATTCTCAACACTAAGGAGGGACTTCATCTCCACATCGTCTCTGTCCCTGTATTCCCTGTCTGGTCATGTCCAAATGGTCAGTACTAAACCTCGACAGTACAGCACTCCCTCCATTCTGATCCTCAGTGTAATTCTTCCTCAATGCAAACCCTCCAACAATGCCACACTCTTCATTACTGAAACTCCAGTACTAAAGTACTCCTTCAGTAATCGCTCTCCAGCAATGCAACGCTCCCTTAGTACTGACCCTCCAACAATGCAATACACTGCCTCATTGCAAAACATGCATGAGTCAATGACGTTTTGATGTCACTGGAAGAGGAGTGAACACATTTAGATGTGAGATAAAGTCTAGGCATTGGGGTATGGTGTATAGGGTTTGTGTGTATGGTAGTTGGATCTGGAGTAGGGCTTTCGCGGGTGTGTTTATCAGTGTGGAGGGAATGAGTGTGCACATGCAGATGTGTGTTGAGTGGGTGTGATTGCATTTAGGGATACTTGAATAAGTGTGCGTGCGTGGGGGTGGCATTGATGTGGCACTTACCAAAGACTTTGAGGTTAATCAACTTACTCTTCATCTCATCCCAGATGTACCAAACAATCGCACGATAAATACCCTCATCTGACTGGACCACTGAGAAGATGGTAAGCTCATATGAGGGTGTCAGCTCCATCCGGGTGGTAAAAGGTGATAAACAGTTCTGGGTTTGTTTCCCCAATTTCTCACACAGGACGATCGAGGAGTCACGTTGTGTTTTGCGGTATCCCCACTGGATGATTTCAGGCTGGCCCTTCAAGCCGGGTAATAAAGTTATCGGCTGCCCAATCGTAGAATTGATGGTCTCAGTTGGTGTCCAGATGGTCTGACCATGGCCTGTACAGGGGGACATTGAGAGGCAGCATGAGTGATGGAGAGAATCTTCCTGCCCCACGCACAGTCTCTATCTGTCCCTCTCTAATCCCACTCCTCACACACTACACCTCCCATTCAGACCACTGCCCCATCCAACCAACGGCCAGACAACCCACTCCTCTCATCACCACCTTGAGTACAACTCGGAAGTTGCAAACATGTGAATTACGAGCAGGAGTAAACCACTTGGTCCCTTGAGCACGCTCCACCATCCCGTAAAGTCCTGTCTGATCTGATTGTGGCCTCAGTCCCACTTTCCTGTCAATCCCTGATAAGCACTGGCTCACTTCGGGGGAAGAAAGTTCCAAAGACTCACGACACTCTAACAGGAGAAAATTCTTATTCATTCTCACCTTGAATGGGAGGCTCTTGATTTTTAAACAGTGGTACTAATTCTAATCCCTTTAGGATCTTATGTTTAATTGAAATCACACTTCATTCTTTAAAACTCCAACCTGTCCAACTTTTTCTAAGACAATCCCTCCCTTATTACCATCTCATGAATGAGTTGTGAACCTTCTCTGAAATGCTTTTTAACACATTTACATCATTCCTTAAAAAAAGGACCCCAAAACTGCACCCACTACTTCAGATGTGGTCTCACCAATGCCCTGCTCAGCTGTTATAAACATTCTAACTTTTATATTCCATTCCTTTTGCGATAAACGCCATCAGTCCATTGACCTTCCTCATCACTTTCTCTGACGATACACTAACTTTGTGAGTTTTGTTCACCAGATCATGATGCCTCTAGACCACAGAGTTCTGCAATCTATCTCAATCTGTGCAATTTTATTTTCTTCCAGTTAGGTGGACAAGTTCACATTTTGCCATATTATATTCCATCACTTAATCTATCTGTATCACTTTGCAGATTCTTTAAAATGTCATAGGGTCCTACAGCATGGAAATAGACCCTCGTGGTCCCACCTGACTTCTCCGGGACCATTTCCCTCCAAACCTTTCCTATTCATGTTCTTATCCAAATTCCCTGTCTACACTGGTGCCACCAACAAATATAGCAACCATATATTTGGTTCCTTCATCTATTGTAAATACTTGACCCTAACAATGATCCCTGTGGTGTTCCACTTGTAAAATCCTGCCAACCCTAAAATAACAGTTTTATGCCTCTGTCGCGTGGAAATGTTCCCGTCTCCATCATGGACTTATATCTTGTGCAGCAAACTTTTACATCACATTCTGTCAAATGCCTTCTGGAAATCAAAGTACAATCACATCCACAACCTCTCCATGAGCTGGCTCAGAACTCGAAAGTATGTGGACTTGTCTTAAAGTTGTATCTTTTCATTTTCCTCTTATTCTTAAACCATCAAAACGGTGCTGTACTTTGATGAAGATTGAAAGATTTTCACTATATTTTGTTGTATTTTTCACTGTAAAATACATGTGACAATAAAATAATTTGTTAATAATAAAATCATTTGTTTCCTTTCCATACATTCATGTTCACTCTGTCTGACTATACCCAATTCAAATAGGTATGCTGTATTGGAAAATGTAGGGGGGAATGGGTTCTCAGGGGAACGTAGCACGAACAGTCAAGTTTCTGGTGTTGAGACTGGCTCCAATGCAACGAGGGGTACATCGGGTTCCAAGAGATCAATTATGTTAGGGGATTCTCTAGTCTGAGGTATAGACAGGCGTTTCTGTGGCCAGCAGCAAAAAATCAGAATGGTGTGTTGCTTCCCTGGTGCCAGGATCAAGGATGTCTCAGAGAGGGTGCAGAATGTTCTCACTGGGGTGAGAGGTCAGCAAGAGGTCATTGTCCACATTGGAACCAACGATATAGGAAGGGAAAAGGTTGAGAGTCTGAAGGGAGATTACAGAGAGTTAGGCAGGAATTTAAAAAGGAGGTCCTCGAGAGTTGTAATGTCTGGATTACTCCCGGTGCTACAAGCTAGTGAGGGCAGGAATAGGAGGATAGAGCAGATGAACGCATGGCTGAGGAGCTGGTGTATGGGAGAAGGATTCACACTTTTGGATCATTGGAATTTCTTTTGGGTTAGAAGTGACCTGTACAAGAAGGACGGATTGCACCTAAATTGGAAGGGGACTAATATACTGGCAGGGAGATTTGCTAGAACTGCTTGGGAGGATTTAAACTAGTAAGGTGGGGTGGGAGGACCCAGGGAGATAATGAGGAAAGAGATCAATCTGAGACTGGTACAGTTGAGAATAGAAGTGAGTCAAACAGTTAGGGCAGGCAGGGACAAGATAGGGCTAATAAATTAAACTGCATTTATTTCAATGCAAGGGGCCTAACAGAGAAAGCAGATGAACTCAGGGCATGGTTAGGAACATGGGACTGGGATATCATGGCAATTACAGAAACATGGTTCAGGGATGGGCAGGACTGGCAGCTTAATGTTCCAGGATACAAATGCGACAGGAAGGATAGAATGGGAGGCAAGAGAGGAGGGGGAGTGGCGTTACAGCTGTGCTGAGGAAGGAAATTTCTGGAAATACATCCAGGGAAGTTATTTGGGTGGAACTGAGAAATAAGAAAGGGATGATCACCTTATTGGGATTGTATTATAGACCCCCTAATAGTCAGAGGGAAATTGAGAAACAAACTTGTAAGGAGATCTGAGCTATCTGTAAGAATAATAGGGTGATTATGGTAGGGGATTTTAACTTTCCAAACATAGACTGGGACTACCATAGTGTAAAGGGTTTAGATGGAGAGGAATTTGTTAAGTGTGCACAAGACAATTTTCTGATTCAGTATGTGGATGTACCTACTAGAGAAGGTGCAAACCTTGACCTACGCTTGGGAAATAAGGCAGGGCAGGTGACTGAGGTGTCAGTGGGGGGGGCAATTTGAGGCCAGTGACCATAATGCTATTAGATTTAAAATAGTGATGGAAAAGGATAGACCAGATCTAAAAGTTGAAGTTCTAAATTGGAGAAAGGCCAATTTTGATGGTATTAGGCAAGAACTTTCGAAAGCTGATTGGAGGCAGATGTTCACAGGTAAAGGTATGGCTGGAAAATGGGAAGCCTTCAGAAATGAGATAACAAGAATCCAGAGAAAGTATATTCCTGTCAGGGTGAAAGGGAAGGCTGGTAGGTATAGGGAATGCTGGATGACTAAAGAAATTGAGGGTTTGGTTAAGAAAAAGAAGGAAGCATATGTCAGGTATAGACAGGATAGATCGAGTGAATCCTTAGAAGAGTACAAAGGAAGTAGGAGTATACTTAAGAGGGAAATCAGGAAGGAGAAACAGGGACATGAGATAGCTTTGGCAAATAGAATTAAGGAGAATCCAAAGGTTTTTACAAATATATTAAGGACAAAAGGGTAACTAGGGAGAGAATAGGGCCCCTCAAAGATCAGCAAGGCGACCTTTGTGTGGAGCCACATAAAATGGGGGAGATACTAAATGAGTATTTTGCATCAGTATTTACTGTGGAAAAGGATATGGAAGATACAGACTATAGGGAAATAGATGGTGACATCTTACAAAATGTCCAAATTACAGAGGAGGAAGTACTGGATGTCTTGAAACGCATACAGGTGGATAAATCCCCAGGACCTGATCAGGTGTACCTGAGAACTCTGTGGGAAGCTCGAGAAGTGATTGCTGGGCCTCTTGCTGAGATATTTGTATCATCGATAGTCACAGGTGAGGTGCCGGTAGACTGGCGGTTGGCAAACGTGGTGCCACTGTTTAAGAAGAGTGGTAAAGACAAGCCAGGGAACAATAGACCGGTGAGCCTGACCTCAGTGGTGGGCAAGTTGTTAGAGGGAATCCTGAGGGACAGGGTGTACATGTAATTGGAAAGGCAAGGAGTGATTAAGGACAGTCAACATGGCTTTGTGCGTGGGAAAGTATGTATCACAAACTTGATTGAGTTTTGTGAGGAAGTAACAAAGAGGATTGATGAGGGCAGAGCGGTAGATGTGATCTATATGGACTTCAGTAAGTCGTTCGACAAGGTTCCCCATGTGAGGCTGATTAGCAAGGTTAGATCTCATGGAATACAGGAAGAACGAGCCATTTGGATACAGAATTCGCTCAAAGGTAGAAGACAGAGGGTGGTGGTGGAGGGTTGTTTTTCAGACTGGACGCCTGCGACCAGTGGAGTGCCACAAGGATCGGTGCTGGTTCCTCTACTTTTCATCATTTACATAAATGATTTGGTTGCGAGCATAAGAGGTACAGTTAGTAAGTTTGTAGATGACACCAAAATTGGAGGGTGTAGTGGACAGCGAAGTGGATTACCTCAGATTACAACAGGATCTGGACCAGATGGGAAGTGGCAGATGGAGTTTAGTTCAGATAAATGTGAGGTGCTGCATTTTGGGAAAGCAAATCTTAGCAGGACTTATACACTTAATGGTAAGGTCCTAGGGAGTGTTGCTGGACAAAGAGACCTTGGAGTGCAGGTTCATAGCTCCTTGAAAGTGGAGTCACAGGTCGATAGGATAGTGAAGAAGGCGTTTGGTATGCTTTCCTTTATTGGTCAGAGTATTGAGTACAGGAGTTGGGAGGTCATGTTGCAGTTGCACAGCACACTGTTGGAATATTGCAATCTTGGTCTCCTTCCTATCGGAAAGATCTTGTGAAACTTGAAAGGGTTCAGAAAAAGATTTACAAGGATGTTGCCAGGGTTGGAGGGTTTGAGCTACAGGGAGAGGCTGAACAGGCTGGGGCTGTTTTCCCTGGAGCGTCGGGGGCTGAGGGGTGACCTTATAGAGGTTTACAAAATTATGAGGGACATGGGATAGGGTAAATAGACAAAGTCTTTTCCCTGGGGTGGGGGAGTCCAGAACTAAACGGCATAGGTTTAGGGTGAGAGGGTAAAGATATAAAAGAGACCTAAGGGGCAACTTTTTCACCCAGAGGGTGGTATGTGTATGGAATGAGCTGCCAAAGGAAGTGGTGGAGGCTGGTACAATTACAACATTTAAAAGGCATCTGGATGGGTTTGGAGAGATATGGGGCTGGGTGCTGGCAGGTGGAACTAGATTGGGTTGATATCTGATCGTCATGGACGGGTTGGACCGAAGGGTCTGTTTCCATGCTGTATGTCTCTCTGACTCTATGACTGGATTGAGATTTCTGAAATGTCTTGCCTGTAACCTCCTTAATAATAGATTCTAACATATTCCCTGTGCCACCTATTAAGCTAACTGGCCTGTAGTTTCCTGCTTTCTATTTCCTTCCTTCAGCAAAGTGAGGAATTACATTTATCATTTTCCAAACTGTTTAATTAGCATCCTTTTTCTGCTGTTACAGTATTAATCATTTTAGGTTTCTCCTACCCTTTCACCTCTGAATGTCCGATGACTTTGACATTATTTTTATCCTCTGTAGCAAAGAGAGACAGAAAATATCTCGAATCTCCTTTGCTACAGGGTCATTAATTGAGCCTGGCCCTTGCATGTTCTTGGATGCAGAATAGCCTCCTCTCTGGCTGATTCCAGAATAAGCTGCTCAAAGCAACTTTAATAAAAAAAATCTTATGAACGCATCTCCCACGCTTCAGATTGCTCCCTATCAAACAGCATCCTCCTACAGAACCCTAACCCCACAGAACTCTCCCTGCATGAAGCTCTCCTCGACAGACTCCTCTCAATCAACTCCCGATCCCACACACAAACCCAACAGACTTCACCCACTCAAAATACAAGTCTATTGGTGCACCATTCTCTAAAAACCTGCTTCTCCTACTCAAACTCTTTACCGCTCCCCTGAAGCCACTTCCATTTTAACTCCTCCACACTGAACCCAGTTCGTCAGACACCTCCCCATGGACACCTCCCATTCAAACTCCTTGAACACTCCAACATCATATTAGATCCCTACCTCAGACTTCTTGCACTCAAATCTCATTGACCCACACTGACTCAAAGATCGTCCCATTCAAACTCCTCAACCCTCCGGCCCAACTCCCTCCACTCCTCCTACTTAACCTCCTCAACCCGCACTATCTCAAAGACCCTTCTCATCCCTCTGGCCTCCATCCCTCCCACTCAATCTCTCCACCCTCACAACTGCAGATCCCTCTTACTCAACCTCCTCAACCCTCTGGTCCCCACTCTCTCCGCCCCGTCCACTCAACCTCTTGACGCTCCAACCCAGAGCCTCAGATCTCTCCCACTGAAACTTGTCAACCCACAGTGCCTCAGTGCCTCTCCCACTCAACATCCTCTGACCCCCCCCCCATTTCAACCTCTAACCCCACACCCTCAGACAACTCCCATTCAAACTCAACACACTCCATCAAAGCCCCTCCAACTCAAGCTCTGACCCAGCACTGTCGCTGACTCCTCCAGCACCTTCTGGCCAGGCCCACAGTCCTCACCCACTCTGACTGACTCCTCCCACTCATCTGACCCCACCCACTTATCTGCTGACACTCCACTCTGACCCCGTCCACTCATCCACTGACCCCCACTCTGACCCTGCCCACTCATTCTCTGATTACTACTCATCCTCTGACCCTGCCCACTCACCCTCAGACACCGCCCACTCATGGTCAGACACCGTCCAATCTTCCAGACCCCTGCCCACTCATCCCCAGACTCCCTTCCAATCATCCAGTGACTCCAACTCATCCACAGACCTCCACCTGCTCACCATCAGACCACTCCCACTTATCGATTGACCCCGCCACTCATCCTCTGACCCCTGCCCACTCATCCGCAGACCCACCTCTCATTTTCAGACCCCGCCCACTCATCCTCAGACCCTGCCCACTCATCAGACCTTGCTCACTCATCCACTGACACACCCACACATCCCCCGACCCCACCCACACATCTCCAGTCTCCACCCACTCATCCCCAGTCCCCAACCACTCATCAGATCCCCGCCCACTCTCCCTCAGACCCGACTCACTCACCCCCAGCCCCTTGCCCATTCACCCAAAACCCCACCCACTCATCCCCAGTCCCCACACACTCGTCAGATTCCCGCCCACTCTTCATCAGCCACTACCCAATCACCCCCAGAACCTGCCCACTCACCACCAGACCCCGCCCACTCACCCACTGACACCCCGCCCACTCACCCACTGACACCCTGCCCACTCATCGACTGGCCCCACCCACTCACCCACTGACACCCCGCCCACTCATCCACTGACACCCCGCCCACTCACCCACTGACACCCCGCCCACTCATCGACTGGCCCCACCCACTCACCCACTGACACCCCGCCCACTCACCCACTGACACCCTGCCCACTCACCCACTGACACCCTGCCCACTCACCACCAGACCCCGCCCACTCACCCACTGACACCCCGCCCACTCACCCACTGACACCCCGCCCACTCATCGACTGGCCCCACCCACTCACCCACTGACACCCCGCCCACTCACCCACTGACACCCTGCCCACTCACCCACTGACACCCTGCCCACTCACCCACTGACACCCTGCCCACTCACCCACTGACACCCTGCCCACTCACCCACTGACACCCCGCCCACTCACCCACTGACACCCCGCCCACTCACCCACTGACACCCCGCCCACTCACCACCAGACCCCGCCCACTCACCCACTGACACCCCGCCCACTCACCCACTGACACCCTGCCCACTCACCCACTGACACCCTGCCCACTCACCCACTGACACCCCGCCCACTCACCCACTGACACCCCGCCCACTCACCCACTGACACCCCGCCCACTCACCCACTGACACCCCGCCCACTCACCCACTGACACCCCGCCCACTCACCCACTGACACCCCGCCCACTCACACTGACACCCTGCCCACTCACCCACTGACACCCTGCCCACTCACCCACTGACACCCCGCCCACTCACACTGACACCCTGCCCACTCACCCACTGACACCCCGCCCACTCACCCACTGACACCCCGCCCACTCACCACCAGACCCCGCCCACTCACCCACTGACACCCCGCCCACTCACCCACTGACACCCCGCCCACTCACACTGACACCCTGCCCACTCACCACCAGACCCCGCCCACTCACCCACTGACACCCCGCCCACTCACCCACTGACGCCCCGCCCACTCATCCGCTGACGCCCCGCCCACTCACCCACTGACGCCCCGCCCACTCACCCACTGACGCCCCGCCCCACCTCCTCCATTCCCCCGTCCTTCCATTAATCCGACCAATCCTGTGTAAACCGTCGCCCACCCCTTTCGCGTTGCCCCCCCCCAATCAAACCAGTTCCCCCCCCATTTCCGTTTCTTCTTGCTCCTCCCCGGATATACCCATCCTCACGAGGGCACCATCAATCACGACCAGCAGCACCAACGCCACCGCCATTCCCCCGGTTCCCGACCCACTCCCATCCCGCGGAGGGATTGACACCTGTCGGGGGTGGGGGGGGGGTGGGAAATGATCCGACCAGCCAATCAGATCAGCTCGACCATCCGCACCGGCCCACCCCACGTGGGTCTCCGCCAATCGGACAGCTCGAAGGGCGCGTCGTGAGACGCGGATGTCCAATCAGGACCAAGATGGGCGGGGCCGACGGTGCCCCCCCCCTCCCAACTCCCGAATGCGCGTGTCCCGGTCCCACGTGGGAAATGGGCCAATCCTATCGCCGGGTACCCTCCGGCAACGCCGGGTCCTTTTCTCCGATTGGCTTAGGTGGTGGGGTGGGGTGAAGGGGAACCAATCAGATGGAAGCTATACCGTCTGATTCCGCCCCCCCCTCCTCCCCACCAAACCAAACGTAGCCACGCGCCGCATTTGAAGCGCGCGCTTCGAATTCAAACGGCACGTGGCGCAGGTGCTGTATAACGGTCGATAACGGTCAGCCAGGGCTCCATCGTTGAGCGAAAGCCCCTTTCCCTCGCTCTGCCTTGCAAGAGCCATCTCTGAAGCCCAAAGGCAATGCTATTTCAAACCAAGCCCCTGCCTGCTGTCCCTGACAGTGCAAAACCCAATCCTGATCACCTCCCAAGCTGAATGCAACCCCGGGCACTCCAACTTTGTTTGTGCCAGCGCCAACTCAAAGGCGATTAGAACAGCCTTATTGCTATAAACCTCCAAAGCCCCCCAAGCCCGGCCTGAACTTCAGATATCAATCCTGCGGGCAAAATGTTAGTCCTGAACCCCAATGCCCAAAAGTCAAATCTCGCAACCACCCCACGCCCGAAGTACAGCGTAAATCTTAGTTTTGCGTGCAGCAGGGCAGGTTGTACCACGCAAAGATCATCGAGTGAGTGAACAGCGCAAGAAATACAAAGTTATGGATGCAAAGAAGGTGTACAGTAACAAGATCAACGTTAAAATTTGAGACGTCCATTCAGAAGTCTAATAACAGCAGAGAAGAAGCTGTTCTTGAATCTGCTTTTGTATCGAGTGCCTAATGGAAGAAATTATGACTGCGGTGGGAGGGGTCCTTGATGATGTTGGCTGCCTTATCAAGGCAGCAAGACGTGTAGATGGAATCAATGGACGGAAGGTTGGCTTGTCTGATGGTCTGGGCTGTGCTCACAATTCTCTGTGATTTCTTACAGTCTTGGAAAGAGCACACCTGTAAAAAAAAGTCTTTATGGTCATGCCAAATTTCCTTGGCCTCCCAATGAAGAAGAGGCATTGTATTTTTTCTTGATCTTCGCATCAATATGGATGGACTAGGACAGATTGTTGGTGATCATCACTCCGAGGAACTTGACGCTCTCGACCATCTGCACCTCAGCTCCATTGATGTAGACAGACGCATGCCCTCCACCTTGCTCCCTGAAGTCGATGATCAGCTTTACACCACAACTCTAAACTGAAATCCTAATTCTTGCACCCCAAAACAAAGAATGCGATAATCCAACAGCCAACTTTATCCCAAAATTCAAAATCCACAAACCCTACCTTAAACTCAACCAAATGCCAAACCTGGCCTTAACTTTGAAACCAATCCAACTCTTGGCATCCAAACCAAACCCTAACTTCTAAAGACCACCCCTGTCTCTATAAAATGCCACCTGAAAGCCAAGCCTTGACACTTAGAACTCCAGCTCTTAACTCCTATTGTTTGAATTTAATTCCCCAATTCTGACCTGAAGAACCTTAGTCCAGCCATTAAAACCTAACTGTCACCACCGAACCTCAAAAGCTGACCCTGACCCCCCCCCCCCCCAGAATGGACTCTGATTAAAAACCTGGAGAAAGTAAGGACTGCACATACTGGAGATTGGAGTCGAAGAGTGTGGTGCTGGATAAGCACAGCCACTTAGGCAGCATCCGAGGAGCAAGAGAGTCTTCGTTTCGAACAAAAGCTCTTCATCAGGATTTGTCTAACAGTCTGTCCTTTTTCAACACCACACTCTTCAACTCTGAAGAAAAACCTGACAACCCCAAAATCAGATAGTAGCTCCAAACCAGAAAGTGTGACCAAGCTTCAACTGTGACCCATGTCCCTGACGATTACCAAACATAGGTTGTAATCTCCCAAAACATCAGTAATAACTCCGGACCTATCACTAAACCCTGACCCTGATTCTAACTCATCCTTTCTACCCTGAGCCCCTAAACTCTGGTGAGGCCTCAACCTTAAACTGTTCAAAACTGGTCTAAATATTGGCTGTAATTACAAATTGTAATGGTCTAAGTGATAAACCATATCAATCGATTCATGCGAGCTACTGATGCCAGCTGGGAAGGTCAGCATCTTTTTGATCAGAAGCACTCAACCATCAAGCACCAGATATCTCAGATCTCAGCCCTCAAGTCGTTCAATTGAAGCAACAAATTTATGTGCAGCTGACAACCTATCTGGAATGTTTTCACACATCCATTTTAATTCCTGGACAGCAGGATCAAATTAAGTCTGCTTTGTTGGACACCTGGCACCGGGCAATTGAGTTTCACTGGCATCGTCACTAACACTGGTTGGATGAAAACAATGCCAATATTTATGACCTCCTGAACAGAAATGAGAAGCCTTTGTGGTCGAACTGAACAGATCAAGGTCGCAAGTCAAAAGGCGTTTGGTATGCTTGTTTTTATTGGTCAGAGTATTGAGTACAGGAGTTGGGAGGTCATGTTGCGGCCGTACAGGACATTGGTTAGGCCACTGTTGGAGTATTGTGTACAATTCTGGTCTCCTTCCTATCGGAAAGATGTGAAACTTGAAAGGGTTCAGAAAAGATTTACAAGATTTACAGGGTTGGACGATTTGAGCCACAGGGAGAGGCTGAACAGGCTGGGGCTGTTTTCCCTGGAGCATCGGAGGCTGAGGGGTGACCTTGTAGAGGTTTACAAAATTATGAGGGGCATGGATAGGATAAATAGACAAAGTCTTTTCCCTGGGGTGGGGGAGTCCGGAACTAGAGGGGCATAGGTTTATGGTGAGAGGGGAAAGATATAAAAGGGACCTAAGGGGCAACTTTTTCACCCAGAGGGTGGTATGTGTATGGAATGAGCTGCCAGAGGATGTGGTGGAAGCTGGTACAATTACAACATTTAAGAGGCATTTGGATGGGTATATGAATAGGAAGGAGTTGGAGGGGTATGGGCTGGGTGCTGGCAGGTGGGACTAGTTTGGGTTGGGATATCTGGTCCACGTGGACGGGTTGGACAAAAGGGTCTATTTCCATGCTGTACATTTCTGTGACTCTGTGACTCTATAAGTCATGAGTGTGTTGCTGGAAAAACACAGCAGGTCAGGCAGCATCCGAAGAGCAAGAGAATCGACATATTAGGCATAAGCCCTTTATCAGGAATGAGGATTGTGGGTCGGGGCTGAGAGATAAATGGGAGGGAGGTGGGGTTGGGGGAAGTCTAGCTGGGAAAGCGATAGGTGGATGAAGGTGAGGGAGAAAGTGATGGGTCAGAGGGGGGAGCGATGGACGGGTCTGGAAGACGGTTGCCGAGTTGGATGTTTGGGACTGGGATAATGTTGGGGGCTTCCACACGTCAAGAATGCCACAAATAGAAAAATCTCTGGAACATAAAGGGAATGTGTGGGAAGAAAACAAATGAGTGGTTCAGCCTTGCACCCTATACTAACTATCTTGGCATGGGGTGACTTCCTATTGCAAGACATGCTAATCTTCATCAAAAAGCACCATTGTCTGAGAGTTAACAAATACCAATTCACTCAGGACTCACCTTCAATCCTTTAGCACCCAATGAACACACTGACAATCAGCCATCTGATGACAGCCCCACCTCTTAATAGTGCACCTCCTGGCGCTTGGCTAACAATGTCAACCACACCAATCCAGCATCTGTACCAGCAGCAAAGTCTCAGGTCTTGACCAACCATGGAAAATCTGGGCAATCCTCAACCACTTGAGGATGGCCTGGCTGAAGACGTGGCCGCTTAATTTCTCCATCAGTGGAACTGCTCAGATTATGACCAGTGATCGCAGTCAGGCTGTTGCCCTACATACTGAACTCTACCCCCGAGAGATCACTTCTTGGTCACATTGCAAGCGCTCACACCAAGTCAGCTGAAGCTATTGGATGGATCCCAGTTCCACCAAATTAAACGTTGTGAAAGGAGACGTCACACCTCTCCCACCATCACCAACACAGAGGAACACAAATATCCAACCCCTGTCATCATGTCGCTGAATAACACCTTGATATCATCTGATGGCCCGTCTAATTTTGGTGGTACTTCCTCCCAGCCTGGTTTCCTGTATTATTCTGCATTACTTTGCTTCATTCAGCCTTTAGTCAGACTGGGAGAAGTACAGAGTCGAGAGTGTGGTGCTGGAAAAGCACAGCAGGTCAGGCAGCATCCTTCCCCTCTGCCCTAAACCCCCCCATCCCATTTATCTCTCAGCCTCCCTGGCCCACAAGCCTCATTCCTGATGAAGGGCTCATGCCTGAAATGTCGATTCTCCTGCTCCTCAGATGCTGCCTGACCCACTGTGCTTTTCCAGTGCCACACTCCCGACTTTAGTCAGACTGCCTACCAACACTGATCTGAGGGAAAGAAGTGAGACAGCCCTCAAAATCCTAATGAAGCCTTCCCTAACCCAACATTCAACCTAATCCCACCCCCAGCCACCTTCTTCACTATTTAAAGTCTCTCTGTGATCCTCTTCCTGAAGGAAAATGGACCGGGAAATTTTTTAGTTTGCATCTTGCTGGCATTTCCGTAATTTGTCTGGAGTTATATCCGGAAGGTTAGTGATTCTCCCTCTCTAATTTCTGTTTTGTTTCCCACTTGAGCTGATGTATGGATATGATTTACTGGTTCGGTCCCAGAGATGAGGGACTTCCTTTAATGTGGAGGAACTGCAGCCAGTAAGTTTCCCTTAGAACAGAGAAGGCTAAGGGTGATTGTATCGAGGCATCTAAGGGTCTCTTTTGATTGTGTTAATAAGGCAACACCATTTCCAATAGCAGGAGGGTGAGGAACTCGAGGGACGCATTGTCAGAATTGGTAAAAGAACCAGGAAGAGAGGAGGAAATGTTCTGATAGGGTGAGTGGTTGTGATTGGGAGTGTGCCTAAAGGGCAGTGGAAGCAGATTCAGTCGGAACTTTCAAAAAGGGGATTTCGTAGAAGCATTTGAAAGGGAGAAATTTACAGATCAATGGGACAAGAGCAGGGGAGAGTTGGGTTAATTAGAGTACACTAAGAGCCAGCACAGGCATGATAGGCTAAATGGCCTCTCCTGTTCTGGCTCGTTCTATAAATTCAAATAGTTCCTTCCCTGACTCCGTCTGTTTCCTTCCACGCCCACTGACTGTGTCCCATTGTTCCCTCAGCTCAGAGTCGGGCCGCCTCTCCACCTGTGAACGGATCCTTGGGTCAGTCAGTCTCCTTACCTCTGGAGATCCCAAACAGATCGATGGATTATGAAGTTGTCCAGATACAATCGTCACATGACACCAAAATGGCAAGATGCTCAAGTGGGAATGTGAAATATCTTGGCACGAAGGAGTTCAAGAAAAGGAGTCTCCTAATCAATGAATTTCGGACAGAGAGGACGCTGGAGTGTATGAAGTGATTGTAACAAGAGAGTTAGGAATTAAACTTCAGAGACAGTTCAACTAGCCATGTACGGTGAGTGAGCTTTTATTTGACAAGCCATTAACTACAAGATAGATATAGAAGGAGGCCATTCAGCCCTCTCATACATGTTCTACCATTCAACAGGATTATGGCAGACATGGCCTGTCCCTAGGCATGGGGTGGCACGGTGGCTCAGTGGTTAGCACTGTTGCCTTACAGCACCAGGGTCCCAGGTTCGATTCCAGCCTCGGGTGACTGTTATTATGGAGTTTGCATTTTCTTCCCGTGTCTGCGTGGGTCCCCTCTGGGTGCTCCAGTTTCCTCCCATAATCCAAAGATGTGCAGATCAGGTGAATTGGCCATGCTAGATTGTCCATAGTATGAGGTGTATTAATCAGAGAGAAATGGGTCTAGGTGGGGGACTTGTTGGGCTGCAGGGCCTGTTCCCACACCGTAGGGAATCTAATCATATCCCTTGATTCCATTTGAATTGAATTTATTGTCTCGGGTACCGAGGCACATTGGAAAGCTTTGTCTTGCAAGCAAGTCTTATGCCCAGAAATGCTACTGCTCTCAATCTTGAATGCACTCATCAACTGAGAATCCTCAGCTGTTTGGGCAGAGATTTAGACCTTGTGAATGAAGAACTTCCTCCTCATCACAGTCTAAAACAGTCAATCTCATATCGTTAGTCTGTGACCCTGGCTCTCCCTACTCTCCAATCAGGGGAAACAGCCTCTCAGCATTGATCTTGTTGGACACTAAGAATTTTAAGCATCTTGTATTGCCCAGTCATTGCTCCTACGTAAATAAATGATTGAGTGGAATGGCCTCCTTCTGCACAGTAGCTCGACGGTTATGTAAGTTGTCGCTCCAAGTCTCGTATAGAGTTAGAGAACCTGGTCATTTTAATGAAAGTGGATGAAAGAGCCTCTGACGTTTTCAAGTGGTTGAAGTGTGAAGTCATGGTTTCTTCTTCACAGGACTTGTTACACCATACAGGAACTGGGGACCTTTAAATTAAAACAATCACATTGCCTGAATTATCTCTTCCCCATCTAATGAAGAGGTTGCCAGTGATGATTTCATCTACAGGAACTTTTACTTTGGTAAGATTCGGAATCTTTCATTATCAATCTAAATCAATTGTAATTAGTAAAATTACAGTTGTACAAACAATAAATTGCACACAGAATACCAAATACAACAAAGATAGCCTTCACTGTCAGAGTTTCTGGGCAGACCACTATGCCTGTACATCCCAACTTCAGCCATACAGTTCTGCTGAGCTTGGATTTTCCTCAGGCTAAATTCCAGCAGCTTTTCCTGAAGGAATGAGCAGATTCTCTGCAGGAACCAGCTTCCGTATAAACAAGGTTTCACCCATGCAACCATCGAGTTAAAGTTCTGTCTGTTGTGGTGGTGTGGACCTAGCACAAATGCTTTGACTTAGAATGTCATGAGTGATTCAAGACATCCAATTGCTCCAAAGCAGAACAAGCACGTCAACAAGAGCATTCACTGTTTGTGAATCAAGATGTCTCATTAAAGCTTAATCATCGCCTCTCCACTCCAGCTGTTCTGTTTCTTCTTACCTGGCTGTCCTTCACATTGCAATGAAGGTGCTTCATATTTGATATACCTTTGAGGACTTGCGTAAAGGATTGTGCAGACGACTAGTTTTTTAACTTAAAGGCGGTTTTAAAAGATGTTGGAATTTATTTTCAAGGCTTCTTGGAAATCACGTGATTTGTGATTATTAGAATCATAGAGTCGTGGAGATATAGAGCACATATAACAGACCCTTCAGTCCAATTTGTTCATGCCAACCAGATATCCTAACTTAATCTAGTCTCATCTGCCAGCATTTGACTTATATCCCTCTCAACCCTTCCTATTCATATACCTATGTTGTCATTGTACCAGCCTCCACCACTTCCTCTGGCAGCTCATTCCACACATGCACCACCCTCTGTGTGAAAACGTTGCCCCTTAGGTCTCTTTTATACCTTTCCCCTCTCACCCTAAACCTATGCCATCTAGTTTTGGACTCCCTCACCCTGGGGAAAAGTCCTTGTGTATTCACCCTATCCATGCCCTTCATGATTTTGTGAACCTCTGTAAGGTCACCCCTCAGCCTCCAACACTCCAGGAAAAATAGCTCAGCCCATTCAGCCTCTCCCTATAGCTCAAACACTCCAAAATCCTTGTAAATCTTTTCTGAACCATTTCAAGTTTCACAACATCCTTATATAGCAGGGAGACCAGAATTGTACACAGTATTCCAAAAGTGGCCCAACCAGTAGTCACAACATGACCTCCTAACTCCTATACTCAAATGCACTGACCATAGAGGCAAGCATACCAAATGCCTCCTTCACTATCCTGTCTACCTGCAACTCTACTTTCAAGAAACTATGAACCTGCACATCAAGGTCTCTTTGTTCAGTAACATTCCCCGGTACTTTCCCTTAAGTGTATAAGTTCTGCTCTGATTTGCCTTACAAAAATGCAGCACTTCACATTTATATAAATTAAACACCAACTGCCACTCCTCAGTTTGTTGGCCCATCTAATGAAGGTCTCATTGTACTCTGAGGTAACCTTCTTCGCTGTCCATGACACCACCAATTTTAGTGTCATCTGCAAACTTACTAACTGTACCTCTTATGCTCGCAGCCAAATCATTTATAAAAATGATGAAAAGCAGTGGACCCAGCATCGATCATTGTGGCACATCACTGGTCAAAGGCCTCCAGTCTAAAAAGCAACCATCCACCGTCACCCTCTGTCTTTTACCTTTGAGCCAGTTCTTTAGTCAAATGTCTAATTCTGCCTGTATTCCATATGATCTAACCTTGTTAACCAGTCTACCATGAGGAATATTGTCAAACACCTTACTGAAATCAATATAGATCATGTCCACCACCCTGCCCTCATCAATCCTCTTTTTTATTTCTTCAAAAAACCCAATCAAATTTGTGAGGCATGTTTTCCCAAGTACAAAGCCATATTGACTATTCATAATCACTCCTTGCCTTTCCAAATAAATGTAAATCCTGTCCCTCAGGATTCCATCCAACAACTTGCCCACCACCGATGCCTATGTGTCAATAGATTGCTCACTGGTCTATAGTTGCCTAGCTTTTCCTTGCCACCTTTCTTACACAGTGACACCATGTTAGCCAATCTCCAGTCTTGTGGCACCTCACCTGTAGCAATCGATGATCCAAATAGCAATCACTTCCTTAGCTTCCCACACAGTCTCGGGTACACTTGATCAGGTCCTGGGATTTATTCATCTTTGTTAATATGGACATTCTTCAAGATATTTATTTCCCCACGTTCACTATTTTCAAAATCCTTCTTCACAGTAAACCCTGATGCGAAGTACTCGTTTAGTACCTCTCCCATCTCTTGCAGTTCCACACATAGGCTGCCTTGCTGATCTTTATGGGGGCCTATTCTCTCCCTAGTTACTCTTTTGTCCTTAATGTATTTGTAGAATCCCTTTGGATTCTCCTTAACCTGACTTGCCAAAGCTATCTCATGTACCCTTTTTGCTCTTCTGATTTCCCTCTTAAGTATACTGTTCTGGAGATGCACTCAATCTCTGCTGTCTATATCTGACATATACAGTACGTTCTTCTTATTTTTGACCAAAACCTCACCTTCTCTTGGTCAGAAGTCATATGACATCAGGTCATAGTCCAACAGGTTTGTTTGAAATAACAAGCTTTCTGAGTTCTGCCTCTTTGTCAGATGAAGCGGTAATGGACCTCAAATCATTCGATCATAATCAATTCAAATGGACTAAATCCAGGAGACTCGTTTGAATCTCTGGTAGCAAATAAGAAAACGAATTCTATGGATATTTAGATATATGCTGTAATCATGGTTTTGAAAGTCTGATGCTCCCTGTGGTTGTGGATGATACACATTTGACTTCCAGAATCAAGATCAGAGTGGTGCTGGAAAAGCACAGCAGGTCAGGCAGCATCTGAGGGGCAGGAAAATCGACATTTCAGGCAAAAGCCCTGAGTACCCACTTCCGCCACATTTGACTTCCAGACAAAGTGGTGGATGCTGGTATAGTTTCACATTTAAAATGTATCTGGATGGGGATATGAATAGGAAGGGTTTAAGGGACATGGGCCAAATGCTGGCAGGTGGGACTAGATTAATTTGGGCTATCTATTTGACATGGACGAGTTGGACTAAGGGGTCTGTTTCTATGATGTACCTCTCTATGGCTCTGCATCCCTTTAAATGGGATCATAGCAATGTGCAATGTGTGTTCGGTATTACTGACAGATCTCCACTGGCATTGTTCCTCATCAGTGTGACAGTGAGTGTCGGAAACAAACAGGAGCCTTAAGGAACATAAATGTTACTGAGAGATAAGCTATCGTATCACTCCTGTTAACTGTGATACTGAGTGTTAAATAAAATTAGGAACCTTACAGAGCACAGTATGTTCTTAGCATTACTTAAAGTCCTCCCATGGTATTGTTGATGGCTCCTGTGATGATGAGTGTGAGACAGTAGAAGTTGCTTTACCCTGTGCTTTGTGTTATAGTTAACACTGACTGATCTGGTGGCCTTGCTCATCAATGGGATCAATGGGAGAAGGAGGTTTACACTGTGCTTTGCTCCTAGTTTGTGTGATGATGGAGGGTCAATGGGAGAAGGTGTGTTATACAGTGTGAGTCTTATAGATATCACTGACAGCTGTCATGTGGCATTGATCCTGGTTTGTGTGATGATGGAGGGTCAATGGGAGAAGGTGCGTTATACAGTGTGAGTCTTATAGATATCACTGACAGCTGTCATGTGGCATTGATCCTGGTTTGTGTGATGATGGAGGGTCAATGGGAGAAGGTGCGTTATACAGTGTGAGTCTTATAGATATCACTGACAGCTGTCATGTGGCATTGATCCTGGTTTGTGTGATGATGGTCAATGGGAGAAGGTGCGTTATACAGTGTGAGTCTTATAGATATCACTGACAGCTGTCATGTGGCATTGATCCTGGTTTGTGTGATGAGGGTCAATGGGAGAAGGTGCGTTATACAGTGTGAGTCTTATAGATATCACTGACAGCTGTCATATGGCATTGATCCTGGTTTGTGTGATGATGGAGGGTAAATGGGAGAAGGTGTGTTATACAGTGTGAGTCTTATAGATATCACTGACAGCTGTCATGTGGCATTGATCCTGGTTTGTGTGATGATGGAGGATCAATGGGAGAAGGTGCGTTATACAGTGTGAGTCTTATTGATATCACTGACAGCTGTCATGTGGCATTGATCCTGGTTTGTGTGATGATGGTCAATGGGAGGAGGTGTGTTATACAGTGTGAGTCTTATAGATATCACTGACAGCTGTCATGTGGCATTGATCCTGGTTTGTGTGATGATGGTCAATGGGAGAAGGTGCGTTATACAGTGTGATGTATTATAGATATCACTGACAGCTGTCATGTGGCATTGATCCTGGTTTGTGTGATGATGGAGGGTCAATGGGAGAAGGTGTGTTATACAGTGTGAGTCTTATAGATATCACTGACAGCTGTCATGTGGCATTGATCCTGGTTTGTGTGATGATGGAGGGTCAATGGGAGAAGGTGTGTTATACAGTGTGAGTCTTATAGATATCACTGACAGCTGTCATGTGGCATTGATCCTGGTTTGTGTGATGATGGTCAATGGGAGAAGGTGCGTTATACAGTGTGAGTCTTATAGATATCACTGACAGCTGTCATGTGGCATTTATCCTGGTTTGTGTGATGATGGAGGGTCAATGGGAGAAGGTGTGTTATACAGTGTGAGTCTTATAGATATCACTGACAGCTGTCATGTGGCATTGATCCTGGTTTGTGTGATGATGGAGGGTCAATGGGAGAAGGTGTGTTATACAGTGTGAGTCTTATAGATATCACTGACAGCTGCCATGTGGCATTGATTCTGGTTTGTGTGATGAAGGAGGGTCAATGGGAGAAGGTGTGTTATACAGTGTGAGTCTTATAGATATCACTGACAGCTGTCATGTGGCATTGATCCTGGTTTGTGTGATGATGGAGGGTCAATGGGAGAAGGTGCGTTATACAGTGTGAGTCTTATAGATATCACTGACAGCTGTCATGTGGCATTGATCCTGGTTTGTGTGATGATGGTCAATGGGAGAAGGTGCGTTATACAGTGTGATGTCTTATAGATATCACTGACAGCTGTCATGTGGCATTGATCCTGGTTTGTGTGATGATGGTCAATGGGAGAAGGTGTGTTATACAGTGTGAGTCTTATAGATATCACTGACAGCTGTCATGTGGCATTGATCCTGGTTTGTGTGATGATGGTCAATGGGAGAAGGTGTGTTATACAGTGTGAGTCTTATAGATATCACTGACAGCTGTCATGTGGCATTGATCCTGGTTTGTGTGATGATGGAGGGTCAATGGGAGAAGGTGTGTTATACAGTGTGAGTCTTATAGATATCACTGACAGCTGTCATGTGGCATTGATCCTGGTTTGTGTGATGATGGAGGGTCAATGGGAGAAGGTGTGTTATACAGTGTGAGTCTTATAGATATCACTGACAGCTGTCATGTGGCATTGATCCTGGTTTGTGTGATGAGGGTCAATGGGAGAAGGTGCGTTATACAGTGTGAGTCTTATAGATATCACTGACAGCTGTCATGTGGCATTGATCCTGGTTTGTGTGATGATGGAGGGTGAATGGGAGAAGGTGTGTTATACAGTGTGAGTCTTATAGATATCACTGACAGCTGTCATGTGGCATTGATCCTAGTTTGTTTGATGAAGGAGTGTCAATGGGAGAAGGTGTGTTATACAGTGTGAGTCTTATAGATATCACTGACAGCTGTCATGTGGCATTGATCCTGGTTTGTGTGATGATGGTCAATGGGAGAAGGTGCGTTATACAGTGTGATGTCTTATAGATATCACTGACAGCTGTCATGTGGCATTGATCCTGGTTTGTGTGATGATGGTCAATGGGAGAAGGTGTGTTATACAGTGTGAGTCTTATAGATATCACTGACAGCTGTCATATGGCATTGATCCTGGTTTGTGTGATGATGGAGGGTCAATGGGAGAAGGTGCGTTATACAGTGTGATGTCTTATAGATATCACTGACAGCTGTCATGTGGCATTGATCCTGGTTTGTGTGATGATGGTCAATGGGAGAAGGTGTGTTATACAGTGTGAGTCTTATAGATATCACTGACAGCTGTCATGTGGCATTGATCCTGGTTTGTGTGTTGAGGGTCAATGGGAGAAGGTGCGTTATACAGTGTGATGTCTTATAGATATCACTGACAGCTGTCATGTGGCATTGATCCTGGTTTGTGTGATGAAGGTCAATGGGAGAAGGTGTGTTATACAGTGTGAGTCTTATAGATATCACTGACAGCTGTCATGTGGCATTGATCCTGGTTTGTGTGATGATGGAGGGTCACTGGGAGAAGGTGCGTTATACAGTGTGAGTCTTATAGATATCACTGACAGCTGTCATGTGGCATTGATCCTGGTTTGTGTGATGATGGAGGGTCAATGGGAGAAGGTGTGTTATACAGTGTGAGTCTTATAGATATCACTGACAGCTGTCATGTGGCATTGATCCTGGTTTGTGTGATGATGGTCAATGGGAGAAGGTGTGTTATACAGTGTGAGTCTTATAGATATCACTGACAGCTGTCATGTGGCATTGATCCTGGTTTGTGTGATGATGGAGGGTCAATGGGAGAAGGTGTGTTATACAGTGTGAGTCTTATACATATCACTGACAGCTGTCATGTGGCATTGATCCTGGTTTGTGTGATGATGGAGGGTCAATGGGAGAAGGTGCGTTATACAGTGTGAGTCTTATAAATATCACTGACAGCTGTCATGTGGCATTGATTCTGGTTTGTGTGATGATGGAGGGTCAATGGGAGAAGTTGCGTTATACAGTGTGAGTCTTATAGATATCACTGACAGCTGTCATGTGGCATTGATCCTGGTTTGTGTGATGATGGTCAATGGGAGAAGGTGCGTTATACAGTGTGAGTCTTATAGATATCACTGACAGCTGTCATGTGGCATTGATCCTGGTTTGTGTGATGAGGGTCAATGGGAGAAGGTGCGTTATACAGTGAGAGTCTTATAGATATCACTGACAGCTGTCATGTGGCATTGATCCTGGTTTGTGTGATGATGGAGGGTCAATGGGAGAAGGTGCGTTATACAGTGTGAGTCTTATAGATATCACTGACAGCTGTCATGTGGCGTTGATCCTGGTTTGTGTGATGATGGAGGGTCAATGGGAGAAGGTGCGTTATACAGTGTGAGTCTTATAGATATCACTGACAGCTGTCACGTGGCATTGATCCTGGTTTGTGTGATGATGGAGGGTCAATGGGAGAAGGTGCGTTATACAGTGTGAGTCTTATAGATATCACTGACAGCTGTCATGTGGCATTGATCCTGGTTTGTGTGATGATGGTCAATGGGAGAAGGTGCGTTATACAGTGTGAGTCTTATAGATATCACTGACAGCTGTCATGTGGCATTGATCCTGGTTTGTGTGATGAGGGTCAATGGGAGGAGGTGCGTTATACAGTGTGAGTCTTATAGATATCACTGACAGCTGTCATGTGGCATTGATCCTGGTTTATGTGATGATGGTCAATGGGAGAAGGTGCGTTATACAGTGTGAGTCTTATAGATATCACTGACAGCTGTCATGTGGCATTGATCCTGGTTTGTGTGATGATGGAGGGTCAATGGGAGAAGGTGTGTTATACAGTGTGAGTCTTATAGATATCACTGACAGCTGTCATGTGGCATTGATCCTGGTTTGTGTGATGATGGAGGGTCAATGGGAGAAGGTGTGTTATACAGTGTGAGTCTTATAGATATCACTGACAGCTGTCATGTGGCATTGATCCTGGTTTGCGTGATGATGGTCAATGGGAGAAGGTGTGTTATACAGTGTGATGTCTTATAGGTATCACTGACAGCTGTCATGTGGCATTGATCCTGGTTTGTGTGATGATGGAGGGTCAATGGGAGAAGGTGTGTTATACAGTGTGAGTCTTATAGATATCACTGACAGCTGTCATGTGGCATTGATCCTGGTTTGTGTGACGATGGTCAATGAGAGAAGGTGTGTTATACAGTGTGAGTCTTATAGATATCACTGACAGCTGTCATGTGGCATTGATCCTGGTTTGTGTGATGATGGAGGGTCAATGGGAGAAGGTGTGTTATACAGTGTGAGTCTTATAGATATCACTGACAGCTGTCATGTGGCATTGATCCTGGTTTGTGTGATGAAGGAGGGTGAATGGGAGAAGGTGCGTTATACAGTGTGAGTCTTATAGATATCACTGACAGCTGTCATGTGGCATTGATCCTGGTTTGTGTGATGATGGTCAATGGGAGAAGGTGCGTTATACAGTGTGAGTCTTATAGATATCACTGACAGCTGTCATGTGGCATTGATCCTGGTTTGTGTGATGATGGTCAATGAGAGAAGGTGTGTTATACAGTGTGAGTCTTATAGATATCACTGACAGCTGTCATGTGGCATTGATCCTGGTTTGTGTGATGATGGAGGGTCAATGGGAGAAGGTGTGTTATACAGTGTGAGTCTTATAGATATCACTGACAGCTGTCATGTGGCATTGATCCTGGTTTGTGTGATGATGGAGGGTCAATGGGAGAAGGTGCGTTATACAGTGTGAGTCTTATAGATATCACTGACAGCTGTCATGTGGCATTGATCCTGGTTTGTGTGATGATGGAGGGTCAATGGGAGAAGGTGCGTTATACAGTGTGAGTCTTATAGATATCACTGACAGCTGTCATGTGGCATTGATCCTGGTTTGTGTGATGATGGAGGGTCAATGGGAGAAGGTGCGTTATACAGTGTGAGTCTTATAGATATCACTGACAGCTGTCATGTGGCATTGATCCTGGTTTGTGTGATGATGGAGGGTCAATGGGAGAAGGTGCGTTATACAGTGTGAGTCTTATAGATATCACTGACAGCTGTCATGTGGCATTGATCCTGGTTTGTGTGATGATGGAGGGTCAATGGGAGAAGGTGCGTTATACAGTGTGAGTCTAATAGATATCACTGACAGCTGTCATGTGGCATTGATCCTGGTTTGTGTGATGATGGTCAATGGGAGAAGGTGCGTTATACAGTGTGAGTCTTATAGATATCACTGACAGCTGTCATGTGGCATTGATCCTGGTTTGTGTGATGAGGGTCAATGGGAGAAGGTGCGTTATACAGTGTGAGTCTTATAGATATCACTGACAGCTGTCATGTGGCATTGATCCTGGTTTGTGTGATGATGGTCAATGGGAGAAGGTGTGTTATACAGTGTGAGTCTTATAGATATCACTGACAGCTGTCATGTGGCATTGATCCTGGTTTGTGTGATGAGGGTCAATGGGAGAAGGTGCGTTATACAGTGTGAGTCTTATAGATATCACTGACAGCTGTCATGTGGCATTGATCCTGGTTTGTGTGATGATGGAGGGTCAATGGGAGAAGGTGTGTTATACAGTGTGAGTCTTATAGATATCACTGACAGCTGTCATGTGGCATTGATCCTGGTTTGTGTGATGATGGTCAATGGGAGAAGGTGTGTTATACAGTGTGATGTCTTATAGATATCACTGACAGCTGTCATGTGGCATTGATCCTGGTTTGTGTGATGATGGAGGGTCAATGGGAGAAGGTGTGTTATACAGTGTGAGTCTTATAGATATCACTGACAGCTGTCATGTGGCATTGATCCTGGTTTGTGTGATGATGGTCAATGAGAGAAGGTGTGTTATACAGTGTGAGTCTTATAGATATCACTGACAGCTGTCATGTGGCATTGATCCTGGTTTGTGTGATGATGGAGGGTCAATGGGAGAAGGTGTGTTATACAGTGTGAGTCTTATAGATATCACTGACAGCTGTCATGTGGCATTGATCCTGGTTTGTGTGATGATGGAGGGTCAATGGGAGAAGGTGTGTTATACAGTGTGAGTCTTATAGATATCACTGACAGCTGTCATGTGGCATTGATCCTGGTTTGTGTGATGATGGAGGGTCAATGGGAGAAGGTGTGTTATACAGTGTGAGTCTTATAGATATCACTGACAGCTGTCATGTGGCATTGATCCTGGTTTGTGTGATGATGGAGGGTCAATGGGAGAAGGTGCGTTATACAGTGTGAGTCTTATAGATATCACTGACAGCTGTCATGTGGCATTGATCCTGGTTTGTATGATGATGGAGGGTCAATGGGAGAAGGTGTGTTATACAGTGTGAGTCTTATAGATATCACTGACAGCTGTCATGTGGCATTGATCCTGGTTTGTGTGATGATGGAGGGTCAATGGGAGAAGGTGTGTTATACAGTGTGAGTCTTATAGATATCACTGACAGCTGTCATGTGGCATTGATCCTGGTTTGTGTGATGATGGAGGGTCAATGGGAGAAGGTGTGTTATACAGTGTGAGTCTGAAAGATATCACTGACAGCTGTCATGTGGCATTGATCCTGGTTTGTGTGATGATGGAGCGTCAATGGGAGAAGGTGTGTTATACAGTGTGAGTCTTATAGATATCACTGACAGCTGTCATGTGGCATTGATCCTGGTTTGTGTGATGATGGTCAATGGGAGAAGGTGTGTTATACAGTGTGAGTCTTATAGATATCACTGACAGCTGTCATGTGGCATTGATCCTGGTTTGTGTGATGAGGGTCAATGGGAGAAGGTGCGTTATACAGTGTGAGTCTTATAGATATCACTGACAGCTGTCATGTGGCATTGATCCTGGTTTGTGTGATGATGGAGGGTCAATGGGAGAAGGTGTGTTATACAGTGTGAGTCTTATAGATATCACTGACAGCTGTCATGTGGCATTGATCCTGGTTTGTGTGATGATGGTCAATGGGAGAAGGTGTGTTATACAGTGTGATGTCTTATAGATATCACTGACAGCTGTCATGTGGCATTGATCCTGGTTTGTGTGATGATGGAGGGTCAATGGGAGAAGGTGTGTTATACAGTGTGAGTCTTATAGATATCACTGACAGCTGTCATGTGGCATTGATCCTGGTTTGTGTGATGATGGTCAATGGGAGGAGGTGTGTTATACATTGTGATGTCTTATAGATATCACTGACAGCTGTCATGTGGCATTGATCCTGGTTTGTGTGATGATGGAGGGTCAATGGGAGAAGGTGTGTTATACAGTGTGAGTCTTATAGATATCACTGACAGCTGTCATGTGGCATTGATCCTGGTTTGTGTGACGATGGTCAATGAGAGAAGGTGTGTTATACAGTGTGAGTCTTATAGATATCACTGACAGCTGTCATGTGGCATTGATCCTGGTTTGTGTGATGATGGAGGGTCAATGGGAGAAGGTGTGTTATACAGTGTGAGTCTTATAGATATCACTGACAGCTGTCATGTGGCATTGATCCTGGTTTGTGTGATGAAGGAGGGTGAATGGGAGAAGGTGCGTTATACAGTGTGAGTCTTATAGATATCACTGACAGCTGTCATGTGGCATTGATCCTGGTTTGTGTGATGATGGTCAATGGGAGAAGGTGCGTTATACAGTGTGAGTCTTATAGATATCACTGACAGCTGTCATGTGGCATTGATCCTGGTTTGTGTGATGATGGTCAATGAGAGAAGGTGTGTTATACAGTGTGAGTCTGATAGATATCACTGACAGCTGTCATGTGGCATTGATCCTGGTTTGTGTGATGATGGAGGGTCAATGGGAGAAGGTGTGTTATACAGTGTGAGTCTTATAGATATCACTGACAGCTGTCATGTGGCATTGATCCTGGTTTGTGTGATGATGGTCAATGGGAGAAGGTGCGTTATACAGTGTGAGTCTTATAGATATCACTGACAGCTGTCATGTGGCATTGATCCTGGTTTGTGTGATGATGGAGGGTCAATGGGAGAAGGTGTGTTATACAGTGTGAGTCTTATAGATATCACTGACAGCTGTCATGTGGCATTGATCCTGGTTTGTGTGATGATGGAGGGTCAATGGGAGAAGGTGTGTTATACAGTGTGAGTCTTATAGATATCACTGACAGCTGTCATGTAGCATTGATCCTGGTTTGTGTGATGATGGAGGGTCAATGGGAGAAGGTGCGTTATACAGTGTGAGTCTTATAGATATCACTGACAGCTGTCATGTGGCATTGATCCTGGTTTGTGTGATGAGGGTCAATGGGAGAAGGTCCGTTATACAGTGTGAGTCTTATAGATATCACTGACAGCTGTCATGTGGCATTGATCCTGGTTTGTGTGATGAGGGTCAATGGGAGAAGGTGCGTTATACAGTGTGAGTCGTATAGATATCACTGACAGCTGACATGTGGCATTGATCCTGGTTTGTGTGATGATGGTCAATGGGAGAAGGTGTGTTATACAGTGTGAGTCTTATAGATATCACTGACAGCTGTCATGTGGCATTGATCCTGGTTTGTGTGATGAGGGTCAATGGGAGAAGGTGCGTTATACAGTGTGAGTCTTATAGATATCACTGACAGCTGTCATGTGGCATTGATCCTGGTTTGTGTGATGATGGAGGGTCAATGGGAGAAGGTGTGTTATACAGTGTGAGTCTTATAGATATCACTGACAGCTGTCATGTGGCATTGATCCTGGTTTGTGTGATGATGGTCAATGGGAGAAGGTGTGTTATACAGTGTGATGTCTTATAGATATCACTGACAACTGTCATGTGGCATTGATCCTGGTTTGTGTGATGATGGAGGGTCAATGGGAGAAGGTGTGTTATCCAGTGTGAGTCTTATAGATATCACTGACAGCTGTCATGTGGCATTGATCCTGGTTTGTGTGATGATGGTCAATGAGAGAAGGTGTGTTATACAGTGTGAGTCTTATAGATATCACTGACAGCTGTCATGTGGCATTGATCCTGGTTTGTGTGATGATGGAGGGTCAATGGGAGAAGGTGTGTTATACAGTGTGAGTCTTATAGATATCACTGACAGCTGTCATGTGGCATTGATCCTGGTTTGTGTGATGATGGTCAATGGGAGAAGGTGTGTTATACAGTGTGAGTCTTATAGATATCACTGACAGCTGTCATGTGGCATTGATCCTGGTTTGTGTGATGATGGAGGGTCAATGGGAGAAGGTGTGTTATACAGTGTGAGTCTTATAGATATCACTGACAGCTGTCATGTGGCATTGATCCTGGTTTGTGTGATGATGGAGGGTCAATGGGAGAAGGTGTGTTATACAGTGTGAGTCTTATAGATATCACTGACAGCTGTCATGTGGCATTGATCCTGGTTTGTGTGATGATGGTCAATGGGAGAAGGTGCGTTATACAGTGTGAGTCTTATAGATATCACTGACAGCTGTCATGTGGCATTGATCCTGGTTTGTGTGATGATGGTCAATGGGAGAAGGTGCGTTTTACAGTGTGAGTCTTATAGATATCACTGACAGCTGTCATGTGGCATTGATCCTGGTTTGTGTGATGATGGTCAATGGGAGAAGGTGCGTTATACAGTGTGAGTCTTATAGATATCACTGACAGCTGTCATGTGGCATTGATCCTGGTTTGTGTGATGATGGTCAATGAGAGAAGGTGTGTTATACAGTGTGAGTCTGATAGATATCACTGACAGCTGTCATGTGGCATTGATCCTGGTTTGTGTGATGATGGAGGGTCAATGGGAGAAGGTGTGTTATACAGTGTGAGTCTTATAGATATCACTGACAGCTGTCATGTGGCATTGATCCTGGTTTGTGTGATGATGGTCAATGGGAGAAGGTGCGTTATACAGTGTGAGTCTTATAGATATCACTGACAGCTGTCATGTGGCATTGATCCTGGTTTGTGTGATGATGGAGGGTCAATGGGAGAAGGTGTGTTATACAGTGTGAGTCTTATAGATATCACTGACAGCTGTCATGTGGCATTGATCCTGGTTTGTGTGATGATGGAGGGTCAATGGGAGAAGGTGTGTTATACAGTGTGAGTCTTATAGATATCACTGACAGCTGTCATGTGGCATTGATCCTGGTTTGTGTGATGATGGAGGGTCAATGGGAGAAGGTGCGTTATACAGTGTGAGTCTTATAGATATCACTGACAGCTGTCATGTGGCATTGATCCTGGTTTGTGTGATGATGGTCAATGGGAGAAGGTCCGTTATACAGTGTGAGTCTTATAGATATCACTGACAGCTGTCATGTGGCATTGATCCTGGTTTGTGTGATGATGGAGGGTCAATGGGAGAAGGTGTGTTATACAGTGTGAGTCTTATAGATATCACTGACAGCTGTCATGTGGCATTGATCCTGGTTTGTGTGATGATGGTCAATGGGAGAAGGTGTGTTATACAGTGTGATGTCTTATAGATATCACTGACAACTGTCATGTGGCATTGATCCTGGTTTGTGTGATGATGGAGGGTCAATGGGAGAAGGTGTGTTATCCAGTGTGAGTCTTATAGATATCACTGACAGCTGTCATGTGGCATTGATCCTGGTTTGTGTGATGATGGTCAATGAGAGAAGGTGCGTTATACAGTGTGAGTCTTATAGATATCACTGACAGCTGTCATGTGGCATTGATCCTGGTTTGTGTGATGATGGAGGGTCAATGGGAGAAGGTGTGTTATACAGTGTGAGTCTTATAGATATCACTGACAGCTGTCATGTGGCATTGATCCTGGTTTGTGTGATGATGGAGGGTCAATGGGAGAAGGTGCGTTATACAGTGTGAGTCTTATAGATATCACTGACAGCTGTCATGTGGCATTGATCCTGGTTTGTGTGATGATGGTCAATGGGAGAAGGTGCGTTATACAGTGTGAGTCTTATAGATATCACTGACAGCTGTCATGTGGCATTGATCCTGGTTTGTGTGATGAAGGAGGGTCAATGGGAGAAGGTGTGTTATACAGTGTGAGTCTTATAGATATCACTGACAGCTGTCATGTGGCATTGATCCTGGTTTGTGTGATGATGGAGGGTCAATGAGAGAAGGTGCGTTATACAGTGTGAGTCTTATAGATATCACTGACAGCTGTCATGTGGCATTGATCCTGGTTTGTGTGATGATGGTCAAAGGGAGAAGGAGCGTTATACAGTGTGAGTCTTATAGATATCACTGACAGCTGTCATGTGGCATTGATCCTGGTTTGTGTGATGATGGAGGGTCAATGGGAGAAGGTGTGTTATACAGTGTGAGTCTTATAGATATCACTGACAGCTGTCATGTGGCATTGATCCTGGTTTGTGTGATGATGGAGGGTCAATGGGAGAAGGTGTGTTATACAGTGTGAGTCTTATAGATATCACTGACAGCTGTCATGTGGCATTGATCCTGGTTTGTGTGATGATGGAGGCTCAATGGGAGAAGGTGTGTTATACAGTGTGAGTCTTATAGATATCACTGACAGCTGTCATGTGGCATTGATCCTGGTTTGTGTGATGATGGAGGGTCAATGGGAGAAGGTGTGTTATACAGTGTGAGTCTTATAGATATCACTGACAGCTGTCATGTGGCATTGATCCTAGTTTGTGTGATGATGGAGGGTCAATGGAAGAAGGTGCGTTATACAGTGTGAGTCTTATAGATATCACTGACAGCTGTCATGTGGCATTGATCCTGGTTTGTGTGATGATGGAGGGTCAATGGGAGAATGTGCGTTATACAGTGTGAGTCTTATAGATATCACTGACAGCTGTCATGTGGCATTGATCCTGGTTTGTGTGATGATGGAGGGTCAATGGGAGAAGGTGCGTTATACAGTGTGAGTCTTATAGATATCACTGACAGCTGTCATGTGGCATTGATCCTGGTTTGTGTGATGATGGTCAATGGGAGAAGGTGTGTTATACAGTGTGAGTCTTACAGATATCACTGACAGCTGTCATGTGGCATTGATCCTGGTTTGTGTGATGATGGTCAATGGGAGAAGGTGCGTTATACAGTGTGAGTCTTATAGATATCACTGACAGCTGTCATGTGGCATTGATCCTGGTTTGTGTGATGATGGAGGGTCAATGGGAGAAGGTGTGTTATACAGTGTGAGTCTTATAGATATCACTGACAGCTGTCATGTGGCATTGATCCTGGTTTGTGTGATGATGGTCAATGGGAGAAGGTGTGTTATACAGTGTGAGTCTTATAGATATCACTGACAGCTGTCATGTGGCATTGATCCTGGTTTGTGTGATGATGGTCAATGAGAGAAGGTGCGTTATACAGTGTGAGTCTTATAGATATCAGTGACAGCTGTCATGTGGCATTGATCCTGGTTTGTGTGATGTTGGTCAATGGGAGAAGGTGCGTTATACAGTGTGAGTCTTATAGATATCACTGACAGCTGTCATGTGGCATTGATCCTGGTTTGTGTGATGATGGAGGGTCAATGGGAGAAGGTGCGTTATACAGTGTGAGTCTTATAGATATCACTGACAGCTGTCATGTGGCATTGATCCTGGTTTGTGTGATGATGGAGGGTCAATGGGAGAAGGTGTGTTATACAGTGTGAGTCTTATAGATATCACTGACAGCTGTCATGTGGCATTGATCCTGGTTTGTGTGATGATGGAGGGTGAATGGGAGAAGGTGTGTTATACAGTGTGAGTCTTATAGATATCCCTGACAGCTGTCATGTGGCATTGATCCTGGTTTGTGTGATGATGGAGTGTCAATGGGAGAAGGTGTGTTATACAGTGTGAGTCTTATAGATATCACTGACAGCTGTCATGTGGCATTGATCCTGGTTTGTGTGATGATGGAGGGTCAATGGGAGAAGGTGTGTTATACAGTGTGAGTCTTATAGATATCCCTGACAGCTGTCATGTGGCATTGATCCTGGTTTGTGTGATGATGGAGGGTCAATGGGAGAAGGTGTGTTATACAGTGTAAGTCTTATAGATATCACTGACAGCTGTCATGTGGCATTGATCCTGGTTTGTGTGATGATAGAGGGTCAATGGGAGAAGGTGCGTTATACAGTGTGAGTCTTATAGATATCACTGACAGCTGTCATGTGGCATTGATCCTGGTTTGTGTGATGATGGTCAATGGGAGAAGGTGTGTTATACAGTGTGAGTCTTATAGATATCACTGACAGCTGTCATGTGGCATTGATCCTGGTTTGTGTGATGATGGAGGGTCAATGGGAGAAGGTGTGTTATACAGTGTGAGTCTTATAGATATCACTGACAGCTGTCATGTGGCATTGATCCTGGTTTGTGTGATGAGGGTCAATGGGAGAAGGTGCGTTATACAGTGTGAGTCTTATAGATATCACTGACAGCTGTTATGTGGCATTGATCCTGGTTTGTGTGATGATGGAGGGTCAATGGGAGAAGGTGTGTTATACAGTGTGAGTCTTATAGATATCACTGACAGCTGTCATGTGGCATTGATCCTGGTTTGTGTGATGATGGAGGGTCAATGGGAGAAGGTGCGTTATACAGTGTGAGTCTTATAGATATCACTGACAGCTGTCATGTGGCATTGATCCTGGTTTGTGTGATGTTGGAGGGTCAATGGGAGAAGGTGCGTTATACAGTGTGATGTCTTATAGATATCACTGACAGCTGTCATGTGGCATTGATCCTGGTTTGTGTGATGATGGAGGGTCAATGGGAGAAGGTGCGTTATACAGTGTGAGTCTTATAGATATCACTGACAGCTGTCATGTGGCATTGATCCTGGTTTGTGTGATGATGGAGGGTCAATGGGAGAAGGTGCGTTATACAGTGTGAGTCTTATAGATATCACTGACAGCTGTCATGTGGCATTGATCCTGGTTTGTGTGATGATGGAGGGTCAATGGGAGAATGTGCGTTATACAGTGTGAGTCTTACAGATATCACTGACAGCTGTCATGTGGCATTGATCCTGGTTTGTGTCATGATGGTCAATGGGAGAAGGTGCGTTATACAGTGTGAGTCTTATAGATATCACTGACAGCTGTCATGTGGCATTGATCCTGGTTTGTGTGATGATGGAGGGTCAATGGGAGAAGGTGCGTTATACAGTGTGAGTCTTATAGATATCACTGACAGCTGTCATGTGGCATTGATCCTGGTTTGTGTGATGATGGAGGGTCAATGGGAGAAGGTGCGTTATACAGTGTGAGTCTTATAGATATCACTGACAGCTGTCATGTGGCATTGATCCTGGTTTGTGTGATGATGGAGGGTCAATGGGAGAAGGTGCGTTATACAGTGTGAGTCTTATAGATATCACTGACAGCTGTCATGTGGCATTGATCCTGGTTTGTGTGATGAGGGTCAATGGGAGAAGGTGCGTTATACAGTGTGAGTCTTATAGATATCACTGACAGCTGTCATGTGGCATTGATCCTGGTTTGTGTGATGATGGAGGGTCACTGGGAGAAGGCGTGTTATACAGTGTGAGTCTTATAGATATCACTGACAGCTGTCATGTGGCATTAATCCTGGTTTGTGTGATGAGGGTCAATGGGAGAAGGTGTGTTATACAGTGTGATGTCTTATAGATATCACTGACAGCTGTCATGTGGCATTGATCCTGGTTTGTGTGATGAGGGTCAATGGGAGAAGGTGTGTTATACAGTGTGAGTCTTATAGATATCACTGACAGCTGTCATTCTGGCATTGATCCTGGTTTGTGTGATGATGGTCAATGGGAAAAGGTGTGTTATACAGTGTGTGTCTGATAGATATCACTGACAGCTGTCATGTGGCATTGATCCTGGTTTGTGTGATGATGGAGGGTCAATGGGTGAAGGTGCGTTATACAGTGTGAGTCTTATAGATATCACTGACAGCTGTCATGTGGCATTGATCCTGGTTTGTGTGATGATGGTCAATGGGAGAAGGTGCGTTATACAGTGTGAGTCTTATAGATATCACTGACAGCTGTCATGTGGCATTGATCCTGGTTTGTCTGATGATGGAGGGTCATTGGGAGAAGGTTTGTTATCCAGTGTGAGTCTTATAGATATCACTGACAGCTGTCATGTGGCATTGATCCTGGTTTGTGTGATGATGGTCAATGAGAGAAGGTGCGTTATACTGTGTGAGTCTTATAGATATCACTGACAGCTGTCATGTGGCATTGATCCTGGTTTGTGTGATGATGGTCAATGAGAGAAGGTGTGTTATACAGTGTGAGTTTATAGATATCACTGACAGCTGTCATGTGGCATTGATCCTGGTTTGTGTGATGATGGAGGGTCAATGGGAGAAGGTGCGTTATACAGTGTGAGTCTTATAGATATCACTGACAGCTGTAATGTGGCATTGATCCTGGTTTGTGTGATGGTGGAGGGTCAATGGGAGAAGGTGTGTTATTCAGTGTGAGTCTTATAGATATCACTGACAGCTGTCATGTGGCATTGATCCTGGTTTGTGTGATGAGGAGGGTCAATGGGAGAAGGTGCGTTATACAGTGTGAGTCTTATAGATATCACTGACAGCTGTCATGTGGCATTGATCCTGGTTTGTGTGATGAGGGTCAATGGGAGAAGGTGTGTTATACAGTGTGATGTCTTATAGATATCACTGACAGCTGTCATGTGGCATTGATCCTGGTTTGTGTGATGATGGAGGTCAATGGGAGAAGGTGCGTTATACAGTGTGAGTCTTATAGATATCACTGACAGCTGTCATGTGGCATTGATCCTGGTTTGTGTGATGATGGTCAATGGGAGAAGGTGCGTTATACAGTGTGAGTCTTATAGATATCACTGACAGCTGTCATGTGGCATTGATCCTGGTTTGTGTGATGATAGAGGGTCAATGGGAGAAGGTGCGTTATACAGTGTGAGTCTTATAGATATCACTGACAGCTGTCATGTGGCATTGATCCTGGTTTGTGTGATGATGGAGGGTCAATGGGAGAAGGTGCGTTATACAGTGTGAGTCTTATAGATATCACTGACAGCTGTCATGTGGCATTGATCCTGGTTTGTGTGATGATGGTCAATGGGAGAAGGTGTGTTATACAGTGTGAGTCTTATAGATATCACTGACAGCTGTCATGTGGCATTGATCCTGGTTTGTGTGATGATGGAGGGTCAATAGGAGAAGGTGTGTTATACAGTGTGAGTCTTATAGATATCACTGACAGCTGTCATGTGGCATTGATCCTGGTTTGTGTGATGATGGAGGGTCAATGGGAGAAGGTGTGTTATACAGTGTGAGTCTTATAGATATCACTGACAGCTGTCATGTGGCATTGATCCTGGTTTGTGTGATGATGGAGGGTCAATGGGAGAAGGTGTGTTATACAGTGTGAGTCTTATAGATATCACTGACAGCTGTCATGTGGCATTAATCCTGGTTTGTGTGATGATGGAGGGTCAATGGGAGAAGGTGTGTTATACAGTGTGAGTCTTATAGATATCACTGACAGCTGTCATGTGGCATTGATCCTGGTTTGTGTGATGATGGAGGGTCAATGGGAGAAGGTGTGTTATACAGTGTGAGTCTTATAGATATCACTGACAGCTGTCATGTGGCATTAATCCTGGTTTGTGTGATAAGGGTCAATGGGAGAACGTGCGTTATACAGTGTGAGTCTTATAGATATCACTGACAGCTGTCATGTGGCATTGATCCTGGTTTGTGTGATGATGGAGGGTCAATGGGAGAAGGTGCGTTATACAGTGTGAGTCTTATAGATATCACTGACAGCTGTCATGTGGCATTGATCCTGGTTTGTGTGATGATGGTCAATGGGAGAAGGTGTGTTATACAGTGTGAGTCTGATAGATATCACTGACAGCTGCCATGTGGCATTGATCCTCGTTTGTGTGATGATGGAGGGTCAATGGGAGAAGGTGTGTTATACAGTGTGAGTCTTATAGATATCACTGACAGCTGTCATGTGGCATTGATCCTGGTTTGTGTGATGATGGTCAATGGGAGAAGGTGTGTTATACAGTGTGAGTCTTATAGATATCACTGACAGCTGTCATGTGGCATTGATCCTGGTTTGTGTGATGAGGAGGGTCAATGGGAGAAGGTGCGTTATACAGTGTGAGTCTTATAGATATCACTGACAGCTGTCATGTGGCATTGATCCTGGTTTGTGTGATGATGGAGGGTCAATGGGAGAAGGTGCGTTATACAGTGTGAGTCTTATAGATATCACTGACTGCTGTCATGTGGCATTGATCCTGGTTTGTGTGATGATGGAGGGTCAATGTGAGAAGGTGCGTTATACAGTGTGAGTCTTATAGATATCACTGACTGCTGTCATGTGGCATTGATCCTGGTTTGTGTGATGATGGAGGGTCAATGGGAGAAGGTGCGTTATACAGTGTGAGTCTTATAGATATCACTGACAGCTGTCATGTGGCATTGATCCTGGTTTGTGTGATGATGGAGGGTCAATGGGAGAAGGTGCGTTATACAGTGTGAGTCTTATAGATATCACTGACAGCTGTCATGTGGCATTGATCCTGGTTTGTGTGATGTTGGAGGGTCAATGGGAGAAGGTGCGTTATACAGTGTGATGTCTTATAGATATCACTGACAGCTGTCATGTGGCATTGATCCTGGTTTGTGTGATGATGGTCAATGAGAGAAGGTGTGTTATACAGTGTGAGTTTATAGATATCACTGACAGCTGTCATGTGGCATTGATCCTGGTTTGTGTGATGATGGAGGGTCAATGGGAGAAGGTGCGTTATACAGTGTGAGTCTTATAGATATCACTGACAGCTGTCATGTGGCATTGATCCTGGTTTGTGTGATGTTGGAGGGTCAATGGGAGAAGGTGCGTTATACAGTGTGATGTCTTATAGATATCACTGACAGCTGTCATGTGGCATTGATCCTGGTTTGTGTGATGATGGTCAATGAGAGAAGGTGTGTTATACAGTGTGAGTTTATAGATATCACTGACAGCTGTCATGTGGCATTGATCCTGGTTTGTGTGATGATGGAGGGTCAATGGGAGAAAGTGCGTTATACAGTGTGAGTCTTATAGATATCACTGACAGCTGTAATGTGGCATTGATCCTGGTTTGTGTGATGGTGGAGGGTCAATGGGAGAAGGTGTGTTATTCAGTGTGAGTCTTATAGATATCACTGACAGCTGTCATGTGGCATTGATCCTGGTTTGTGTGATGAGGAGGGTCAATGGGAGAAGGTGCGTTATACAGTGTGAGTCTTATAGATATCACTGACAGCTGTCATGTGGCATTGATCCTGGTTTGTGTGATGAGGGTCAATGGGAGAAGGTGTGTTATACAGTGTGATGTCTTATAGATATCACTGACAGCTGTCATGTGGCATTGATCCTGGTTTGTGTGATGATGGAGGTCAATGGGAGAAGGTGCGTTATACAGTGTGAGTCTTATAGATATCACTGACAGCTGTCATGTGGCATTGATCCTGGTTTGTGTGATGATGGTCAATGGGAGAAGGTGCGTTATACAGTGTGAGTCTTATAGATATCACTGACAGCTGTCATGTGGCATTGATCCTGGTTTGTGTGATGATAGAGGGTCAATGGGAGAAGGTGCGTTATACAGTGTGAGTCTTATAGATATCACTGACAGCTGTCATGTGGCATTGATCCTGGTTTGTGTGATGATGGAGGGTCAATGGGAGAAGGTGCGTTATACAGTGTGAGTCTTATAGATATCACTGACAGCTGTCATGTGGCATTGATCCTGGTTTGTGTGATGATGGTCAATGGGAGAAGGTGTGTTATACAGTGTGAGTCTTATAGATATCACTGACAGCTGTCATGTGGCATTGATCCTGGTTTGTGTGATGATGGAGGGTCAATAGGAGAAGGTGTGTTATACAGTGTGAGTCTTATAGATATCACTGACAGCTGTCATGTGGCATTGATCCTGGTTTGTGTGATGATGGAGGGTCAATGGGAGAAGGTGTGTTATACAGTGTGAGTCTTATAGATATCACTGACAGCTGTCATGTGGCATTGATCCTGGTTTGTGTGATGATGGAGGGTCAATGGGAGAAGGTGTGTTATACAGTGTGAGTCTTATAGATATCACTGACAGCTGTCATGTGGCATTAATCCTGGTTTGTGTGATGATGGAGGGTCAATGGGAGAAGGTGTGTTATACAGTGTGAGTCTTATAGATATCACTGACAGCTGTCATGTGGCATTGATCCTGGTTTGTGTGATGATGGAGGGTCAATGGGAGAAGGTGTGTTATACAGTGTGAGTCTTATAGATATCACTGACAGCTGTCATGTGGCATTAATCCTGGTTTGTGTGATAAGGGTCAATGGGAGAACGTGCGTTATACAGTGTGAGTCTTATAGATATCACTGACAGCTGTCATGTGGCATTGATCCTGGTTTGTGTGATGATGGAGGGTCAATGGGAGAAGGTGCGTTATACAGTGTGAGTCTTATAGATATCACTGACAGCTGTCATGTGGCATTGATCCTGGTTTGTGTGATGATGGTCAATGGGAGAAGGTGTGTTATACAGTGTGAGTCTGATAGATATCACTGACAGCTGCCATGTGGCATTGATCCTCGTTTGTGTGATGATGGAGGGTCAATGGGAGAAGGTGTGTTATACAGTGTGAGTCTTATAGATATCACTGACAGCTGTCATGTGGCATTGATCCTGGTTTGTGTGATGATGGTCAATGGGAGAAGGTGTGTTATACAGTGTGAGTCTTATAGATATCACTGACAGCTGTCATGTGGCATTGATCCTGGTTTGTGTGATGAGGAGGGTCAATGGGAGAAGGTGCGTTATACAGTGTGAGTCTTATAGATATCACTGACAGCTGTCATGTGGCATTGATCCTGGTTTGTGTGATGATGGAGGGTCAATGGGAGAAGGTGCGTTATACAGTGTGAGTCTTATAGATATCACTGACTGCTGTCATGTGGCATTGATCCTGGTTTGTGTGATGATGGAGGGTCAATGTGAGAAGGTGCGTTATACAGTGTGAGTCTTATAGATATCACTGACTGCTGTCATGTGGCATTGATCCTGGTTTGTGTGATGATGGAGGGTCAATGGGAGAAGGTGCGTTATACAGTGTGAGTCTTATAGATATCACTGACAGCTGTCATGTGGCATTGATCCTGGTTTGTGTGATGATGGAGGGTCAATGGGAGAAGGTGCGTTATACAGTGTGAGTCTTATAGATATCACTGACAGCTGTCATGTGGCATTGATCCTGGTTTGTGTGATGTTGGAGGGTCAATGGGAGAAGGTGCGTTATACAGTGTGATGTCTTATAGATATCACTGACAGCTGTCATGTGGCATTGATCCTGGTTTGTGTGATGATGGAGGGTCAATGGGAGAAGGTGCGTTATACAGTGTGAGTCTTATAGATATCACTGACAGCTGTCATGTGGCATTGATCCTGGTTTGTGTGATGATGGAGGGTCAATGGGAGAAGGTGCGTTATACAGTGTGAGTCTTATAGATATCACTGACAGCTGTCATGTGGCATTGATCCTGGTTTGTGTGATGATGGAGGGTCAATGGGAGAAGGTGCGTTATACAGTGTGAGTCTTATAGATATCACTGACAGCTGTCATGTGGCATTGATCCTGGTTTGTGTGATGATGGAGGGTCAATGGGAGAAGGTGCGTTATACAGTGTGAGTCTTATAGATATCACTGACAGCTGTCATGTGGCATTGATCCTGGTTTGTGTGATGAGGGTCAATGGGAGAAGGTGCGTTATACAGTGTGAGTCTTATAGATATCACTGACAGCTGTCATGTGGCATTGATCCTGGTTTGTGTGATGATGGAGGGTCAATGGGAGAATGTGCGTTATACAGTGTGAGTCTTACAGATATCACTGACAGCTGTCATGTGGCATTGATCCTGGTTTGTGTCATGATGGTCAATGGGAGAAGGTGCGTTATACAGTGTGAGTCTTATAGATATCACTGACAGCTGTCATGTGGCATTGATCCTGGTTTGTGTGATGATGGAGGGTCACTGGGAGAAGGCGTGTTATACAGTGTGAGTCTTATAGATATCACTGACAGCTGTCATGTGGCATTAATCCTGGTTTGTGTGATGAGGGTCAATGGGAGAAGGTGTGTTATACAGTGTGATGTCTTATAGATATCACTGACAGCTGTCATGTGGCATTGATCCTGGTTTGTGTGATGAGGGTCAATGGGAGAAGGTGTGTTATACAGTGTGAGTCTTATAGATATCACTGACAGCTGTCATTCTGGCATTGATCCTGGTTTGTGTGATGATGGTCAATGGGAAAAGGTGTGTTATACAGTGTGTGTCTGATAGATATCACTGACAGCTGTCATGTGGCATTGATCCTGGTTTGTGTGATGATGGAGGGTCAATGGGTGAAGGTGCGTTATACAGTGTGAGTCTTATAGATATCACTGACAGCTGTCATGTGGCATTGATCCTGGTTTGTGTGATGATGGTCAATGGGAGAAGGTGCGTTATACAGTGTGAGTCTTATAGATATCACTGACAGCTGTCATGTGGCATTGATCCTGGTTTGTCTGATGATGGAGGGTCATTGGGAGAAGGTTTGTTATCCAGTGTGAGTCTTATAGATATCACTGACAGCTGTCATGTGGCATTGATCCTGGTTTGTGTGATGATGGTCAATGAGAGAAGGTGCGTTATACTGTGTGAGTCTTATAGATATCACTGACAGCTGTCATGTGGCATTGATCCTGGTTTGTGTGATGATGGTCAATGAGAGAAGGTGTGTTATACAGTGTGAGTTTATAGATATCACTGACAGCTGTCATGTGGCATTGATCCTGGTTTGTGTGATGATGGAGGGTCAATGGGAGAAGGTGCGTTATACAGTGTGAGTCTTATAGATATAACTGACAGCTGTAATGTGGCATTGATCCTGGTTTGTGTGATGGTGGAGGGTCAATGGGAGAAGGTGTGTTATTCAGTGTGAGTCTGATAGATATCACTGACAGCTGCCATGTGGCATTGATCCTCGTTTGTGTGATGATGGAGGGTCAATGGGAGAAGGTGTGTTATACAGTGTGAGTCTTATAGATATCACTGACAGCTGTCATGTGGCATTGATCCTGGTTTGTGTGATGATGGAGGGTCAATGGGAGAATGTGCGTTATACAGTGTGAGTCTTATAGATATCACTGACAGCTGTCATGTGGCATTGATCCTGGTTTGTGTGATGATGGAGGGTCAATGGGAGAAGGTGCGTTATACAGTGTGAGTCTTATAGATATCACTGACAGCTGTCATGTGGCATTGATCCTGGTTTGTGTGATGATGGTCAATGGGAGAAGGTGTGTTATACAGTGTGAGTCTTACAGATATCACTGACAGCTGTCATGTGGCATTGATCCTGGTTTGTGTGATGATGGTCAATGGGAGAAGGTGCGTTATACAGTGTGAGTCTTATAGATATCACTGACAGCTGTCATGTGGCATTGATCCTGGTTTGTGTGATGATGGAGGGTCAATGGGAGAAGGTGTGTTATACAGTGTGAGTCTTATAGATATCACTGACAGCTGTCATGTGGCATTGATCCTGGTTTGTGTGATGATGGTCAATGGGAGAAGGTGTGTTATACAGTGTGAGTCTTATAGATATCACTGACAGCTGTCATGTGGCATTGATCCTGGTTTGTGTGATGATGGTCAATGAGAGAAGGTGCGTTATACAGTGTGAGTCTTATAGATATCAGTGACAGCTGTCATGTGGCATTGATCCTGGTTTGTGTGATGTTGGTCAATGGGAGAAGGTGCGTTATACAGTGTGAGTCTTATAGATATCACTGACAGCTGTCATGTGGCATTGATCCTGGTTTGTGTGATGATGGAGGGTCAATGGGAGAAGGTGCGTTATACAGTGTGAGTCTTATAGATATCACTGACAGCTGTCATGTGGCATTGATCCTGGTTTGTGTGATGATGGAGGGTCAATGGGAGAAGGTGTGTTATACAGTGTGAGTCTTATAGATATCACTGACAGCTGTCATGTGGCATTGATCCTGGTTTGTGTGATGATGGAGGGTGAATGGGAGAAGGTGTGTTATACAGTGTGAGTCTTATAGATATCCCTGACAGCTGTCATGTGGCATTGATCCTGGTTTGTGTGATGATGGAGTGTCAATGGGAGAAGGTGTGTTATACAGTGTGAGTCTTATAGATATCACTGACAGCTGTCATGTGGCATTGATCCTGGTTTGTGTGATGATGGAGGGTCAATGGGAGAAGGTGTGTTATACAGTGTGAGTCTTATAGATATCCCTGACAGCTGTCATGTGGCATTGATCCTGGTTTGTGTGATGATGGAGGGTCAATGGGAGAAGGTGTGTTATACAGTGTAAGTCTTATAGATATCACTGACAGCTGTCATGTGGCATTGATCCTGGTTTGTGTGATGATAGAGGGTCAATGGGAGAAGGTGCGTTATACAGTGTGAGTCTTATAGATATCACTGACAGCTGTCATGTGGCATTGATCCTGGTTTGTGTGATGATGGTCAATGGGAGAAGGTGTGTTATACAGTGTGAGTCTTATAGATATCACTGACAGCTGTCATGTGGCATTGATCCTGGTTTGTGTGATGATGGAGGGTCAATGGGAGAAGGTGTGTTATACAGTGTGAGTCTTATAGATATCACTGACAGCTGTCATGTGGCATTGATCCTGGTTTGTGTGATGAGGGTCAATGGGAGAAGGTGCGTTATACAGTGTGAGTCTTATAGATATCACTGACAGCTGTTATGTGGCATTGATCCTGGTTTGTGTGATGATGGAGGGTCAATGGGAGAAGGTGTGTTATACAGTGTGAGTCTTATAGATATCACTGACAGCTGTCATGTGGCATTGATCCTGGTTTGTGTGATGATGGAGGGTCAATGGGAGAAGGTGCGTTATACAGTGTGAGTCTTATAGATATCACTGACAGCTGTCATGTGGCATTGATCCTGGTTTGTGTGATGTTGGAGGGTCAATGGGAGAAGGTGCGTTATACAGTGTGATGTCTTATAGATATCACTGACAGCTGTCATGTGGCATTGATCCTGGTTTGTGTGATGATGGAGGGTCAATGGGAGAAGGTGCGTTATACAGTGTGAGTCTTATAGATATCACTGACAGCTGTCATGTGGCATTGATCCTGGTTTGTGTGATGATGGAGGGTCAATGGGAGAAGGTGCGTTATACAGTGTGAGTCTTATAGATATCACTGACAGCTGTCATGTGGCATTGATCCTGGTTTGTGTGATGATGGAGGGTCAATGGGAGAATGTGCGTTATACAGTGTGAGTCTTACAGATATCACTGACAGCTGTCATGTGGCATTGATCCTGGTTTGTGTCATGATGGTCAATGGGAGAAGGTGCGTTATACAGTGTGAGTCTTATAGATATCACTGACAGCTGTCATGTGGCATTGATCCTGGTTTGTGTGATGATGGAGGGTCAATGGGAGAAGGTGCGTTATACAGTGTGAGTCTTATAGATATCACTGACAGCTGTCATGTGGCATTGATCCTGGTTTGTGTGATGATGGAGGGTCAATGGGAGAAGGTGCGTTATACAGTGTGAGTCTTATAGATATCACTGACAGCTGTCATGTGGCATTGATCCTGGTTTGTGTGATGATGGAGGGTCAATGGGAGAAGGTGCGTTATACAGTGTGAGTCTTATAGATATCACTGACAGCTGTCATGTGGCATTGATCCTGGTTTGTGTGATGAGGGTCAATGGGAGAAGGTGCGTTATACAGTGTGAGTCTTATAGATATCACTGACAGCTGTCATGTGGCATTGATCCTGGTTTGTGTGATGATGGAGGGTCACTGGGAGAAGGCGTGTTATACAGTGTGAGTCTTATAGATATCACTGACAGCTGTCATGTGGCATTAATCCTGGTTTGTGTGATGAGGGTCAATGGGAGAAGGTGTGTTATACAGTGTGATGTCTTATAGATATCACTGACAGCTGTCATGTGGCATTGATCCTGGTTTGTGTGATGAGGGTCAATGGGAGAAGGTGTGTTATACAGTGTGAGTCTTATAGATATCACTGACAGCTGTCATTCTGGCATTGATCCTGGTTTGTGTGATGATGGTCACTGGGAGAAGGCGTGTTATACAGTGTGAGTCTTATAGATATCACTGACAGCTGTCATGTGGCATTAATCCTGGTTTGTGTGATGAGGGTCAATGGGAGAAGGTGTGTTATACAGTGTGATGTCTTATAGATATCACTGACAGCTGTCATGTGGCATTGATCCTGGTTTGTGTGATGATGGAGGGTCAATGGGAGAAGGTGTGTTATACAGTGTGATGTCTTATAGATATCACTGACAGCTGTCATGTGGCATTGATCCTGGTTTGTGTGATGATGGAGGTCAATGGGAGAAGGTGCGTTATACAGTGTGAGTCTTATAGATATCACTGACAGCTGTCATGTGGCATTGATCCTGGTTTGTGTGATGATGGAGGGTCACTGGGAGAAGGCGTGTTATACAGTGTGAGTCTTATACATATCACTGACAGCTGTCATGTGGCATTAATCCTGGTTTGTGTGATGAGGGTCAATGGGAGAAGGTGTGTTATACAGTGTGATGTCTTATAGATATCACTGACAGCTGTCATGTGGCATTGATCCTGGTTTGTGTGATGAGGGTCAATGGGAGAAGGTGTGTTATACAGTGTGAGTCTTATAGATATCACTGACAGCTGTCATTCTGGCATTGATCCTGGTTTGTGTGATGATGGTCAATGGGAAAAGGTGTGTTATACAGTGTGTGTCTGATAGATATCACTGACAGCTGTCATGTGGCATTGATCCTGGTTTGTGTGATGATGGAGGGTCAATGGGTGAAGGTGCGTTATACAGTGTGAGTCTTATAGATATCACTGACAGCTGTCATGTGGCATTGATCCTGGTTTGTGTGATGATGGTCAATGGGAGAAGGTGCGTTATACAGTGTGAGTCTTATAGATATCACTGACAGCTGTCATGTGGCATTGATCCTGGTTTGTCTGATGATGGAGGGTCATTGGGAGAAGGTTTGTTATCCAGTGTGAGTCTTATAGATATCACTGACAGCTGTCATGTGGCATTGATCCTGGTTTGTGTGATGATGGTCAATGAGAGAAGGTGCGTTATACTGTGTGAGTCTTATAGATATCACTGACAGCTGTCATGTGGCATTGATCCTGGTTTGTGTGATGATGGTCAATGAGAGAAGGTGTGTTATACAGTGTGAGTTTATAGATATCACTGACAGCTGTCATGTGGCATTGATCCTGGTTTGTGTGATGATGGAGGGTCAATGGGAGAAGGTGCGTTATACAGTGTGAGTCTTATAGATATCACTGACAGCTGTAATGTGGCATTGATCCTGGTTTGTGTGATGGTGGAGGGTCAATGGGAGAAGGTGTGTTATTCAGTGTGAGTCTTATAGATATCACTGACAGCTGTCATGTGGCATTGATCCTGGTTTGTGTGATGAGGAGGGTCAATGGGAGAAGGTGCGTTATACAGTGTGAGTCTTATAGATATCACTGACAGCTGTCATGTGGCATTGATCCTGGTTTGTGTGATGAGGGTCAATGGGAGAAGGTGTGTTATACAGTGTGATGTCTTATAGATATCACTGACAGCTGTCATGTGGCATTGATCCTGGTTTGTGTGATGATGGAGGTCAATGGGAGAAGGTGCGTTATACAGTGTGAGTCTTATAGATATCACTGACAGCTGTCATGTGGCATTGATCCTGGTTTGTGTGATGATGGTCAATGGGAGAAGGTGCGTTATACAGTGTGAGTCTTATAGATATCACTGACAGCTGTCATGTGGCATTGATCCTGGTTTGTGTGATGATAGAGGGTCAATGGGAGAAGGTGCGTTATACAGTGTGAGTCTTATAGATATCACTGACAGCTGTCATGTGGCATTGATCCTGGTTTGTGTGATGATGGAGGGTCAATGGGAGAAGGTGCGTTATACAGTGTGAGTCTTATAGATATCACTGACAGCTGTCATGTGGCATTGATCCTGGTTTGTGTGATGATGGTCAATGGGAGAAGGTGTGTTATACAGTGTGAGTCTTATAGATATCACTGACAGCTGTCATGTGGCATTGATCCTGGTTTGTGTGATGATGGAGGGTCAATAGGAGAAGGTGTGTTATACAGTGTGAGTCTTATAGATATCACTGACAGCTGTCATGTGGCATTGATCCTGGTTTGTGTGATGATGGAGGGTCAATGGGAGAAGGTGTGTTATACAGTGTGAGTCTTATAGATATCACTGACAGCTGTCATGTGGCATTGATCCTGGTTTGTGTGATGATGGAGGGTCAATGGGAGAAGGTGTGTTATACAGTGTGAGTCTTATAGATATCACTGACAGCTGTCATGTGGCATTAATCCTGGTTTGTGTGATGATGGAGGGTCAATGGGAGAAGGTGTGTTATACAGTGTGAGTCTTATAGATATCACTGACAGCTGTCATGTGGCATTGATCCTGGTTTGTGTGATGATGGAGGGTCAATGGGAGAAGGTGTGTTATACAGTGTGAGTCTTATAGATATCACTGACAGCTGTCATGTGGCATTAATCCTGGTTTGTGTGATAAGGGTCAATGGGAGAACGTGCGTTATACAGTGTGAGTCTTATAGATATCACTGACAGCTGTCATGTGGCATTGATCCTGGTTTGTGTGATGATGGAGGGTCAATGGGAGAAGGTGCGTTATACAGTGTGAGTCTTATAGATATCACTGACAGCTGTCATGTGGCATTGATCCTGGTTTGTGTGATGATGGTCAATGGGAGAAGGTGTGTTATACAGTGTGAGTCTGATAGATATCACTGACAGCTGCCATGTGGCATTGATCCTCGTTTGTGTGATGATGGAGGGTCAATGGGAGAAGGTGTGTTATACAGTGTGAGTCTTATAGATATCACTGACAGCTGTCATGTGGCATTGATCCTGGTTTGTGTGATGATGGTCAATGGGAGAAGGTGTGTTATACAGTGTGAGTCTTATAGATATCACTGACAGCTGTCATGTGGCATTGATCCTGGTTTGTGTGATGAGGAGGGTCAATGGGAGAAGGTGCGTTATACAGTGTGAGTCTTATAGATATCACTGACAGCTGTCATGTGGCATTGATCCTGGTTTGTGTGATGATGGAGGGTCAATGGGAGAAGGTGCGTTATACAGTGTGAGTCTTATAGATATCACTGACTGCTGTCATGTGGCATTGATCCTGGTTTGTGTGATGATGGAGGGTCAATGTGAGAAGGTGCGTTATACAGTGTGAGTCTTATAGATATCACTGACTGCTGTCATGTGGCATTGATCCTGGTTTGTGTGATGATGGAGGGTCAATGGGAGAAGGTGCGTTATACAGTGTGAGTCTTATAGATATCACTGACAGCTGTCATGTGGCATTGATCCTGGTTTGTGTGATGATGGAGGGTCAATGGGAGAAGGTGCGTTATACAGTGTGAGTCTTATAGATATCACTGACAGCTGTCATGTGGCATTGATCCTGGTTTGTGTGATGTTGGAGGGTCAATGGGAGAAGGTGCGTTATACAGTGTGATGTCTTATAGATATCACTGACAGCTGTCATGTGGCATTGATCCTGGTTTGTGTGATGATGGTCAATGAGAGAAGGTGTGTTATACAGTGTGAGTTTATAGATATCACTGACAGCTGTCATGTGGCATTGATCCTGGTTTGTGTGATGATGGAGGGTCAATGGGAGAAGGTGCGTTATACAGTGTGAGTCTTATAGATATCACTGACAGCTGTCATGTGGCATTGATCCTGGTTTGTGTGATGTTGGAGGGTCAATGGGAGAAGGTGCGTTATACAGTGTGATGTCTTATAGATATCACTGACAGCTGTCATGTGGCATTGATCCTGGTTTGTGTGATGATGGTCAATGAGAGAAGGTGTGTTATACAGTGTGAGTTTATAGATATCACTGACAGCTGTCATGTGGCATTGATCCTGGTTTGTGTGATGATGGAGGGTCAATGGGAGAAAGTGCGTTATACAGTGTGAGTCTTATAGATATCACTGACAGCTGTAATGTGGCATTGATCCTGGTTTGTGTGATGGTGGAGGGTCAATGGGAGAAGGTGTGTTATTCAGTGTGAGTCTTATAGATATCACTGACAGCTGTCATGTGGCATTGATCCTGGTTTGTGTGATGAGGAGGGTCAATGGGAGAAGGTGCGTTATACAGTGTGAGTCTTATAGATATCACTGACAGCTGTCATGTGGCATTGATCCTGGTTTGTGTGATGAGGGTCAATGGGAGAAGGTGTGTTATACAGTGTGATGTCTTATAGATATCACTGACAGCTGTCATGTGGCATTGATCCTGGTTTGTGTGATGATGGAGGTCAATGGGAGAAGGTGCGTTATACAGTGTGAGTCTTATAGATATCACTGACAGCTGTCATGTGGCATTGATCCTGGTTTGTGTGATGATGGTCAATGGGAGAAGGTGCGTTATACAGTGTGAGTCTTATAGATATCACTGACAGCTGTCATGTGGCATTGATCCTGGTTTGTGTGATGATAGAGGGTCAATGGGAGAAGGTGCGTTATACAGTGTGAGTCTTATAGATATCACTGACAGCTGTCATGTGGCATTGATCCTGGTTTGTGTGATGATGGAGGGTCAATGGGAGAAGGTGCGTTATACAGTGTGAGTCTTATAGATATCACTGACAGCTGTCATGTGGCATTGATCCTGGTTTGTGTGATGATGGTCAATGGGAGAAGGTGTGTTATACAGTGTGAGTCTTATAGATATCACTGACAGCTGTCATGTGGCATTGATCCTGGTTTGTGTGATGATGGAGGGTCAATAGGAGAAGGTGTGTTATACAGTGTGAGTCTTATAGATATCACTGACAGCTGTCATGTGGCATTGATCCTGGTTTGTGTGATGATGGAGGGTCAATGGGAGAAGGTGTGTTATACAGTGTGAGTCTTATAGATATCACTGACAGCTGTCATGTGGCATTGATCCTGGTTTGTGTGATGATGGAGGGTCAATGGGAGAAGGTGTGTTATACAGTGTGAGTCTTATAGATATCACTGACAGCTGTCATGTGGCATTAATCCTGGTTTGTGTGATGATGGAGGGTCAATGGGAGAAGGTGTGTTATACAGTGTGAGTCTTATAGATATCACTGACAGCTGTCATGTGGCATTGATCCTGGTTTGTGTGATGATGGAGGGTCAATGGGAGAAGGTGTGTTATACAGTGTGAGTCTTATAGATATCACTGACAGCTGTCATGTGGCATTAATCCTGGTTTGTGTGATAAGGGTCAATGGGAGAACGTGCGTTATACAGTGTGAGTCTTATAGATATCACTGACAGCTGTCATGTGGCATTGATCCTGGTTTGTGTGATGATGGAGGGTCAATGGGAGAAGGTGCGTTATACAGTGTGAGTCTTATAGATATCACTGACAGCTGTCATGTGGCATTGATCCTGGTTTGTGTGATGATGGTCAATGGGAGAAGGTGTGTTATACAGTGTGAGTCTGATAGATATCACTGACAGCTGCCATGTGGCATTGATCCTCGTTTGTGTGATGATGGAGGGTCAATGGGAGAAGGTGTGTTATACAGTGTGAGTCTTATAGATATCACTGACAGCTGTCATGTGGCATTGATCCTGGTTTGTGTGATGATGGTCAATGGGAGAAGGTGTGTTATACAGTGTGAGTCTTATAGATATCACTGACAGCTGTCATGTGGCATTGATCCTGGTTTGTGTGATGAGGAGGGTCAATGGGAGAAGGTGCGTTATACAGTGTGAGTCTTATAGATATCACTGACAGCTGTCATGTGGCATTGATCCTGGTTTGTGTGATGATGGAGGGTCAATGGGAGAAGGTGCGTTATACAGTGTGAGTCTTATAGATATCACTGACTGCTGTCATGTGGCATTGATCCTGGTTTGTGTGATGATGGAGGGTCAATGTGAGAAGGTGCGTTATACAGTGTGAGTCTTATAGATATCACTGACTGCTGTCATGTGGCATTGATCCTGGTTTGTGTGATGATGGAGGGTCAATGGGAGAAGGTGCGTTATACAGTGTGAGTCTTATAGATATCACTGACAGCTGTCATGTGGCATTGATCCTGGTTTGTGTGATGATGGAGGGTCAATGGGAGAAGGTGCGTTATACAGTGTGAGTCTTATAGATATCACTGACAGCTGTCATGTGGCATTGATCCTGGTTTGTGTGATGTTGGAGGGTCAATGGGAGAAGGTGCGTTATACAGTGTGATGTCTTATAGATATCACTGACAGCTGTCATGTGGCATTGATCCTGGTTTGTGTGATGATGGAGGGTCAATGGGAGAAGGTGCGTTATACAGTGTGAGTCTTATAGATATCACTGACAGCTGTCATGTGGCATTGATCCTGGTTTGTGTGATGATGGAGGGTCAATGGGAGAAGGTGCGTTATACAGTGTGAGTCTTATAGATATCACTGACAGCTGTCATGTGGCATTGATCCTGGTTTGTGTGATGATGGAGGGTCAATGGGAGAAGGTGCGTTATACAGTGTGAGTCTTATAGATATCACTGACAGCTGTCATGTGGCATTGATCCTGGTTTGTGTGATGATGGAGGGTCAATGGGAGAAGGTGCGTTATACAGTGTGAGTCTTATAGATATCACTGACAGCTGTCATGTGGCATTGATCCTGGTTTGTGTGATGAGGGTCAATGGGAGAAGGTGCGTTATACAGTGTGAGTCTTATAGATATCACTGACAGCTGTCATGTGGCATTGATCCTGGTTTGTGTGATGATGGAGGGTCAATGGGAGAATGTGCGTTATACAGTGTGAGTCTTACAGATATCACTGACAGCTGTCATGTGGCATTGATCCTGGTTTGTGTCATGATGGTCAATGGGAGAAGGTGCGTTATACAGTGTGAGTCTTATAGATATCACTGACAGCTGTCATGTGGCATTGATCCTGGTTTGTGTGATGATGGAGGGTCACTGGGAGAAGGCGTGTTATACAGTGTGAGTCTTATAGATATCACTGACAGCTGTCATGTGGCATTAATCCTGGTTTGTGTGATGAGGGTCAATGGGAGAAGGTGTGTTATACAGTGTGATGTCTTATAGATATCACTGACAGCTGTCATGTGGCATTGATCCTGGTTTGTGTGATGAGGGTCAATGGGAGAAGGTGTGTTATACAGTGTGAGTCTTATAGATATCACTGACAGCTGTCATTCTGGCATTGATCCTGGTTTGTGTGATGATGGTCAATGGGAAAAGGTGTGTTATACAGTGTGTGTCTGATAGATATCACTGACAGCTGTCATGTGGCATTGATCCTGGTTTGTGTGATGATGGAGGGTCAATGGGTGAAGGTGCGTTATACAGTGTGAGTCTTATAGATATCACTGACAGCTGTCATGTGGCATTGATCCTGGTTTGTGTGATGATGGTCAATGGGAGAAGGTGCGTTATACAGTGTGAGTCTTATAGATATCACTGACAGCTGTCATGTGGCATTGATCCTGGTTTGTCTGATGATGGAGGGTCATTGGGAGAAGGTTTGTTATCCAGTGTGAGTCTTATAGATATCACTGACAGCTGTCATGTGGCATTGATCCTGGTTTGTGTGATGATGGTCAATGAGAGAAGGTGCGTTATACTGTGTGAGTCTTATAGATATCACTGACAGCTGTCATGTGGCATTGATCCTGGTTTGTGTGATGATGGTCAATGAGAGAAGGTGTGTTATACAGTGTGAGTTTATAGATATCACTGACAGCTGTCATGTGGCATTGATCCTGGTTTGTGTGATGATGGAGGGTCAATGGGAGAAGGTGCGTTATACAGTGTGAGTCTTATAGATATAACTGACAGCTGTAATGTGGCATTGATCCTGGTTTGTGTGATGGTGGAGGGTCAATGGGAGAAGGTGTGTTATTCAGTGTGAGTCTTATAGATATCACTGACAGCTGTCATGTGGCATTGATCCTGGTTTGTGTGATGAGGAGGGTCAATGGGAGAAGGTGCGTTATACAGTGTGAGTCTTATAGATATCACTGACAGCTGTCATGTGGCATTGATCCTGGTTTGTGTGATGAGGGTCAATGGGAGAAGGTGTGTTATACAGTGTGATGTCTTATAGATATCACTGACAGCTGTCATGTGGCATTGATCCTGGTTTGTGTGATGATGGAGGTCAATGGGAGAAGGTGCGTTACACAGTGTGAGTCTTATAGATATCACTGACAGCTGTCATGTGGCATTGATCCTGGTTTGTGTGATGATGGTCAATGGGAGAAGGTGCGTTATACAGTGTGAGTCTTATAGATATCACTGACAGCTGTCATGTGGCATTGATCCTGGTTTGTGTGATGATAGAGGGTCAATTGGAGAAGGTGCGTTATACAGTGTGAGTCTTATAGATATCACTGACAGCTGTCATGTGGCATTGATCCTGGTTTGTGTGATGATGGAGGGTCAATGGGAGAAGGTGCGTTATACAGTGTGAGTCTTATAGATATCACTGACAGCTGTCATGTGGCATTGATCCTGGTTTGTGTGATGATGGTCAATGGGAGAAGGTGTGTTATACAGTGTGAGTCTTATAGATATCACTGACAGCTGTCATGTGGCATTGATCCTGGTTTGTGTGATGATGGAGGGTCAATGGGAGAAGGTGTGTTATACAGTGTGAGTCTTATAGATATCACTGACAGCTGTCATGTGGCATTGATCCTGGTTTGTGTGATGATGGAGGGTCAATGGGAGAAGGTGTGTTATACAGTGTGAGTCTTATAGATATCACTGACAGCTGTCATGTGGCATTGATCCTGGTTTGTGTGATGATGGAGGGTCAATGGGAGAAGGTGTGTTATACAGTGTGAGTCTTATAGATATCACTGACAGCTGTCATGTGGCATTAATCCTGGTTTGTGTGATGATGGAGGGTCAATGGGAGAAGGTGTGTTATACAGTGTGAGTCTTATAGATATCACTGACAGCTGTCATGTGGCATTGATCCTGGTTTGTGTGATGATGGAGGGTCAATGGGAGAAGGTGTGTTATACAGTGTGAGTCTTATAGATATCACTGACAGCTGTCATGTGGCATTAATCCTGGTTTGTGTGATAAGGGTCAATGGGAGAACGTGCGTTATACAGTGTGAGTCTTATAGATATCACTGACAGCTGTCATGTGGCATTGATCCTGGTTTGTGTGATGATGGAGGGTCAATGGGAGAAGGTGCGTTATACAGTGTGAGTCTTATAGATATCACTGACAGCTGTCATGTGGCATTGATCCTGGTTTGTGTGATGATGGTCAATGGGAGAAGGTGTGTTATACAGTGTGAGTCTGATAGATATCACTGACAGCTGCCATGTGGCATTGATCCTCGTTTGTGTGATGATGGAGGGTCAATGGGAGAAGGTGTGTTATACAGTGTGAGTCTTATAGATATCACTGACAGCTGTCATGTGGCATTGATCCTGGTTTGTGTGATGATGGTCAATGGGAGAAGGTGTGTTATACAGTGTGAGTCTTATAGATATCACTGACAGCTGTCATGTGGCATTGATCCTGGTTTGTGTGATGAGGAGGGTCAATGGGAGAAGGTGCGTTATACAGTGTGAGTCTTATAGATATCACTGACAGCTGTCATGTGGCATTGATCCTGGTTTGTGTGATGATGGAGGGTCAATGGGAGAAGGTGCGTTATACAGTGTGAGTCTTATAGATATCACTGACTGCTGTCATGTGGCATTGATCCTGGTTTGTGTGATGATGGAGGGTCAATGTGAGAAGGTGCGTTATACAGTGTGAGTCTTATAGATATCACTGACTGCTGTCATGTGGCATTGATCCTGGTTTGTGTGATGATGGAGGGTCAATGGGAGAAGGTGCGTTATACAGTGTGAGTCTTATAGATATCACTGACAGCTGTCATGTGGCATTGATCCTGGTTTGTGTGATGATGGAGGGTCAATGGGAGAAGGTGTGTTATACAGTGTGAGTCTTATAGATATCACTGACAGCTGTCATGTGGCATTGATCCTGGTTTGTGTGATGATGGAGGGTCAATGAGAGAAGGTGTGTTATACAGTGTGAGTCTTATAGATATCACTGACAGCTGTCATGTGGCATTGATCCTGGTTTGTGTGATGATGGAGGGTCAATGGGAGAAGGTGTGTTATACAGTGTGAGTCTTATAGATATCACTGACAGCTGTCATGTGGCATTAATCCTGGTTTGTGTGATGAGGGTCAATGGGAGAAGGTGTGTTATACAGTGTGATGTCTTATAGATATCACTGACAGCTGTCATGTGGCATTGATCCTGGTTTGTGTGATGATGGAGGGTCAATGGGAGAAGGTGTGTTATACAGTGTGATGTCTTATAGATATCACTGACAGCTGTCATGTGGCATTGATCCTGGTTTGTGTGATGATGGAGGTCAATGGGAGAAGGTGCGTTATACAGTGTGAGTCTTATAGATATCACTGACAGCTGTCATGTGGCATTGATCCTGGTTTGTGTGATGATGGAGGGTCACTGGGAGAAGGCGTGTTATACAGTGTGAGTCTTATAGATATCACTGACAGCTGTCATGTGGCATTAATCCTGGTTTGTGTGATGAGGGTCAATGGGAGAAGGTGTGTTATACAGTGTGATGTCTTATAGATATCACTGACAGCTGTCATGTGGCATTGATCCTGGTTTGTGTGATGAGGGTCAATGGGAGAAGGTGTGTTATACAGTGTGAGTCTTATAGATATCACTGACAGCTGTCATTCTGGCATTGATCCTGGTTTGTGTGATGATGGTCAATGGGAAAAGGTGTGTTATACAGTGTGTGTCTGATAGATATCACTGACAGCTGTCATGTGGCATTGATCCTGGTTTGTGTGATGATGGAGGGTCAATGGGTGAAGGTGCGTTATACAGTGTGAGTCTTATAGATATCACTGACAGCTGTCATGTGGCATTGATCCTGGTTTGTGTGATGATGGTCAATGGGAGAAGGTGCGTTATACAGTGTGAGTCTTATAGATATCACTGACAGCTGTCATGTGGCATTGATCCTGGTTTGTCTGATGATGGAGGGTCATTGGGAGAAGGTTTGTTATCCAGTGTGAGTCTTATAGATATCACTGACAGCTGTCATGTGGCATTGATCCTGGTTTGTGTGATGATGGTCAATGAGAGAAGGTGCGTTATACTGTGTGAGTCTTATAGATATCACTGACAGCTGTCATGTGGCATTGATCCTGGTTTGTGTGATGATGGTCAATGAGAGAAGGTGTGTTATACAGTGTGAGTTTATAGATATCACTGACATCTGTCATGTGGCATTGATCCTGGTTTGTGTGATGATGGAGGGTCAATGGGAGAAGGTGCGTTATACAGTGTGAGTCTTATAGATATCACTGACAGCTGTAATGTGGCATTGATCCTGGTTTGTGTGATGGTGGAGGGTCAATGGGAGAAGGTGTGTTATTCAGTGTGAGTCTTATAGATATCACTGACAGCTGTCATGTGGCATTGATCCTGGTTTGTGTGATGAGGAGGGTCAATGGGAGAAGGTGCGTTATACAGTGTGAGTCTTATAGATATCACTGACAGCTGTCATGTGGCATTGATCCTGGTTTGTGTGATGAGGGTCAATGGGAGAAGGTGTGTTATACAGTGTGATGTCTTATAGATATCACTGACAGCTGTCATGTGGCATTGATCCTGGTTTGTGTGATGATGGAGGTCAATGGGAGAAGGTGCGTTATACAGTGTGAGTCTTATAGATATCACTGACAGCTGTCATGTGGCATTGATCCTGGTTTGTGTGATGATGGTCAATGGGAGAAGGTGCGTTATACAGTGTGAGTCTTATAGATATCACTGACAGCTGTCATGTGGCATTGATCCTGGTTTGTGTGATGATAGAGGGTCAATGGGAGAAGGTGCGTTATACAGTGTGAGTCTTATAGATATCACTGACAGCTGTCATGTGGCATTGATCCTGGTTTGTGTGATGATGGAGGGTCAATGGGAGAAGGTGCGTTATACAGTGTGAGTCTTATAGATATCACTGACAGCTGTCATGTGGCATTGATCCTGGTTTGTGTGATGATGGTCAATGGGAGAAGGTGTGTTATACAGTGTGAGTCTTATAGATATCACTGACAGCTGTCATGTGGCATTGATCCTGGTTTGTGTGATGATGCAGGGTCAATGGGAGAAGGTGTGTTATACAGTGTGAGTCTTATAGATATCACTGACAGCTGTCATGTGGCATTGATCCTGGTTTGTGTGATGATGGAGGGTCAATGGGAGAAGGTGTGTTATACAGTGTGAGTCTTATAGATATCACTGACAGCTGTCATGTGGCATTGATCCTGGTTTGTGTGATGATGGAGGGTCAATGGGAGAAGGTGTGTTATACAGTGTGAGTCTTATAGATATCACTGACAGCTGTCATGTGGCATTAATCCTGGTTTGTGTGATGATGGAGGGTCAATGGGAGAAGGTGTGTTATACAGTGTGAGTCTTATAGATATCACTGACAGCTGTCATGTGGCATTGATCCTGGTTTGTGTGATGATGGAGGGTCAATGGGAGAAGGTGCGTTATACAGTGTGAGTCTTATAGATATCACTGACAGCTGTCATGTGGCATTGATCCTGGTTTGTGTGATAAGGGTCAATGGGAGAACGTGCGTTATACAGTGTGAGTCTTATAGATATCACTGACAGCTGTCATGTGGCATTGATCCTGGTTTGTGTGATGATGGAGGGTCAATGGGAGAAGGTGCGTTATACAGTGTGAGTCTTATAGATATCACTGACAGCTGTCATGTGGCATTGATCCTGGTTTGTGTGATGATGGTCAATGGGAGAAGGTGTGTTATACAGTGTGAGTCTGATAGATATCACTGACAGCTGCCATGTGGCATTGATCCTCGTTTGTGTGATGATGGAGGGTCAATGGGAGAAGGTGTGTTATACAGTGTGAGTCTTATAGATATCACTGACAGCTGTCATGTGGCATTGATCCTGGTTTGTGTGATGATGGAGGGTCAATGGGAGAAGGTGTGTTATACAGTGTGAGTCTTATAGATATCACTGACAGCTGTCATGTGGCATTGATCCTGGTTTGTGTGATGAGGAGGGTCAATGGGAGAAGGTGCGTTATACAGTGTGAGTCTTATAGATATCACTGACAGCTGTCATGTGGCATTGATCCTGGTTTGTGTGATGATGGAGGGTCAATGGGAGAAGGTTCGTTATACAGTGTGAGTCTTATAGATATCACTGACTGCTGTCATGTGGCATTGATCCTGGTTTGTGTGATGATGGAGGGTCAATGTGAGAAGGTGCGTTATACAGTGTGAGTCTTATAGATATCACTGACTGCTGTCATGTGGCATTGATCCTGGTTTGTGTGATGATGGAGGGTCAATGGGAGAAGGTGCGTTATACAGTGTGAGTCTTATAGATATCACTGACAGCTGTCATGTGGCATTGATCCTGGTTTGTGTGATGATGGAGGGTCAATGGGAGAAGGTGTGTTATACAGTGTGAGTCTTATAGATATCACTGACAGCTGTCATGTGGCATTGATCCTGGTTTGTGTGATGATGGAGGGTCAATGAGAGAAGGTGTGTTATACAGTGTGAGTCTTATAGATATCACTGACAGCTGTCATGTGGCATTGATCCTGGTTTGTGTGATGATGGAGGGTCAATGGGAGAAGGTGTGTTATACAGTGTGAGTCTTATAGATATCACTGACAGCTGTCATGTGGCATTAATCCTGGTTTGTGTGATGAGGGTCAATGGGAGAAGGTGTGTTATACAGTGTGATGTCTTATAGATATCACTGACAGCTGTCATGTGGCATTGATCCTGGTTTGTGTGATGAGGGTCAATGGGAGAAGGTGTGTTATACAGTGTGATGTCTTATAGATATCACTGACAGCTGTCATGTGGCATTGATCCTGGTTTGTGTGATGATGGAGGTCAATGGGAGAAGGTGCGTTATACAGTGTGAGTCTTATAGATATCACTGACAGCTGTCATGTGGCATTGATCCTGGTTTGTGTGATGATGGTCAATGGGAGAAGGTGCGTTATACAGTGTGAGTCTTATAGATATCACTGACAGCTGTCATGTGGCATTGATCCTGGTTTGTGTGATGATAGAGGGTCAATGGGAGAAGGTGCGTTATACAGTGTGAGTCTTATAGATATCACTGACAGCTGTCATGTGGCATTGATCCTGGTTTGTGTGATGATGGTCAATGGGAGAAGGTGTGTTATACAGTGTGAGTCTTATAGATATCACTGACAGCTGTCATGTGGCATTGATCCTGGTTTGTGTGATGATGGTCAATGAGAGAAGGTGCGTTATACAGTGTGAGTCTTATAGATATCAGTGACAGCTGTCATGTGGCATTGATCCTGGTTTGTGTGATGTTGGTCAATGGGAGAAGGTGCGTTATACAGTGTGAGTCTTATAGATATCACTGACAGCTGTCATGTGGCATTGATCCTGGTTTGTGTGATGATGGAGGGTCAATGGGAGAAGGTGCGTTATACAGTGTGAGTCTTATAGATATCACTGACAGCTGTCATGTGGCATTGATCCTGGTTTGTGTGATGATGGAGGGTCAATGGGAGAAGGTGTGTTATACAGTGTGAGTCTTATAGATATTACTGACAGCTGTCATGTGGCATTGATCCTGGTTTGTGTGATGATGGAGGGTCAATGGGAGAAGGTGTGTTATACAGTGTGAGTCTTATAGATATCCCTGACAGCTGTCATGTGGCATTGATCCTGGTTTGTGTGATGATGGAGGGTCAATGGGAGAAGGTGTGTTATACAGTGTGAGTCTTCTAGATATCACTGACAGCTGTCATGTGGCATTGATCCTGGTTTGTGTGATGATGGAGGGTCAATGGGAGAAGGTGTGTTATACAGTGTGAGTCTTATAGATATCACTGACAGCTGTCATGTGGCATTGATCCTGGTTTCTGTGATGATGGAGGGTCAATGGGAGAAGGTGTGTTATACAGTGTGATGTCTTATAGATATCACTGACAGCTGTCATGTGGCATTGATCCTGGTTTGTGTGATGATGGTCAATGGGAGAAGGTGCGTTATACAGTGTGAGTCTTATAGATATCACTGACAGCTGTCATGTGGCATTGATCCTGGTTTGTGTGATGATGGTCAATGGGAGAAGGTGCGTTATACAGTGTGAGTCTTATAGATATCACTGACAGCTGTCATGTGGCATTGATCCTGGTTTGTGTGATGATGGAGGGTCAATGGGAGAAGGTGTGTTATACAGTGTGATGTCTTATAGATATCACTGACAGCTGTCATGTGGCATTGATCCTGGTTTGTGTGATGATGGAGGGTCAATGGGAGAAGGTGCGTTATACAGTGTGAGTCTTATAGATATCACTGACAGCTGTCATGTGGCATTGATCCTGGTTTGTGTGATGATGGAGGGTCAATGGGAGAAGGTGCGTTATACTGTGTGAGTCTTATAGATATCACTGACAGCTGTCATGTGGCATTGATCCTGGTTTGTGTGATGATGGAGGGTCAATGGGAGAAGGTGCGTTATACAGTGTGAGTCTTATAGATATCACTGACAGCTGTCATGTGGCATTGATCCTGGTTTGTGTGATGATGGAGGGTCAATGGGAGAAGGTGTGTTATACAGTGTGAGTCTTATAGATATCACTGACAGCTGTCATGTGGCATTGATCCTGGTTTGTGTGATGATGGTCAATGAGAGAAGGTGTGTTATATAGTGTGAGTCTTATAGATATCACTGAGAGCTGTCATGTGGCATTGATCCTGGTGTGTGTGATGAGGGTCAATGGGAGAAGGTGTGTTATACAGTGTGAGTCTTATAGATATCACTGACAGCTGTCATGTGGCATTGATCATGGTTTGTGTGATGATGGAGGGTCAATGGGAGAAGGTGCGTTATACAGTGTGAGTCTTATAGATATCACTGACAGCTGTCATGTGGCTTTGATCCTGGTTTGTGTGATGATGGAGGGTCAATGGGAGAAGGTGTGTTATACAGTGTGAGTCTTATAGATATCACTGACAGCTGTCATGTGGCATTGATCCTGGTTTGTGTGATGATGGAGGGTCAATGGGAGAAGGTGTGTTATACAGTGTGAGTCTTATAGATATCACTGACAGCTGTCATGTGGCATTGATCCTGGTTTGTGTGATGATGGAGGGTCAATGGGAGAAGGTGCGTTATACAGTGTGAGTCTTATAGATATCACTGACAGCTGTCATGTGGCATTGATCCTGGTTTGTGTGATGATGGTCAATGGGAGAAGGTGCGTTATACAGTGTGAGTCTTATAGATATCACTGACAGCTGTCATGTGGCATTGATCCTGGTTTGTGTGATGATAGAGGGTCAATGGGAGAAGGTGCGTTATACAGTGTGAGTCTTATAGATATCACTGACAGCTGTCATGTGGCATTGATCCTGGTTTGTGTGATGATGGAGGGTCAATGGGAGAAGGTGCGTTATACAGTGTGAGTCTTATAGATATCACTGACAGCTGTCATGTGGCATTGATCCTGGTTTGTGTGATGATGGTCAATGGGAGAAGGTGTGTTATACAGTGTGAGTCTTATAGATATCACTGACAGCTGTCATGTGGCATTGATCCTGGTTTGTGTGATGATGGAGGGTCAATAGGAGAAGGTGTGTTATACAGTGTGAGTCTTATAGATATCACTGACAGCTGTCATGTGGCATTGATCCTGGTTTGTGTGATGATGGAGGGTCAATGGGAGAAGGTGTGTTATACAGTGTGAGTCTTATAGATATCACTGACAGCTGTCATGTGGCATTGATCCTGGTTTGTGTGATGATGGAGGGTCAATGGGAGAAGGTGTGTTATACAGTGTGAGTCTTATAGATATCACTGACAGCTGTCATGTGGCATTAATCCTGGTTTGTGTGATGATGGAGGGTCAATGGGAGAAGGTGTGTTATACAGTGTGAGTCTTATAGATATCACTGACAGCTGTCATGTGGCATTGATCCTGGTTTGTGTGATGATGGAGGGTCAATGGGAGAAGGTGTGTTATACAGTGTGAGTCTTATAGATATCACTGACAGCTGTCATGTGGCATTAATCCTGGTTTGTGTGATAAGGGTCAATGGGAGAACGTGCGTTATACAGTGTGAGTCTTATAGATATCACTGACAGCTGTCATGTGGCATTGATCCTGGTTTGTGTGATGATGGAGGGTCAATGGGAGAAGGTGCGTTATACAGTGTGAGTCTTATAGATATCACTGACAGCTGTCATGTGGCATTGATCCTGGTTTGTGTGATGATGGTCAATGGGAGAAGGTGTGTTATACAGTGTGAGTCTGATAGATATCACTGACAGCTGCCATGTGGCATTGATCCTCGTTTGTGTGATGATGGAGGGTCAATGGGAGAAGGTGTGTTATACAGTGTGAGTCTTATAGATATCACTGACAGCTGTCATGTGGCATTGATCCTGGTTTGTGTGATGATGGTCAATGGGAGAAGGTGTGTTATACAGTGTGAGTCTTATAGATATCACTGACAGCTGTCATGTGGCATTGATCCTGGTTTGTGTGATGAGGAGGGTCAATGGGAGAAGGTGCGTTATACAGTGTGAGTCTTATAGATATCACTGACAGCTGTCATGTGGCATTGATCCTGGTTTGTGTGATGATGGAGGGTCAATGGGAGAAGGTGCGTTATACAGTGTGAGTCTTATAGATATCACTGACTGCTGTCATGTGGCATTGATCCTGGTTTGTGTGATGATGGAGGGTCAATGTGAGAAGGTGCGTTATACAGTGTGAGTCTTATAGATATCACTGACTGCTGTCATGTGGCATTGATCCTGGTTTGTGTGATGATGGAGGGTCAATGGGAGAAGGTGCGTTATACAGTGTGAGTCTTATAGATATCACTGACAGCTGTCATGTGGCATTGATCCTGGTTTGTGTGATGATGGAGGGTCAATGGGAGAAGGTGCGTTATACAGTGTGAGTCTTATAGATATCACTGACAGCTGTCATGTGGCATTGATCCTGGTTTGTGTGATGTTGGAGGGTCAATGGGAGAAGGTGCGTTATACAGTGTGATGTCTTATAGATATCACTGACAGCTGTCATGTGGCATTGATCCTGGTTTGTGTGATGATGGAGGGTCAATGGGAGAAGGTGCGTTATACAGTGTGAGTCTTATAGATATCACTGACAGCTGTCATGTGGCATTGATCCTGGTTTGTGTGATGATGGAGGGTCAATGGGAGAAGGTGCGTTATACAGTGTGAGTCTTATAGATATCACTGACAGCTGTCATGTGGCATTGATCCTGGTTTGTGTGATGATGGAGGGTCAATGGGAGAAGGTGCGTTATACAGTGTGAGTCTTATAGATATCACTGACAGCTGTCATGTGGCATTGATCCTGGTTTGTGTGATGATGGAGGGTCAATGGGAGAAGGTGCGTTATACAGTGTGAGTCTTATAGATATCACTGACAGCTGTCATGTGGCATTGATCCTGGTTTGTGTGATGAGGGTCAATGGGAGAAGGTGCGTTATACAGTGTGAGTCTTATAGATATCACTGACAGCTGTCATGTGGCATTGATCCTGGTTTGTGTGATGATGGAGGGTCAATGGGAGAATGTGCGTTATACAGTGTGAGTCTTACAGATATCACTGACAGCTGTCATGTGGCATTGATCCTGGTTTGTGTCATGATGGTCAATGGGAGAAGGTGCGTTATACAGTGTGAGTCTTATAGATATCACTGACAGCTGTCATGTGGCATTGATCCTGGTTTGTGTGATGATGGAGGGTCACTGGGAGAAGGCGTGTTATACAGTGTGAGTCTTATAGATATCACTGACAGCTGTCATGTGGCATTAATCCTGGTTTGTGTGATGAGGGTCAATGGGAGAAGGTGTGTTATACAGTGTGATGTCTTATAGATATCACTGACAGCTGTCATGTGGCATTGATCCTGGTTTGTGTGATGAGGGTCAATGGGAGAAGGTGTGTTATACAGTGTGAGTCTTATAGATATCACTGACAGCTGTCATTCTGGCATTGATCCTGGTTTGTGTGATGATGGTCAATGGGAAAAGGTGTGTTATACAGTGTGTGTCTGATAGATATCACTGACAGCTGTCATGTGGCATTGATCCTGGTTTGTGTGATGATGGAGGGTCAATGGGTGAAGGTGCGTTATACAGTGTGAGTCTTATAGATATCACTGACAGCTGTCATGTGGCATTGATCCTGGTTTGTGTGATGATGGTCAATGGGAGAAGGTGCGTTATACAGTGTGAGTCTTATAGATATCACTGACAGCTGTCATGTGGCATTGATCCTGGTTTGTCTGATGATGGAGGGTCATTGGGAGAAGGTTTGTTATCCAGTGTGAGTCTTATAGATATCACTGACAGCTGTCATGTGGCATTGATCCTGGTTTGTGTGATGATGGTCAATGAGAGAAGGTGCGTTATACTGTGTGAGTCTTATAGATATCACTGACAGCTGTCATGTGGCATTGATCCTGGTTTGTGTGATGATGGTCAATGAGAGAAGGTGTGTTATACAGTGTGAGTTTATAGATATCACTGACAGCTGTCATGTGGCATTGATCCTGGTTTGTGTGATGATGGAGGGTCAATGGGAGAAGGTGCGTTATACAGTGTGAGTCTTATAGATATAACTGACAGCTGTAATGTGGCATTGATCCTGGTTTGTGTGATGGTGGAGGGTCAATGGGAGAAGGTGTGTTATTCAGTGTGAGTCTTATAGATATCACTGACAGCTGTCATGTGGCATTGATCCTGGTTTGTGTGATGAGGAGGGTCAATGGGAGAAGGTGCGTTATACAGTGTGAGTCTTATAGATATCACTGACAGCTGTCATGTGGCATTGATCCTGGTTTGTGTGATGAGGGTCAATGGGAGAAGGTGTGTTATACAGTGTGATGTCTTATAGATATCACTGACAGCTGTCATGTGGCATTGATCCTGGTTTGTGTGATGATGGAGGTCAATGGGAGAAGGTGCGTTACACAGTGTGAGTCTTATAGATATCACTGACAGCTGTCATGTGGCATTGATCCTGGTTTGTGTGATGATGGTCAATGGGAGAAGGTGCGTTATACAGTGTGAGTCTTATAGATATCACTGACAGCTGTCATGTGGCATTGATCCTGGTTTGTGTGATGATAGAGGGTCAATGGGAGAAGGTGCGTTATACAGTGTGAGTCTTATAGATATCACTGACAGCTGTCATGTGGCATTGATCCTGGTTTGTGTGATGATGGAGGGTCAATGGGAGAAGGTGCGTTATACAGTGTGAGTCTTATAGATATCACTGACAGCTGTCATGTGGCATTGATCCTGGTTTGTGTGATGATGGTCAATGGAAGAAGGTGTGTTATACAGTGTGAGTCTTATAGATATCACTGACAGCTGTCATGTGGCATTGATCCTGGTTTGTGTGATGATGGAGGGTCAATGGGAGAAGGTGTGTTATACAGTGTGAGTCTTATAGATATCACTGACAGCTGTCATGTGGCATTGATCCTGGTTTGTGTGATGATGGAGGGTCAATGGGAGAAGGTGTGTTATACAGTGTGAGTCTTATAGATATCACTGACAGCTGTCATGTGGCATTGATCCTGGTTTGTGTGATGATGGAGGGTCAATGGGAGAAGGTGTGTTATACAGTGTGAGTCTTATAGATATCACTGACAGCTGTCATGTGGCATTAATCCTGGTTTGTGTGATGATGGAGGGTCAATGGGAGAAGGTGTGTTATACAGTGTGAGTCTTATAGATATCACTGACAGCTGTCATGTGGCATTGATCCTGGTTTGTGTGATGATGGAGGGTCAATGGGAGAAGGTGTGTTATACAGTGTGAGTCTTATAGATATCACTGACAGCTGTCATGTGGCATTAATCCTGGTTTGTGTGATAAGGGTCAATGGGAGAACGTGCGTTATACAGTGTGAGTCTTATAGATATCACTGACAGCTGTCATGTGGCATTGATCCTGGTTTGTGTGATGATGGAGGGTCAATGGGAGAAGGTGCGTTATACAGTGTGAGTCTTATAGATATCACTGACAGCTGTCATGTGGCATTGATCCTGGTTTGTGTGATGATGGTCAATGGGAGAAGGTGTGTTATACAGTGTGAGTCTGATAGATATCACTGACAGCTGCCATGTGGCATTGATCCTCGTTTGTGTGATGATGGAGGGTCAATGGGAGAAGGTGTGTTATACAGTGTGAGTCTTATAGATATCACTGACAGCTGTCATGTGGCATTGATCCTGGTTTGTGTGATGATGGTCAATGGGAGAAGGTGTGTTATACAGTGTGAGTCTTATAGATATCACTGACAGCTGTCATGTGGCATTGATCCTGGTTTGTGTGATGAGGAGGGTCAATGGGAGAAGGTGCGTTATACAGTGTGAGTCTTATAGATATCACTGACAGCTGTCATGTGGCATTGATCCTGGTTTGTGTGATGATGGAGGGTCAATGGGAGAAGGTGCGTTATACAGTGTGAGTCTTATAGATATCACTGACTGCTGTCATGTGGCATTGATCCTGGTTTGTGTGATGATGGAGGGTCAATGTGAGAAGGTGCGTTATACAGTGTGAGTCTTATAGATATCACTGACTGCTGTCATGTGGCATTGATCCTGGTTTGTGTGATGATGGAGGGTCAATGGGAGAAGGTGCGTTATACAGTGTGAGTCTTATAGATATCACTGACAGCTGTCATGTGGCATTGATCCTGGTTTGTGTGATGATGGAGGGTCAATGGGAGAAGGTGTGTTATACAGTGTGAGTCTTATAGATATCACTGACAGCTGTCATGTGGCATTGATCCTGGTTTGTGTGATGATGGAGGGTCAATGAGAGAAGGTGTGTTATACAGTGTGAGTCTTATAGATATCACTGACAGCTGTCATGTGGCATTGATCCTGGTTTGTGTGATGATGGAGGGTCAATGGGAGAAGGTGTGTTATACAGTGTGAGTCTTATAGATATCACTGACAGCTGTCATGTGGCATTAATCCTGGTTTGTGTGATGAGGGTCAATGGGAGAAGGTGTGTTATACAGTGTGATGTCTTATAGATATCACTGACAGCTGTCATGTGGCATTGATCCTGGTTTGTGTGATGATGGAGGGTCAATGGGAGAAGGTGTGTTATACAGTGTGATGTCTTATAGATATCACTGACAGCTGTCATGTGGCATTGATCCTGGTTTGTGTGATGATGGAGGTCAATGGGAGAAGGTGCGTTATACAGTGTGAGTCTTATAGATATCACTGACAGCTGTCATGTGGCATTGATCCTGGTTTGTGTGATGATGGAGGGTCACTGGGAGAAGGCGTGTTATACAGTGTGAGTCTTATACATATCACTGACAGCTGTCATGTGGCATTAATCCTGGTTTGTGTGATGAGGGTCAATGGGAGAAGGTGTGTTATACAGTGTGATGTCTTATAGATATCACTGACAGCTGTCATGTGGCATTGATCCTGGTTTGTGTGATGAGGGTCAATGGGAGAAGGTGTGTTATACAGTGTGAGTCTTATAGATATCACTGACAGCTGTCATTCTGGCATTGATCCTGGTTTGTGTGATGATGGTCAATGGGAAAAGGTGTGTTATACAGTGTGTGTCTGATAGATATCACTGACAGCTGTCATGTGGCATTGATCCTGGTTTGTGTGATGATGGAGGGTCAATGGGTGAAGGTGCGTTATACAGTGTGAGTCTTATAGATATCACTGACAGCTGTCATGTGGCATTGATCCTGGTTTGTGTGATGATGGTCAATGGGAGAAGGTGCGTTATACAGTGTGAGTCTTATAGATATCACTGACAGCTGTCATGTGGCATTGATCCTGGTTTGTCTGATGATGGAGGGTCATTGGGAGAAGGTTTGTTATCCAGTGTGAGTCTTATAGATATCACTGACAGCTGTCATGTGGCATTGATCCTGGTTTGTGTGATGATGGTCAATGAGAGAAGGTGCGTTATACTGTGTGAGTCTTATAGATATCACTGACAGCTGTCATGTGGCATTGATCCTGGTTTGTGTGATGATGGTCAATGAGAGAAGGTGTGTTATACAGTGTGAGTTTATAGATATCACTGACAGCTGTCATGTGGCATTGATCCTGGTTTGTGTGATGATGGAGGGTCAATGGGAGAAGGTGCGTTATACAGTGTGAGTCTTATAGATATCACTGACAGCTGTAATGTGGCATTGATCCTGGTTTGTGTGATGGTGGAGGGTCAATGGGAGAAGGTGTGTTATTCAGTGTGAGTCTTATAGATATCACTGACAGCTGTCATGTGGCATTGATCCTGGTTTGTGTGATGAGGAGGGTCAATGGGAGAAGGTGCGTTATACAGTGTGAGTCTTATAGATATCACTGACAGCTGTCATGTGGCATTGATCCTGGTTTGTGTGATGAGGGTCAATGGGAGAAGGTGTGTTATACAGTGTGATGTCTTATAGATATCACTGACAGCTGTCATGTGGCATTGATCCTGGTTTGTGTGATGATGGAGGTCAATGGGAGAAGGTGCGTTATACAGTGTGAGTCTTATAGATATCACTGACAGCTGTCATGTGGCATTGATCCTGGTTTGTGTGATGATGGTCAATGGGAGAAGGTGCGTTATACAGTGTGAGTCTTATAGATATCACTGACAGCTGTCATGTGGCATTGATCCTGGTTTGTGTGATGATAGAGGGTCAATGGGAGAAGGTGCGTTATACAGTGTGAGTCTTATAGATATCACTGACAGCTGTCATGTGGCATTGATCCTGGTTTGTGTGATGATGGAGGGTCAATGGGAGAAGGTGCGTTATACAGTGTGAGTCTTATAGATATCACTGACAGCTGTCATGTGGCATTGATCCTGGTTTGTGTGATGATGGTCAATGGGAGAAGGTGTGTTATACAGTGTGAGTCTTATAGATATCACTGACAGCTGTCATGTGGCATTGATCCTGGTTTGTGTGATGATGCAGGGTCAATGGGAGAAGGTGTGTTATACAGTGTGAGTCTTATAGATATCACTGACAGCTGTCATGTGGCATTGATCCTGGTTTGTGTGATGATGGAGGGTCAATGGGAGAAGGTGTGTTATACAGTGTGAGTCTTATAGATATCACTGACAGCTGTCATGTGGCATTGATCCTGGTTTGTGTGATGATGGAGGGTCAATGGGAGAAGGTGTGTTATACAGTGTGAGTCTTATAGATATCACTGACAGCTGTCATGTGGCATTAATCCTGGTTTGTGTGATGATGGAGGGTCAATGGGAGAAGGTGTGTTATACAGTGTGAGTCTTATAGATATCACTGACAGCTGTCATGTGGCATTGATCCTGGTTTGTGTGATGATGGAGGGTCAATGGGAGAAGGTGCGTTATACAGTGTGAGTCTTATAGATATCACTGACAGCTGTCATGTGGCATTGATCCTGGTTTGTGTGATAAGGGTCAATGGGAGAACGTGCGTTATACAGTGTGAGTCTTATAGATATCACTGACAGCTGTCATGTGGCATTGATCCTGGTTTGTGTGATGATGGAGGGTCAATGGGAGAAGGTGCGTTATACAGTGTGAGTCTTATAGATATCACTGACAGCTGTCATGTGGCATTGATCCTGGTTTGTGTGATGATGGTCAATGGGAGAAGGTGTGTTATACAGTGTGAGTCTGATAGATATCACTGACAGCTGCCATGTGGCATTGATCCTCGTTTGTGTGATGATGGAGGGTCAATGGGAGAAGGTGTGTTATACAGTGTGAGTCTTATAGATATCACTGACAGCTGTCATGTGGCATTGATCCTGGTTTGTGTGATGATGGAGGGTCAATGGGAGAAGGTGTGTTATACAGTGTGAGTCTTATAGATATCACTGACAGCTGTCATGTGGCATTGATCCTGGTTTGTGTGATGAGGAGGGTCAATGGGAGAAGGTGCGTTATACAGTGTGAGTCTTATAGATATCACTGACAGCTGTCATGTGGCATTGATCCTGGTTTGTGTGATGATGGAGGGTCAATGGGAGAAGGTGCGTTATACAGTGTGAGTCTTATAGATATCACTGACTGCTGTCATGTGGCATTGATCCTGGTTTGTGTGATGATGGAGGGTCAATGTGAGAAGGTGCGTTATACAGTGTGAGTCTTATAGATATCACTGACTGCTGTCATGTGGCATTGATCCTGGTTTGTGTGATGATGGAGGGTCAATGGGAGAAGGTGCGTTATACAGTGTGAGTCTTATAGATATCACTGACAGCTGTCATGTGGCATTGATCCTGGTTTGTGTGATGATGGAGGGTCAATGGGAGAAGGTGTGTTATACAGTGTGAGTCTTATAGATATCACTGACAGCTGTCATGTGGCATTGATCCTGGTTTGTGTGATGATGGAGGGTCAATGAGAGAAGGTGTGTTATACAGTGTGAGTCTTATAGATATCACTGACAGCTGTCATGTGGCATTGATCCTGGTTTGTGTGATGATGGAGGGTCAATGGGAGAAGGTGTGTTATACAGTGTGAGTCTTATAGATATCACTGACAGCTGTCATGTGGCATTAATCCTGGTTTGTGTGATGAGGGTCAATGGGAGAAGGTGTGTTATACAGTGTGATGTCTTATAGATATCACTGACAGCTGTCATGTGGCATTGATCCTGGTTTGTGTGATGATGGAGGTCAATGGGAGAAGGTGCGTTATACAGTGTGAGTCTTATAGATATCACTGACAGCTGTCATGTGGCATTGATCCTGGTTTGTGTGATGATGGTCAATGGGAGAAGGTGCGTTATACAGTGTGAGTCTTATAGATATCACTGACAGCTGTCATGTGGCATTGATCCTGGTTTGTGTGATGATAGAGGGTCAATGGGAGAAGGTGCGTTATACAGTGTGAGTCTTATAGATATCACTGACAGCTGTCATGTGGCATTGATCCTGGTTTGTGTGATGATGGTCAATGGGAGAAGGTGTGTTATACAGTGTGAGTCTTATAGATATCACTGACAGCTGTCATGTGGCATTGATCCTGGTTTGTGTGATGATGGTCAATGAGAGAAGGTGCGTTATACAGTGTGAGTCTTATAGATATCAGTGACAGCTGTCATGTGGCATTGATCCTGGTTTGTGTGATGTTGGTCAATGGGAGAAGGTGCGTTATACAGTGTGAGTCTTATAGATATCACTGACAGCTGTCATGTGGCATTGATCCTGGTTTGTGTGATGATGGAGGGTCAATGGGAGAAGGTGCGTTATACAGTGTGAGTCTTATAGATATCACTGACAGCTGTCATGTGGCATTGATCCTGGTTTGTGTGATGATGGAGGGTCAATGGGAGAAGGTGTGTTATACAGTGTGAGTCTTATAGATATTACTGACAGCTGTCATGTGGCATTGATCCTGGTTTGTGTGATGATGGAGGGTCAATGGGAGAAGGTGTGTTATACAGTGTGAGTCTTATAGATATCCCTGACAGCTGTCATGTGGCATTGATCCTGGTTTGTGTGATGATGGAGGGTCAATGGGAGAAGGTGTGTTATACAGTGTGAGTCTTCTAGATATCACTGACAGCTGTCATGTGGCATTGATCCTGGTTTGTGTGATGATGGAGGGTCAATGGGAGAAGGTGTGTTATACAGTGTGAGTCTTATAGATATCACTGACAGCTGTCATGTGGCATTGATCCTGGTTTCTGTGATGATGGAGGGTCAATGGGAGAAGGTGTGTTATACAGTGTGAGTCTTATAGATATCACTGACAGCTGTCATGTGGCATTAATCCTGGTTTGTGTGATGATGGAGGGTCAATGGGAGAAGGTGTGTTATACAGTGTGAGTCTTATAGATATCACTGACAGCTGTCATGTGGCATTGATCCTGGTTTGTGTGATGATGGAGGGTCAATGGGAGAAGGTGCGTTATACAGTGTGAGTCTTATAGATATCACTGACAGCTGTCATGTGGCATTGATCCTGGTTTGTGTGATAAGGGTCAATGGGAGAACGTGCGTTATACAGTGTGAGTCTTATAGATATCACTGACAGCTGTCATGTGGCATTGATCCTGGTTTGTGTGATGATGGAGGGTCAATGGGAGAAGGTGCGTTATACAGTGTGAGTCTTATAGATATCACTGACAGCTGTCATGTGGCATTGATCCTGGTTTGTGTGATGATGGTCAATGGGAGAAGGTGTGTTATACAGTGTGAGTCTGATAGATATCACTGACAGCTGCCATGTGGCATTGATCCTCGTTTGTGTGATGATGGAGGGTCAATGGGAGAAGGTGTGTTATACAGTGTGAGTCTTATAGATATCACTGACAGCTGTCATGTGGCATTGATCCTGGTTTGTGTGATGATGGAGGGTCAATGGGAGAAGGTGTGTTATACAGTGTGAGTCTTATAGATATCACTGACAGCTGTCATGTGGCATTGATCCTGGTTTGTGTGATGAGGAGGGTCAATGGGAGAAGGTGCGTTATACAGTGTGAGTCTTATAGATATCACTGACAGCTGTCATGTGGCATTGATCCTGGTTTGTGTGATGATGGAGGGTCAATGGGAGAAGGTGCGTTATACAGTGTGAGTCTTATAGATATCACTGACTGCTGTCATGTGGCATTGATCCTGGTTTGTGTGATGATGGAGGGTCAATGTGAGAAGGTGCGTTATACAGTGTGAGTCTTATAGATATCACTGACTGCTGTCATGTGGCATTGATCCTGGTTTGTGTGATGATGGAGGGTCAATGGGAGAAGGTGCGTTATACAGTGTGAGTCTTATAGATATCACTGACAGCTGTCATGTGGCATTGATCCTGGTTTGTGTGATGATGGAGGGTCAATGGGAGAAGGTGTGTTATACAGTGTGAGTCTTATAGATATCACTGACAGCTGTCATGTGGCATTGATCCTGGTTTGTGTGATGATGGAGGGTCAATGAGAGAAGGTGTGTTATACAGTGTGAGTCTTATAGATATCACTGACAGCTGTCATGTGGCATTGATCCTGGTTTGTGTGATGATGGAGGGTCAATGGGAGAAGGTGTGTTATACAGTGTGAGTCTTATAGATATCACTGACAGCTGTCATGTGGCATTAATCCTGGTTTGTGTGATGAGGGTCAATGGGAGAAGGTGTGTTATACAGTGTGATGTCTTATAGATATCACTGACAGCTGTCATGTGGCATTGATCCTGGTTTGTGTGATGAGGGTCAATGGGAGAAGGTGTGTTATACAGTGTGATGTCTTATAGATATCACTGACAGCTGTCATGTGGCATTGATCCTGGTTTGTGTGATGATGGAGGTCAATGGGAGAAGGTGCGTTATACAGTGTGAGTCTTATAGATATCACTGACAGCTGTCATGTGGCATTGATCCTGGTTTGTGTGATGATGGTCAATGGGAGAAGGTGCGTTATACAGTGTGAGTCTTATAGATATCACTGACAGCTGTCATGTGGCATTGATCCTGGTTTGTGTGATGATAGAGGGTCAATGGGAGAAGGTGCGTTATACAGTGTGAGTCTTATAGATATCACTGACAGCTGTCATGTGGCATTGATCCTGGTTTGTGTGATGATGGTCAATGGGAGAAGGTGTGTTATACAGTGTGAGTCTTATAGATATCACTGACAGCTGTCATGTGGCATTGATCCTGGTTTGTGTGATGATGGTCAATGAGAGAAGGTGCGTTATACAGTGTGAGTCTTATAGATATCAGTGACAGCTGTCATGTGGCATTGATCCTGGTTTGTGTGATGTTGGTCAATGGGAGAAGGTGCGTTATACAGTGTGAGTCTTATAGATATCACTGACAGCTGTCATGTGGCATTGATCCTGGTTTGTGTGATGATGGAGGGTCAATGGGAGAAGGTGCGTTATACAGTGTGAGTCTTATAGATATCACTGACAGCTGTCATGTGGCATTGATCCTGGTTTGTGTGATGATGGAGGGTCAATGGGAGAAGGTGTGTTATACAGTGTGAGTCTTATAGATATTACTGACAGCTGTCATGTGGCATTGATCCTGGTTTGTGTGATGATGGAGGGTCAATGGGAGAAGGTGTGTTATACAGTGTGAGTCTTATAGATATCCCTGACAGCTGTCATGTGGCATTGATCCTGGTTTGTGTGATGATGGAGGGTCAATGGGAGAAGGTGTGTTATACAGTGTGAGTCTTCTAGATATCACTGACAGCTGTCATGTGGCATTGATCCTGGTTTGTGTGATGATGGAGGGTCAATGGGAGAAGGTGTGTTATACAGTGTGAGTCTTATAGATATCACTGACAGCTGTCATGTGGCATTGATCCTGGTTTCTGTGATGATGGAGGGTCAATGGGAGAAGGTGTGTTATACAGTGTGATGTCTTATAGATATCACTGACAGCTGTCATGTGGCATTGATCCTGGTTTGTGTGATGATGGTCAATGGGAGAAGGTGCGTTATACAGTGTGAGTCTTATAGATATCACTGACAGCTGTCATGTGGCATTGATCCTGGTTTGTGTGATGATGGTCAATGGGAGAAGGTGCGTTATACAGTGTGAGTCTTATAGATATCACTGACAGCTGTCATGTGGCATTGATCCTGGTTTGTGTGATGATGGAGGGTCAATGGGAGAAGGTGTGTTATACAGTGTGATGTCTTATAGATATCACTGACAGCTGTCATGTGGCATTGATCCTGGTTTGTGTGATGATGGAGGGTCAATGGGAGAAGGTGCGTTATACAGTGTGAGTCTTATAGATATCACTGACAGCTGTCATGTGGCATTGATCCTGGTTTGTGTGATGATGGAGGGTCAATGGGAGAAGGTGCGTTATACTGTGTGAGTCTTATAGATATCACTGACAGCTGTCATGTGGCATTGATCCTGGTTTGTGTGATGATGGAGGGTCAATGGGAGAAGGTGCGTTATACAGTGTGAGTCTTATAGATATCACTGACAGCTGTCATGTGGCATTGATCCTGGTTTGTGTGATGATGGAGGGTCAATGGGAGAAGGTGTGTTATACAGTGTGAGTCTTATAGATATCACTGACAGCTGTCATGTGGCATTGATCCTGGTTTGTGTGATGATGGTCAATGAGAGAAGGTGTGTTATATAGTGTGAGTCTTATAGATATCACTGAGAGCTGTCATGTGGCATTGATCCTGGTGTGTGTGATGAGGGTCAATGGGAGAAGGTGTGTTATACAGTGTGAGTCTTATAGATATCACTGACAGCTGTCATGTGGCATTGATCATGGTTTGTGTGATGATGGAGGGTCAATGGGAGAAGGTGCGTTATACAGTGTGAGTCTTATAGATATCACTGACAGCTGTCATGTGGCTTTGATCCTGGTTTGTGTGATGATGGAGGGTCAATGGGAGAAGGTGTGTTATACAGTGTGAGTCTTATAGATATCACTGACAGCTGTCATGTGGCATTGATCCTGGTTTGTGTGATGATGGAGGGTCAATGGGAGAAGGTGCGTTATACAGTGTGAGTCTTATAGATATCACTGACAGCTGTCATGTGGCATTGATCCTGGTTTGTGTGATGATGGAGGGTCAATGGGAGAAGGTGTGTTATACAGTGTGAGTCTTATAGATATCACTGACAGCTGTCATGTGGCATTAATCCTGGTTTGTTTGATGAGGGTCAATGGGAGAAGGTGTGTTATACAGTGTGATGTCTTATAGATATCACTGACAGCTGTCATATGGCATTAATCCTGGTTTGTGTGATGAGGGTCAATGGGAGAAGGTGTGTTATACAGTGTAATGTCTTATAGATATCACTGACAGCTGTCATGTGGCATTGATCCTGGTTTGTGTGATGATGGAGGGTCAATGGGAGAAGGTGCGTTATACAGTGTGAGTCTTATAGATATCACTGACAGCTGTCATGTGGCATTGATCCTGGTTTGTGTGATGATGGAGGGTCAATGGGAGAAGGTGTGTTATACAGTGTGAGTCTTATAGATATCACTGACAGCTGTCATGTGGCATTGATCCTGGTTTGTGTGATGATGGAGGGTCAATGGGAGAAGGTGCGTTATACAGTGTGATGTCTTATAGATATCACTGACAGCTGTCATGTGGCATTGATCCTGGTTTGTGTGATGATGGAGGGTCAATGGGAGAAGGTGCGTTATACAGTGTGAGTCTTATAGATATCACTGACAGCTGTCATGTGGCATTGATCCTGGTTTGTGTGATGATGGAGGGTCAATGGGAGAAGGTGCGTTATACAGTGTGAGTCTTATAGATATCACTGACAGCTGTCATGTGGCATTGATCCTGGTTTGTGTGATGATGGTCAATGGGAGAAGGTGTGTTATACAGTGTGAGTCTTATAGATATCACTGACAGCTGTCATGTGACATTGATCCTGGTTTGTGTGATGATGGAGGGTCAATGGGAGAAGGTGCGTTATACAGTGTGAGTCTTATAGATATCCCTGACAGCTGTCATGTGGCATTGATCCTGGTTTGTGTGATGATGGAGGGTCAATGGGAGAAGGTGCGTTTTACAGTGTGAGTCTTATAGATATCACTGACAGCTGTCATGTGGCATTGATCCTGGTTTGTGTAATGATGGTCAATGGGAGAAGGTGTGTTATACAGTGTGAGTCTTATAGATATCACTGACAGCTGTCATGTGGCATTGATCCTGGTTTGTGTGATGATGGAGGGTCAATGGGAGAAGGTGCGTTATACAGTGTGAGTCTTATAGATATCACTGACAGCTGTCATGTGGCATTGATCCTGGTTTGTGTGATGATGGTCAATGGGAGAAGGTGTGTTATACAGTGTGAGTCTTATAGATATCACTGACAGCTGTCATGTGGCATTGATCCTGGTTTGTGTGATGATGGTCAATGGGAGAAGGTGTGTTATACAGTGTGAGTCTTATAGATATCACTGACAGCTGTCATGTGGCATTGATCCTGGTTTGTGTGATGATGGAGGGTCAATGGGAGAAGGTGTGTTATACAGTGTGAGTCTTATAGATATCACTGACAGCTGTCATGTGGCATTGATCCTGGTGTGTGTGATGAGGGTCAATGGGAGAAGGTGTGTTATACAGTGTGAGTCTTATAGATATCACTGACAGCTGTCATGTGGCATTGATCATGGTTTGTGTGATGATGGAGGGTGAATGGGAGAAGGTGCGTTATACAGTGTGAGTCTTATAGATATCACTGACAGCTGTCATGTGGCATTGATCCTGGTTTGTGTGATGATGGAGGGTCAATGGGAGAAGGTGTGTTATACAGTGTGAGTCTTATAGATATCACTGACAGCTGTCATGTGGCATTAATCCTGGTTTGTTTGATGAGGGTCAATGGGAGAAGGTGTGTTATACAGTGTGATGTCTTATAGATATCACTGACAGCTGTCATATGGCATTAATCCTGGTTTGTGTGATGAGGGTCAATGGGAGAAGGTGTGTTATACAGTGTGATGTCTTATAGATATCACTGACAGCTGTCATGTGGCATTGATCCTGGTTTGTGTGATGATGGAGGGTCAATGGGAGAAGGTGCGTTATACAGTGTGAGTCTTATAGATATCACTGACAGCTGTCATGTGGCATTGATCCTGGTTTGTGTGATGATGGAGGGTCAATGGGAGAAGGTGCGTTATACAGTGTGAGTCTTATAGATATCACTGACAGCTGTCATGTGGCATTGATCCTGGTTTGTGTGATGATGGAGGGTCAATGGGAGAAGGTGCGTTATACAGTGTGATGTCTTATAGATATCACTGACAGCTGTCATGTGGCATTGATCCTGGTTTGTGTGATGATGGAGGGTCAATGGGAGAAGGTGCGTTATACAGTGTGAGTCTTATAGATATCACTGACAGCTGTCATGTGGCATTGATCCTGGTTTGTGTGATGATGGAGGGTCAATGGGAGAAGGTGCGTTATACAGTGTGAGTCTTATAGATATCACTGACAGCTGTCATGTGGCATTGATCCTGGTTTGTGTGATGATGGTCAATGGGAGAAGGTGTGTTATACAGTGTGAGTCTTATAGATATCACTGACAGCTGTCATGTGGCATTGATCCTGGTTTGTGTGATGATGGAGGGTCAATGGGAGAAGGTGCGTTATACAGTGTGAGTCTTATAGATATCCCTGACAGCTGTCATGTGGCATTGATCCTGGTTTGTGTGATGATGGAGGGTCAATGGGAGAAGGTGCGTTATACAGTGTGAGTCTTATAGATATCACTGACAGCTGTCATGTGGCATTGATCCTGGTTTGTGTAATGATGGTCAATGGGAGAAGGTGTGTTATACAGTGTGAGTCTTATAGATATCACTGACAGCTGTCATGTGGCATTGAATCTGGTTTGTGTGATGATGGAGGGTCAATGGGCGAAGGTGTGTTATACAGTGTGAGTCTTATAGATATCACTGACAGCTGTCATGTGGCATTGATCCTGGTTTGTGTGATGATGGTCAATGGGAGAAGGTGTGTTATACAGTGTGAGTCTTATAGATATCACTGACAGCTGTCATGTGGCATTGATCCTGGTTTGTGTGATGAGGGTCAATGGGAGAAGGTGTGTTATACAGTGTGAGTCTTATAGATATCACTGACAGCTGTCATGTGGCATTGATCCTGGTTTGTGTGATGAGGGTCAATGGGAGAAGGTGTGTTATACAGTGTGAGTCTTATAGATATCACTGACAGCTGTCATGTGGCATTGATCCTGGTTTGTGTGATGAGGAGGGTCAATGGGAGAAGGAGCTTTACATAAGTGCAATGTGTTTTATATATATTGAGGAAGTTAAAATGTCACAATGGGGTCAGTTCCATGCTTTGCTTATCTTTTAGGGCACTTTAGGGACTTAAGGGTTAAAAATCCCCTAGATAAGACCTTTGTCCTTTCCAAACAGGACTAATAGCCCAGTCCCCAACCCTCTTAAATGCCTCCCTTTCCCATGGTCTTACTTCCCCTCCATATTACCATAGGGATATGAAGCCCCATTTACTTCCCCTCCATATTACCATAGGGATGTGAATCCCCATTTACTTCCCCTCCATATTACCATAGGGATGTGAATCCCTATTTACTTCCCCTCCATATTACCATAGGGATGTGAATCCCCATTTACTTCCCCTCCATATTACCATAGGGATGTGAATCCCTATTTACTTCCCCTCCATATTACCATAGGGATGTGAATCCCTATTTACTTCCCCTCCATATTACCATAGGGATGTGAATCCCCATTTACTTCCCCTCCATATTACCATAGGGATGTGAATCCCCATTTACTTCCCCTCCATATTACCATAGGGATGTGAATCCCTATTTACTTCCCCTCCATATTACCATAGGGATGTGAGTTCCCCATTTGGTAGCAGGCAAAACCTTTCTGCTTTAATCTCTTTCCATCAACACATAATCATGGAAGATACGATAATCAGTCTCTGTAATCCGTTCACACATTATTACAGGACATCGACATTCATCGAGTTTTGTAAATTCATAATTTCTTACTTTAAATTATGTGATGACAATCATTCATGTGACTGATAAGTCTTTGTTTAATTCCTATAAAATATACTGTCTCTGGATGTAAGGCAGAGATTCCAGAAGAAGTGTTGCCACAAGGAGGCACTCGGCTACTTTGGAGATATTTTGAAATCTCATGCCGGCTGTCTGAAAATAAAAGCTACTGCTATTGTACAGAAATTTGTGTTGTCTGGATTCGAGGAACAAGGCAGACATCAACAATATCACTGAGTGATGGTGAGGGTAAATGGGAGAAGGACCTTTATACAACACTATATGTTATAAATATCACTGACAGCTCCCATGTGGCATTGCAACTGTTTTATGTACTGACAGGAATCAGATGGAGTCATAGAGTCATAGTGATGTACAGCATGGAAACAGACCCTTCGGTCCAACCCGTCCATGCCGACCAGATATCCCAACCCAATCTAGTCCCACCTGCCAGCACCCAGCCCATATCCCCCCAAACCCTTCCTATTCATATACCCATCCAGATGCCTCTTAAATGTTGCAATTGTACCAGCCTCCACCACATCCTCTGGCAGCTCATTCCATACACGTACCACCCTCTGGGTGAAAAGGTTGACCCTTGGGTCTCTTTTATATCGTTCCCCTCTCACCCTAAACCTATGCCCCTCTAGTTCTGGACTCCCTGACCCCAGGGAAAAGACTTTGCCTACTTATCCTATCCATGCCCCTCATAATTTTGTAAACCTCTATAAGGTCACCCCTCAGCCTCCGACGCTCCAGGAAAACAGCCCCAGCCTGTTCAGCCTCTCCCTGTAGCTCAGATCCTCCAACCCTGGCAACATCCTTGTAAATCTTTTCCGAACCCTTTCAAGTTTCACAACATCTTTCCGATAGGAAGGAGACCAGAAATGCACGCAATATTCCAACAGTGGCCTAACCAATGTCCTGTACAGCTGCAACATGACCCCCCAACTCCTGTACTCAATACTCTGACCAATAAAGGAAAGCGTACCAAACGCCTTCTTCACTCTCCTATCTACCTGCGACTCAATTTTCAAGGAGCTATGAACCTGCACTCCAAGGTCTCTTTGTTCAGCAACACTCCCTAGGACCTTACCATTAAGTGTATAAGTCCTGCTAAGATTTGCTTTCCCAAAATGCAGCACCTCACATTTATCTGAATTAAACTCCATCTGCCACTTCTCAGCCCATTGGCCCATCTGGTCCAGATCCTGTTGTAATCTGAGGTAACCCTCTTCGCTGTCCACTACACCTCCAATTTTGGTCTCATCTGCAAACTTACTAACTGTACCTCTTAAGCTCACATTCAAATCATTTATGTAAATGACGAAAACCAGCCCCGATCCTTGTGGCACTCCACTGGTCACAGGCCTCCAGTCTGAAAAACAACCCTCCACCACCACCCTCTGTCTTCTACCTTTGAGCCAGTTCTGTATCCAAATGGCTCGTTCTCCCTGTATTCCATGAGATCTAACCTTGCTAATCAGTCTCCCATGGGGAACCTTGTCGAACGCCTTACAGAAGTCTATATAGATCATATTTCCTGCTCTGCCCTCCTTCTTTGTTACTTCTTCAAAAAACTCAGTCAAGCTTGTAAGACACACTTTCCCATGCACAAAGCCATGTTGACTATCCCTAATCAATCCTTGCCTTTCCAATTACATGTACACCCTGTCCCTCAGGATTCCCTCTAACAACTTGCCCACCACTGAGGTTAGGCTCACCGGTCTATTGTTCCCTGGCTTGTCCTTACCACCCTTTCTTAAACAGTGGCACCACGTTTGCCAACCGCCAGTCTACCGGCACCTCACCTGTGACTATCGATGATACAAATATCTCAGCAAGAGGCCCAGCAATCACTTCTCGAGCTTCCCACAGAGTTCTCGGGTACACCTGATCAGGTCCTGGAGATTTATCCACTTTTAACCGTTTCAAGACATCCAGCACTTCCTCCTCTGTAATTTGGACATTTTGTAAGATGTCACCATCTATTTCCCTACAGTCTGTATCTTCCATATCCTTTTCCACAGTAAATACTGATGCAAAATATTCATTTAGTATCTCCCCCATTTTCTGTGGCTCCACACAAAGGCTGCCTTGCTGATCTTTGAAGGACCCTATTTTCTCCCTGGTTACCCTTTTGTCCTTAACGTATTTGTAAAAACCCTTTGGATTCTCCTTAATTCTATTTGCCAAAGCTATGTCAAGTTCCTGTTTTGCCCTCCTGATTTCCCTCTTAAGTATACTCCTACTTCCTTTGTACTCTTCTAAGGACTCAATCGATCCTGTCTATACCTGACATTTGCTTCCTTCTTTTTCTGAACCAAACCCTCAATTTTTTAGTCAATCAGCATTCCCTATACCTACCAGCCTTCCCTTTCACCCTGACAGGAATATACTTTCTCTGGATTCTTGTTATCTCATTTCTGAAGGCTTCCCATTTCCCAGCCATACCTTTACCTGCGAACATCTGCCTCCAATCAGCTTTCGAAAGTTCTTGCCGAATACCGTCAAAATTGGCCTTTCTCCAATTTAGAACTTCAACTTTTAGATCTGGTCTATCCTTTTCCATCACTATTTTAAAGTGAATAGAATTATGGTCGCTGGCCCCAAAGTGCTCCCCACTGACACCTCAGTCACCTGTCCTGTCTTGTTTCCAAGAATAGGTCAGGTTTTGCACCTTCTCTAGTAGGTACATCCACATACTGAATCAGAAAATTGTCTTGTACACACTTAAGAAATTCCTCTCTATCTAAATCTTAACACTATGACAGTCCCAGTCGATGTTTGGAAAGTTAAAATCCCCTCCCATAATCACCCTATTATTCTTACAGATAGCTGATGGGGAAGGAGTTTTACAGTTTGCTGTGTGCTATACATATCATTGAGTGATCTCACCTGGCATTCATCAGGTTTAGTGTGACGATGGGGGTCAGATGGGAAAATATAACTTTACGCTTTGCTTTATGTTAAATTATTAATGAGTGATCTCACCTAGCATTGCTCCTGGTTAGTGAAATGGTGAGAGTCCAATAAGAGAAGGTGCTTTATACTGTGATATGAGTTACAGGTCTCACTGATAGGTCTCATGTGACATTGCTCCTGGTTCGTGTGATGATGGGGGTCAGATAGGAGAAGGTGCTTTATACTTTCCTGTGTGTTACAGGTCTGACTGATAGGTCTCATGTGACATTGCTCCTGGTTAGTATGATGATGGGGGTCAGATAGGAGAAGGTGCTTTATACTTTTCAATGTGTTACAGGTCTCACTGGGCATTGCTCAAGGTTACTGTCATATTCTTTTCACTCCCAGCTGCTCAAAACACTGGGGCAGAATCTAAGAGCAATTTTATAGTTTCAAAAAGGTGGCTGAGAGAACAGTACACAAGTTAACAAACAGCCTTGATCCTTATCAATTACAGTGCAGACATGAGGAACTGAATAGCCTGCTCCTGCATCAATTCCTTATGTTCTTTGCAATTTTTAAAAAAAATGTAAATATAGAAATAAAGCAGTACACATTTGTCTTTCTGTCTGTCTTAAGCACACGTAGAATGGCTGCATTTTCAGATTCATTTGACTTTCTAAATACAGTTCTAGGCAACAATGGAAAGGATGTCAAAACGAAACTCAAAACAGTCAGCAAAGATACCTAATAACATTTGATTTGGAGGAGGTGGTGTTGGATTGGGGTGGACAAAGTTAAAAATCACACAACACCAGGTTATAGTCCAATAGGTTTATTTGGAAGCACTAGCATGCGGTGGCTCAGCGGTTAGCACTGCTGCCTCACGGCACCAGGGACCCAGGTTCGACTCCAGCCTCAGGGCAGCTGTCTGTGTGGGAGTTTGCACATTCTCCCTATGTCTGCATGAGTTTCCGCTGGGTGCTCCAGTTCCCTTGTGCAGGCCAGGGGAATTGGCCATGCTAAACTGCCTGTAGTGTTAGGTGCATTAGTCAAAGGGAAATGGGTCTGGGTGGGTTACTCTTTGGAAGGTTGGTGTGGGCTTGTTGGGCCGAAGGGCCTGTTTCCACACTGTAGGGAATCTAATCAAGCAGCACTTTGAAAGCTAGTACTTCCAAATAAACCTGTTAGACTATAACCTGGTGTTGTGTGATTTATAAAATCTAGCGCAGGCAAGGTGGGAAGAGTGGAATTTTCTTTGATCTATGGCTCAGGACTAAATCCCATCCTCCCTTCTTGTTGACCCAGGCTGGGTTGAGCTCACAAAGTAGAGAGCAAGCAGGGATCTGAGCTTATCCTGGGTTGAACTGGATGAGAATTCCCTCACATTTTTAACGTAAGGCCTTGGTTTCCATGTGGCTTGACGGTAACATACACTGTCATTGGTAGCTCATAGGTCTCATGGCGTTTCACGTTCTACAGAAAAAGAAAGTCTGGTTTGTGAAGAAAGTACAAACATTCTTTTCATTCATTTGTGGGGCATGGCTGACTGGATCAGGATTTATTGCCCGTCCCTAGTTGCCCCCCTTGAGAAGGTGGTGGTAAGTTGCCTACTTGACCCGCTGCAGTCCGTGTGCTGTGAGTAAACCCAGAATGCTCCTGAGGGAGGGAATTCCAGGATTCTGACCCAGCCACACTGAAGGGAACGGCGATATATTTCCGAGTCAGGATGGTGAAGGGCTTTGATGGGGAATTGTAAGGGGCGTATCTGCTGCCCTTGTCTTTCTAGATGGAAGTGGTCGTGGGTTTGGAAGGTGATGTATGAGGATCTTTGGTGAATTTCTGCAGTGCATCTTGTAGATGGTACACACCGCTGCTACTGAGCGTCGGTGGAAGGAGGGGGGGGGGCGATATTTGTGGGTGTGGGACCAATCAAGCGGGGGCTGCTTTATCTGGATGGGGTTGAGCTTCATGAGTGTTGTTGGAGCTGTCCCCATCCAGGGCAAGTGGGGAGTATTCCCTCACCCTCCTGACCTGTGCCTTGTAGGTGGTGGGACAGGCTTTTGGGGAGTCCGGAGGTCAGTTACTTGCTGTAGTATCCCAAGCTCTGACCTGCTGTTACAGCCACCGTATACTTTTTGTGTTTGGACTGTGTTTATATGGCTAGACCAGTTCAGTTTCTAGTCAATCATGCCCCTAGAATGTGGATACTGGGGATTCATTTGGGAATACCATTGAAAGCCCTTCAGAGTGGTTTAGGGACAGTGAAGGTTAGTGTGTTTGGGTGTATGTCCCAGTGAAATCTGGGGCAGTGGAGGGGGGGGGGGGAGGGGGGGCAGGTGGGGGGGGGTTGGTGGGGGTGGTGGTGTCATACCATTGTCATACCCGGTTTCCCATTACCATTTCATTTCCTTCAGGAGGAAGGTGATTTCGTTCCTGTCTAGTTATTGGTTGCACTTGTGAGTAAACAGTGAATGTGTTGTCCATATCCTGCATCTCTTGTTGCTTTTTTGAAGCTTTGAAATGGAAGGATAAACAATAGTGAGTGACCTGTGTATTTACTGACGGAACCCCATCATTTGGGGCCTTGCTCACAGCCTGTCACGTCCCCAGCCACTCCTCATCTCCCAACCAACCCTCCACCTGCACTCATTCCCAGTTCAGAATCAGTCTGCTCTGATTCAACACCCATTGGTGTCCTAACTCCATTTACTCACTGCCATTTCTAGCTTTGCTATTCCACTCCTTGTGTCTTCACTTCCTCCCCTCTCTATTCAGTGCCCAAGTTGATTAACCAGGACAGTGATGAGAATTCACTTCCACCAACTGCCTGACTAATCTACGGGAGGGTCCTGTGGGCCCTGGCTGGTATTGTACCTATTTCAGCGCTAACCCTGGTGGGAGGGACAGAGACCACTGGAACCTGGGGTATTTCTGGGCCTGTCTGTCTGTGTGTGCCTGTCTATAGGTCTCAGTTCCACTGCAGAGTGGGCCCTTTCCTCAAATTGCGATAAATCCTGCTCGAACCTCAATGAGCCCCTTGCCCTCATTCCTGCTTTCCCAGAAGGGACGATGCTGTATTCCTCCTCAACCGAAGGTCAGAAGCCCCTTGGCCATGGAAACTTAGTTTCAACCACTTGCCTTCACAACACAGACATGTTTTCCTCAAAGCAGCTCGCTTCATCCAAAAACATACGAAGCACAGTGTGATAACTAGTAAAGGTATAACCAGAAGCAGTTGCAAGTAAGATGAGCCTGTTGATAACTCTGTAAATGGGAAAGAAAGAAATCATTTCAATTAGATTAATGCAAATTGCAAAAACAGTGCTATATGCATTCACTCAAATAGTCCTCTCACACACGCACTCAATAACCACTCTTCACCATTATCAGTCATTGACTGTATCTCTCCTGATGTTAATCCAGCTCCCTCACATTGTCCCTCAGTAACCCCTCTCCCCCCCCAGTGCCCTGTGTTACTGACTGTATCTCTCCTGATGTTAATCCAGCTCCCTCACACTGTCACTCAGTGACCCCTCTCCCCCACCCCCAGTGTGATGTGTTACTGACGGTAACTCTACCAATATTAACCTCGCTCAATCTAGGAGTAGGCTATTTGACCCCTTGAGTCTGCACCATCATTTAATTTTGGCTGGTCTGACAATCCTCACACCACCTCCCTGCATTCTCCCCCCAACCATTGACTCCCCTTCTTCTGAGCTGCTGCCTGTCTTTGCAATGTTACATGCTTTTCCTTTCCATTTGTTACTACCTTTACCCTTACTGGTTAACCATGGATAGTGTGCTTCTCCTTTGGATCTTTCCGTATTCTTCAGAATATCTCTATTGTGTATATTCTGAAATATCTCCTGAAATGCCTGCTCCTGCATCTGTGTTGACTGATCCTACAACCCTTCAGCTATCTTTGCTTTCATGAACAGAGAATTTCCCTTGTTAATTTTTTTATGATTCCCAGGCTGACTCTAATCCAAATTGTTTCTCCATTTGGTTTCCTGAACTTAGGTCTATTATACATCATGAGATCTGACACTGAGTAAAGTCTTCTCAACACTGTCTCCCATCAAACACTCCCAGGACAGGGACAGCACGGGGTTAGGTACAGAGTAAAGCTCCCTATACACTGTCCCCCATCAAACACTCCCAGGACAGGGACAGGACGGGGTTAGGTACAGAGTAAAGCTCCCTATACACTGTCCCCCATCAAACACTCCCAGGACAGGGACAGGACGGGGTTAGGTACAGAGTAAAGCTCCCTCTACACTGTCCCCCATCAAACACTCCCAGGACAGGGACAGCACGGGGTTAGGTACAGAGTAAAGCTCCCTCTACACTGTCCCCCATCAAACACTCCCAGGACAGGGACAGCACGGGGTTAGGTACAGAGTAAAGCTCCCTATACACTGTCCCCCATCAAACACTCCCAGGATAGTTTTAATACCTGATAGTTTTAATACATCTCATTTCTCTCTGTGACACTCACCAGGTACATTTCCATTACAGACATCTCTCAGAATTATCTCTGCAGTCCCGTGACTGACTGGATTCCTGGCCTCACACCTGACAACACTGTCATTGGTTTCCCCTGTGAACGAAATCTGCAAACTCTCTCTGTATTCCGAGAGACGATGGGTGCTGTCATTTCCTGATATTTCTTGTCCTATCCACCAAGTGAAGCTGACGTTACTGCCTGTTGTTACTGAGCACCTCAGGGTCACATTGCAGTTCCACGTGGTGGAGTTTACAACACGGATGGCAGCTCCTGTCACAGGCTCTGACATTGAGATCAAGAAACGAGAGACATATGAGGAAGCAATGGAGACCCTTGTTGGCAACACAATTCTACACACCCTGTGCCCCGATTCAGACCCATTCCAGGGAACGTTTCATTCCTGCTCATTCCTCAACCTGACACATTAACACTTTCCCTCATCCGCTGAGTTCAAACAAGTTCCAGGTATCATAATGAATAGATGAATACACAAAGAATGAATGAGTGTGCAACTATGAGCCGCATAAATTATGGCACCATTGCTTACAAAGAAATTATAAACCAGCAATATCAGCATTTCATAAAGAATTTATTTTAAGTATGATTAATTGTTGGCAAAAGAATCTTGAGATGCACTTTGAGACACCTGTTGCTGTGCCAGTGCAGATTAGTAAAGCTGCAATTATGTCAATTGTTACATCTCACTGCAGTATCACACTCAAAATGAAACCCCACTATTCCCAGAGTATTCATAAATGTTAAAGATTTTTTTTTCAAAATCACAAAATTGTCAATTTACCTACCTTTTGGACCCATGTTGACAAAAAACACAGACCATGTTTCTTTACTTAACAAAAATTCTAATGTTTCCAAATGAATTGATGAACAATTAAGGACTGTTGACACATAACTCTACAAGGTCACATCGTATCGTCCGTCGTCATTTCCGCCACCTCCAAACTGACCCCACCATCAGGGATATGTTTCCCTCCTCTCCCTTATCATCGTTCCGAAAAGACCACTCCCTCTGTGACTCCCTCATCAGGTCCACACCCCCCACCAACCCAACCTCCACTCCCGGCACCTTCCCCTGCAACTGCAAGAAATGCAAAACTTGCACCCACACCTCCCCCCCTTACTTCCCTCCAAGGCCCCAAGGGATCCTTCCATATCCGCCACAAATTCACCTGCACCTCTGCACACATCATTTATTGCATCTGCTGCACCCGATGTGGCCTCCTCTATATTGGGGAGACAGGCCGCCTCCTTGCGGAACGTTTCAGAGAACACCTCTGGGACACCCGGACCAACCAACCCAACCACCCCGTGGCTCAACACTTCAACTCCCCCTCCCACTCCACCAAGAACATGCAGGCCCTTGGACATCGCCAGACCATAGCAACACAACGGCTGGAGGAAGAGCGCCTCATCTTCCGCCTAGGAACCCTCCAACCACAAGGGATGAACTCAGATTTCTCCAGTTTCCTCATTTCCCCTCCCCCCACCTTGTCTCAGTCCCAACCCTCGAACTCAGCACCACCTTCTTAACCTGTAATCTTCTTCCTGACCTCTCCGCCCCCACCCCCACTCCGGCCTATCACCCTCACCTTAACCTCCTTCCACCTATCGCATTTCCAACACCCCTCCCCCAAGTCCCTCCTCCCTACCCTTTATCTTAGCCTGCTGGACACACTTTCCTCATTCCTGAAGAAGGGCTCATGCCCGTAATGTTGATTCTCCTGTTCCTTGGATGCTGCCTGACCTGCTGCGCTTTTCCAGCAACACATTTTCAGCTCTGATCTCCAGCATCTGCAGTCCTCACTTTCTCCTACAAACTCTTACTCTCCCTCACAAACTCCCCCTCTATAAACAGATAGACACAGACAGGGGAAAAAAGCATGGGGGTTATGGGTGAAGTTGGAAACTGGAACAGCAGTTCAATAGTCCTTGTTCAAAGGGTTTGTTCCTTGAGGTTTGTTAGGACTTGCTGTTCCTCAGTTCTCCTTCTCTAGCACCTTTCATTAGAAGCTCCTAGTTCACACGTAAAAAGTCTGACTTACTGGTAAAAAAGAAGCACACCTTCACGTTACTGGTGAGGAAAAATAAACTGGCTTTCTTCAGGCTTGAGTTGGTTAATATTGCAGAGAAAAGGGTCAGCTCTCCCTCTCTTGGGGCTCTGAAGACCTCTTCTCATACTTTCGCACCATAAGCTGTTTGGCTAACTGAGAGCCAATCACATCGTTGTCAGCAGGCAGGAAGGTGCCGGGAGTGGGGTGTGGCCACCAAGAAATAGACCCCACCACCAGGGATATATTTCCCTCCCCACCCGTATCTGCGTTTCGGAGAGACCATTCCCTCTGCCACTTTCTTGTCAGATCTACGCCACCCCCCCCCCCCCCCACCCCCCCCCAATCACCAGCCCACATCCCAGTCCCAGCAGCTTCACTGGCCAGTGCAAGAATTGCAAAACCTGCACCCACATTTCTGCTTCACCTCCGTCCAAGGCCCCAAAGGATCCTTCCACATCTGACAGAGATTTACCTGTACTTCCACTCACCTCATCTACTGTACCTGTTGTACTCAATGTGGTGTCCTCTACATTGGGGAGACAGGACACCAGTTTGCGGATCGTTTCAGAGAACATCTCTGGGACACACGCATTAAGCAACCCCATTGCCCTGTGGCCTGAACACTTCAACTCCCCCTCCCATTGCCCTCCCACCCCACCAAGGACATGCAAGTCCTGGGCCTCCTCCATCACCAAACCCTAGCCACCCAAAGCCTGGAGGAAGAACGCTTCATCTTCCGCCTTGGGACGCTCCAACCACACAAGATGAATGTGGATTTCACCAGTTTCCTCATCTGCCCTCCTCCCACCTTATCCCAGTCCCAAGCCTCCAACTCAGCATCACCCTCTTGACCCGTTCATCTTCCTTCCAACCTATCCGCTCCACCCTCCTCTCTAACCTATCACCTTCATCCCCACCTTCATCTACCTATCACATTCCCAACTACTTACCCCCAGCCCCACCGCCTCCCATTTGTCTCTCAGCCCCCCAGCTGACAAGCCATATTCGTGATGAAGGACCTATGCCCGAAATGTTGATTCTCCTGCTCCTTGGATGCTACCTGACCTGCTGTGTTTTTCCAGCGCCACACTCTCAATCAAGTGGGCTGCTTTGAACTGGGTGATGTCAAACATCTAGACTGTTGTTGGAGCTGCCCCCATCCAGGCAGGTGAGGAATATTCTATCACATTCCTGACTTGTGTGGACAAGTGTTGGTGAATAAGATGTGAAGTAATCCTAGCCTCTGACCTGCTCTTGTAGTCACTGCATTCATATAGTTAGCCCAGCTGGTTAATGGTAATCCCCGCGATGTTTGACCTGATGCCAAGGAGACGTCATGCAGTCCGGGGTTAGTCTTGAGTCAATCCCTGTATATTGCTGCATCGCCACCTCTGCTGGGCCTGTCCAGCTGATGGGACAGGATATAACCAAGGATGGGGAGAGCGGTGTCTGGGATATTCTCTGTAAGATATGATTTCATGAGTGTGACTGTGTCAGGCTGATCCTTGACTTAGTCTTTGGGATTGCTCTCCCAATTTTCTGGATTAGTGGTGCTGGAAGAGCACAGCAGTTCAGGCAGCATCCGAGGAGCAGTAAAATCGACGTTTCGGGCAAAAGCCCTTCATCAGAAAGAAAGGCAGAGAGCCTGAAGCGTGGAGAGATAAGCTAGAGGAGGGTGGGGGTGGGGAGAATGTAGCATAGTGTACAATAGGTGAGTGGGGGAGGGGATGAAGGTGATAGGTCGGGGGGAGGGTGGAGTGGATAGGTGGAAAAGGGGATAGGCAGGTAGGACAAGTCACGGGGACAGTGCTGAGCTGGAAGTTTGGAACTGGGGTGAGGTGGGGGGAGGGGAAATGAGGAAACTTGAAGTCTCCCAATTTTGTCAATCATCGCCAGATGTAAGGAAGGAGGACCTCACAGGGTCGAGAGGGCTGTTCCTGTTGTTGTCTCTCCTGGCACTGAGGTTCCTGTCAGGTGGTCAATCTGATTTCATTTCTTTGTTGTGACCTGGTAGAAATTGGCTTGCAACGCCTTTTCAGAAGGCAGTTAGGAGTTAAATACATTGAATCCCTGAAGGTTAGGCCACTTTTGGAATATCACGTGCAATTCTGGTCTTCTTCCTATCAGAAAGATGTTGTGAAACTTGAAAGGGTTCAGAAAAGATTTACAAGGATGTTGCCAGAGTTGGAGGATCTGAGCTACAGGGAGAGGCTGAACAGGCTGGGGCTGTTTTCCCTGGAGCGTCGGAGGCTGAGGGGTGACCTTATAGAGGTTTATAAAATTATGAGGGGCATGGATAGGGTAAATAGGGAAAGTCTTTTCCCTGGGGTCAGGGAGTCCAGAACTAGAGGGGCATAGGTTTAGGGTGAGAGGGGAAAGATATAAAAGGGACCTAAGGGGCAACTATTTCACACAGAGGGTGGTGCGTGTATGGAATGAGCTGCCAGAGGATGTGGTGGAGGCTGGTACAATTACAGCATTTAAGAGGCATCTGGATGGGTATATGAATAGGAAGGGTTTGGGGGGATATGGGCCGGGTGCTGGCAGGTGGGACTAGATTGGGTTGGGATATCTGGTCAGCATGGACGGGTTGGACTGAAGGGTCTGTTTCTGTGCTGTACATCTCTATGACTCTGTGACATCTGTGAGTGAGAACAAGCAACAATGGCAGATTTCTTTCCCTGAAGAACATTTCTGACACTCAACTGTGGTTTTATGACCATCATTAAACTTAATTCCAGATGTTTATGGAATTTGAAATCCTGCTCTCTGAGTCAATAGTCTTGTGACAATACAAGTAGTACATCACATCCTCTTATCATGAGACAGATTTCAAAAAACGTGACAGCAAAGTAGGTTCAGTTGAGTCTCACTCACCGTACATGGCCAGTCGAACTCTCTCAGATATTTCCTTTCCTGAATCTGGTGTTACAATTACCTCATAATTCCCAGCATCTTCCCTCTGTAAGTCATTGATTTGAAGACTGAAGTTCTCAGGGTGCAAATGTATCCGTTTCTTGTATTCCTCACTGCCAAAATATTTCACATTCCCATCTATATATCTTGCTATTTTGATTCTGGGTGAAGATTGAATCCAGACAATCTCATTCTCCATTGATCTGTTATGGATTACCATAGGTAGGGAAACGGACTGACCGAGGGATCCATTCACAGACAGATGGATGTCTTCACTATGAACTAAGGGAACAAGAGGACACAGTCAGTCAGTGTGGAAAAAGACAAGCCAAGTCATTGAAGAACACTATGAGACATGAAAAGCTCTGCAATATATCTACAAAAAGACACACAAAGGCAAATCATTACTTTGGAACCGATCATTGAGACAATGAACAGAAATCTGGCAAGAAAGAAATTGCAGAGTATTACCTGTCTGCACAGTGCCCCATCAAACGCTCTCAGGACAGGGACAGCACAGGGTTAGATACAGAGTAATGCTCCCTTTACACTGTCCCCCATCAAACGCAGTCAGTACAGGAACAGTAATGGGGTTAGATACAGAGTAATGCTCCCTCTACACTGTCCCACATCAAACACTCCCAGGACAGGGAGAGCATGGGGTTAGATACAGACTAAGGCTTTTCCTACACTATCCCCCATCAAACACTCCCAGGACAGGGACAGCACAGGGTTAGATACAGAGTAAAGCTCTCTCTACACTGTCCCCCCATCAAACACTCCCAGGACAGGGACAGCACAGGGTTAGATACAGAGTAAAGCTCCCTCTACACTGTCCCCCATCAAACACTCCCAGGACAGGGACAGCATGGGGTTAGATACAGAGTAAAGCTCTCTCTACACTGTCCCCCATCAAACACTCCCAGAACAGGGACAGCATGGGGTTAGATACAGAGTAAAGCTCTCTCTACACTGTCCCCCCATCAAACACTCCCAGGACAGGGATAGCACAAGTTTAGATACAGAGTAAAGCTTTTTCGAAACTGTCCCCCATCAAACACTCCCAGGACTGGGACAGCATGGGGTTAGATACAGAGGAAAGCTTCCTCTACACTGTCCCCCATCAAACACTCCCAGGACAGGGACAGCACAGAGTTAGATACAGAGTAAAGTTCCCTCTACAATGTCCCCATATCAAACACTCCCAGGACAGGGACAGCACGGGGTTAGATACAGAGTAAAGTTTCCTCTACACTGTGCCCCATCAAACACTCCCAGGACAGGGACAGCATGGGATTAGATACAGAGTAAAGCTCCCCCTACACTGTCCCTCTTCAAATACTCTCAGGACAGGGACAGCACGGGATTAGATACAGAGTAAAGCTCCCCCTACACTGTCCCTCTTCAAATACTCTCAGGACAGGGACAGCACGGGGTTAGATACAGAGTAAAGCTCCCCCTACACTGTCCCCCATCAAACACTCCCAGTATGGAGACTGCATAGCGTTAGATGCAAAGTAATGTTGTCTTCACCTGTCTGCATCAATCACTCCCATGACAGGGATAGCATGAGGTTAGATGCTGACTGCTTTCTTGAAGTTGGTGTATAAGTTTCAACAACCTGGCATGTTTGTAAAGAAAAATGTTGGTAACGTCGGTTTAATGATGAAAGATGAACCGGCCAAAAAAAAGGAAGAAACAACTGCCAGAGCTTTCACAGAGCCTGTTGCTGACCAAATGGTGAAGTGGTGTGATCAAGAATGAGGACGCTGAATACGAAGGAGTTGAAGGAATGTTTCATGGAAAAAGCCAAAAATTCCGAGAGGGGTTAAAGGGAAGGAATGAGACAGAATGGATTCTAGGTTGTTTCCTCGGTGAGACCTTCCAGCTGGTCAAGCACAATGAGCTGAATGGCCTTCACATGTGTACAGTGGAAAACTTTGGAGAAATGAGGGCTGAAGTTTAAACTAAAATAGACACAAAAGTTGTTACTCACTGACGCAGAAGGCAGAGAGGAGAGCAACGAGCAGCACACAAGCCCATCTCGCATTAAAATTACATGTTGCCATCGAGGGAGAGAGTGAAGAGGAACTGATTGAGATTGTAAAACGAGGAAGCGACCTGATCAGAAACGAATGTGCAAGCAAAATCCAGAAACAAGACGCACTTGACTGAGACAAATACACCACCCTCCAAACAACAGGCAGTGTAGACGCCTTTCGATGCATCTCTGTACCCCTCTGTGTTGTCTGTCATTCCCCTGTCCCCCTCTCTCTCTGAGTTACCCCATTGTGACTAGCTGTGACTCCTAACCCCTTCCCAGAGCTTGCAGGTGGTCCTCTCCACAGCCGGAAGCAGAGGGGTCAGGGGACCTGTCTATGAGCTGGATGGATGAAGAGACAGAGAAAACGGGGAGACAGGCAGAGAAAGGGGAGCAGATGAAATGAGGGGTAGAAGACTTTTCCAACAACCTCCAGTTTCAGGAAGAGAGAGCTTCAGTTTTCCTGACAATGGGAAAGTTTTATTGAAGATATCGATGAATAGCCTCAGTGCCAATGAACTAAAACAAGCCACAGTTCAAAAGCAGTCTTCATTTTACAGTTTCTGAGATGGTGGTGAAAATAATTAAAAACAATTGTTGATGAACATCTTTTGATTTTATTTGATATATTTTTGTCATATGTACTTAGGTACAGTGAGATGTTTTGTTTTGCATGCATTTGGTAACAAATAAAGTGCATTAGGGTAATAGAACAGTGTGAAGAATACAATGTTACAGAGAAGATGCACAAAGTGTGAGATCAATATTAAATTTTAAATTTGGGAGGTCTGTTGAGAAGTTTAATAACAGCGGGGAAGAAACTGTTCTTAAATCTGTCGGTGCATGTGTTTAAGCTTTTGTATCTTCAGCCCAGCAGAAGAGGTTGGAAGAGATTGTGACCAGGGTGGAACGGGGTTTTGGTGATGTTGGCTGCCTTTCTGAGTCAGCGTGATATACAGATGGAATCAATGCATAGTTGGTTGGTTTGCACGGTGGACTGACCTGTGTTCACAACTCTTCATAGTTTCTTACTGTCTTGGGCTGAGCAGTTGCCAAACCAAGCTGTGATGCATCTGGATGGAATGTTTTCTATGATGCATCTATAAAAATTGGTAAGTGTCATTACAAACATGCTGAAGTTCCTTAGCTTCCTGAAGATGTTGAGGTATTATTGTGTAAAATTGGCTATCGTATTAACATGGGTGGACCAGGACACATTGTTGGTGATCATTGCTCCTAGGAAGGTGATACTCTAGAGCACCTCCACCTCAGCAGCATTGATGTAGGCAGTAGTGTACCCTCCCACCTTGCTTCCTGAAGTCAATGATCAGCTCTTTCATTTTGATGTCATTGAGGAAGAGATTGTTAGCTTTATACCATGCAACCAACCACTCTATCTCTTTCCTGCGTTCTGTCTCAGCATTGAGACCCGGCCTACAATGGTAGTGTCATCAGCGAACTTGTAGTTGGACTTGAGATGGAATTTGGCCACACAGTCATGAGGGTACAGGGAGTATAGTAAGGGGCTGAGTACGCAGCCTCACAGGTTGCCAGTGTTGAGGGTTTTTGTAAAGGAGGCGTGGTCGCCCTTTCTCACCGATTGCAGTCTATCGGTCAGGAAGTGAAAGATCCAGTTGCAGAGGGCAGAGCAGAGATGTAGGTCTCAGAATTTGTTGATTGATTTGGTTGGAATTACTTTGCATCAGTGTTTACAGCAGGTACGGTAACAAATCTAATATTGCTTCAGGAACAGGGACTCAAAATTAACAAAGGCAGCAAGTCTATAAATGAACACAATTGGGGAACTGGAAGTAGAAATTGTCCACTGGGGGGATATGACATAGCATTGACAGAAACTTTGTTTACTGGAAAGTCTACAGTAAAACAATACATACGGACCAAATACTGAACTACAGAAGCAGTCATCCCAACACCCACAAACGAAGCTGCATCAGAACATTATTTCAACGAGCCAACGCACATTGCTGCACAGAGGAACTACACAGAGCAGAGGAAAATCACCTATACTGTGTATTCAAACAGAATGGGTACCCAATGAACAAGTTCTGCTGATTTCTCAGCAACAAACCCAAACAAGCAAACAAAACATGTCCAGAAACCCTAACCACTCCCCCCTACATCAAAGACATCTCGGAAACGACTGCCAGCCTACTCAGACTCCTTGGCATCAGGGTCGCCCACAAACCCACCAACACACTTAAACAGCAGCTAATGAACTTGAAAGACCCCATACAGACAACAAGCAAAACCAATGACATTTACAAAATACCATGCAAGAACTATAACAAACACTACATTGGACAAACAGGCAGAAAACTAGCCACTAGGACACATGAACATCAACTAGCTACACAAAGACATGACCCTCTCTCACTCGTATTCTCACATATGGATGAGGAAGGACACCACTTCGACTGGGACAACACATCCATCCTGGGACAAGCCAAACAGAGACATGCACGAGAATTCCTAGAAGCATGGCATTCCAACCGGAACTCTATCAACAAACACATCGAGTTAGACCCCATCTACCACTCCCTGAGAAAAAGAACAGGAAATGACATCACCACAGGAAGTGACATCACCAACCCAAGGAAACCTAAATATAAAGCGGACTATACCACCAGTGCTTCATCCGGAGGCTCACTGAAGATGTTACCGAGTATGGTGACGAAACGTCTGATAACGAACCTTCCAGCTCAGTGAGCAAACCTACATCCAGAAACTTTGCTCAAGCCAGAACAGGACCAGACAGTTAACATCCCAGGTTGTAAGGCTTTTTAGTAGAAACAGTGTGGTAAAACGGGAGGAGGTGTTTCAGCCTTGGTTAAAGGTAATATCATTGCCCTTGAATGAGATACAGTTCCTGAATTAGAATCTGTATGATTAGAAAAACAGGAAGGAAGCAGTGACCCTTGTTGGGTATTTATTATGGAGCTTAAATAGTGGAGAAGAAGTAAGTGAGAGCATTTGCAGTCAAAAAGTGTGGTGCTGGAAAAGCACAGCTGGTCGGGCAACATCCGAGGAGCAGGAGAGTCAACGTTTCGAGCATAAGCTCTTCATCAGGAATGGCGGGGTTGGCCCAAGGGGGCTGAGAGATTTATTGGTGGGGGGCCCTGAGGGAAGGTAGCTGGGAATGTTACAGGTGGGGGGTGAAGGTAATAGGTTGGAGAGAAGGGTGGAGCGGATAGGTGGGAAGGACGATTAACAGGTTCAAGAGGGTGTTGCCGAGTTGGAGGGCTGGATCTGAGATAACGTGGGGGGAGGAGAGATGAGGAAACTGGTGAAACCCACATTGATTCCCTGGGGTTGGAGGTTCCCAAGGCAGAAGCTGAGGTGTTCTTCTCTTGACATCGGGTGGTTAGGGTTTGGCGGTGGTGGATGCCCAGGACCTGCATGTTCTCTGTAAAATGGGAGGGGGAGTTAAAGCATTAGGCCACAAGGCGGTTCCACCATGGTGAAAGCCTCCCAGCCCTCCGTTTCTTCCACTCCAGCTGAGCCAACCAATACCCTTCCACTGAGACGCTCATTCGATTGGCTGAAGTGGTTCTCACCTTCGACAGTTTCTCCTTCCAAACCTCCCACTTCCTCCATTCCAAAGGGATAGCCATGGGCACCCATGTGGGCCCCAGTTATGCCTGCATCTTCGTCAGGTACGTGGAACAGTCCATCTTCCGCAGTTACACTGGAAACATTCCCCACCTATCCTCCTCTCCATCAATGACTGTATTGGCACCACCTCGTGCTCCCACGAGGAGGTTGAACAGTTCATCAACTTCACCAACACCTTCCACCATGATCCCAAGTTCACCTGGACCATCTTGGACACGTCCCTCCCCTTCTCCACCTCCATTTCGGGCAACTGACTCAACACGGCTATCTACTTAAACCCCACCAACTCCCATAGCTACCTGGACTACACCTCCTCCTACCCTGCCTCCTGGAAAAACACTACCCCTTAATCCCAAATCCCTTTCCCCCACCCCACCCCACCCCACCCCCTCCCATTTGTCACTCAGCCCACTTGGGACACGTTCTCATTCCTGGTGAAGAGCTTAGGTTCAAAACGTCGACTCTCCTGCTCCTCGGATGCTGCCTGACCGGCTGTGCTTTTCCAGCACCACACTCTTCGATCAGTATATTTCTTGCTCTACCAGGGAAGGGGCTGTGTTGGATCTGGTCACAGGAAATGAAGCAGGCCAAATGCAGAATGTCAGCGTGGGGAGCATTTGGGAAATAGCAATCATAATCCCCCTTCTTACAGGAAGGATGTTGTTAAACCTGAGAGGGTGCAGAAAAGATTTACAAGGATGTGACCGGAACTGAAGGGTTGAGTTATAGGGAGAGGCTGAATAGGCTGGGGCTGTTTTCCTGGACCATCAGAGGCTGAGGGGTGACCTTACAGAGGTTTATAAAATCGTGAGGGGCATGGGATAGGGTAAATAGGCAAAATCTTTTTCCTGGAGTGGGGAGTCCAAAACGAGAGGACATAGGTTTAAGGTGAGAGAGGCAATATGATTTACTCTTCATAAAATCATGCTGACTCTCATGGATTGTATTTTGACTTTCCCCAAATGTCGTGTTATTACTTCTTTAATAATGTATTCAAACAATTTCCCACTGACATGTTAAACTGTGTTTTCCTACTTTCTGCCTCCCTCCCTTTTTGGATAGGAGTGTTATATTAGCATTTTGCCAATCCATGAATCTTTTGCACATCGAGGGAATTTCAGAACATTATAAATAATGGATCCTGTATCTCTGTTGCCACTTCCTTTAGGAACATAGAAAGTAGGTGATCAGACCCGAGGGTGTTGATTAGATTACTTAGAGTGTGAAAACACACCCTTCAGCCCAACAAGTCCACATTGACCCTCTGAAGAGCAACCCACCCAGACCCTTTCCCCTACATTTACCCCTTCACCCAATCCTACAGGCAATTTAGCATGGCCAATCCACCCTAACCTGCACATCCCAGAACACTATGGGGTAATTTAGCATGGCCAATCCACCCTAACCTGCACATCCCTCAACACTATGGGGTAATTTAGCATGGCCAATCCACCCTAACCTACACATCCCAGAACACTATGGGGTAATTTAGCATGGCCAATCCACCCTAACCTACACATCACTGAACACTATGGGGTAATTTAGCATGGCCAATCCACCCTAACCTACACATCCCTGAACACTATGGGGTAATTTAGCATGGCCAATCCACCCTAACCTACACATCCCTGAACACTATGGGGTAATTTAGCATGGCCAATCCACACTAACCTGCACATCCCTGAACACTATGGGGTAATTTAGCATGGCCAATCCACCCTAACCCACACATCCCTGAACACGATGCAGTAATTCAGCATGGCCAATCCACCGTAACCTGCACATCCCTGAACACTATGGGTAATTTAGCATGGCCAATCCACCCTAATCTGTACATCCCTGAACACTATGGATAATTTAGCATGGCCAATCCACCCTAACTTGCACATCCCTGAACACTTTGGGTAATTTAGCATGGCCAATCCACCCTAATCTATACATCCCTGAGCACTATGGGTAATTTAGCATGGCCAATCCACCCTAACCTACACATCCCGGTACACTATGGGGTAATTTAGCATGGCCAATCCACCCTAACCTACACATCCCTGAACACTATGGGGTAATTTAGCATGGCCAATCCACTCTAGCCTACACATCCCTGAACACTATGGGGTAATTTAGCATGGCCAATCCACCCTAATCTACACACCCCTGAACACTATGGGGTAACTTAGCACGGCCAATCCACCCTAACCTACACATCCCTGAACACTATGGGTAATTTAGCATGGCCAATCCACCCTAACCTACACATCCCGGTACACTATGGGGTAATTTAGCATGGCCAATCTACCCTAACCTACACATCCCTGAACACTATGGGGTAATTTAGCATGGCCAATCCACCCTAACCTGCACATCCCTGAACACTATGGGGTAATTTAGCATGGCCATTCCACCCTAGCCTACACATCCCTGAACACTATGGGGTAATTTAGCATGGCCAATCCACCCTAATCTACACACCCCTGAACACTATGGGGTAATTTAGCACGGCCAATCCACCCTAACCTGCACATCCCTGAACACTATGGGGTAATTTAGCATGGCCAATCCACCCTAATCTACACATCCCTGAACACTATGGGGTAATTTAGCATGGCCAATCCACCCTAACCTACACATCCCTGAACACTTTGGGGTAATTTAGCACGGCCAATCCACCAAAACCTGCACATCCCTGAACACTATGGGTAATTTAACATGGCCAATCCACCCTAACCTACACATCCCTGAACACTATGGGTAATTTAGCATGGCCAATCCACCCTAACCTGCACACCTTTGGAGTGTGGGAGGAAACCGGAGCACCCAGAGGAAACCCACGCAGATACAGGGAGAATGTGCAAACTCCACACAGACAGTCACCCTGAGGCTGGTACCTGGCGCTGTGAGGCAGTGACCCGTCGTGCCACGTGTCTGCCTCCAATCCAATAGTTTGCTCAATAGATTGACGATGATGACTGTTCCAAGTTTCTCCCTTTCTAGAACGTCTGCGTTTCCTGTGGGATGGTGTTAGTGTCTTTTACCGTGAGAACTGAAGCAAAATATTGATTTCGTGACACTGCTGTTTCCGTTTCTCCAGAAATTGACTCCCAGTCTCATTATGCATGGGATCAGCATTCACTTCAGCTACTCTGTTTTCTTTAAAATGCTTATAGACGCTTTTGCTATTTTTTAATGTATAATCTGCACTGGTTTTCTTTAAGAATCACGCTTTGCTCCTTTGAGACTTTTTAAGGACCCCGTGTTGATCTTTAAAAGTGTCCTAAACTTCCAGCCTAGGAGAAAGTGAGGACTGCAGATGCTGGAGATCAGAGCTGAAAAATGTGTTGCTGGAAAAGCGCAGCAGGTCAGGCAGCATCCAAGGAGCAGGAGAATCGACGTTTCAGGCATGAGCCCTTCTTCAGGAATGAGGAAAGTGTGTCCAGCAGGCTTAGATAAAAGGTAGGGAGGAGGGACTTGGGGGAGGGTCGATGGGAATGTGATAGGTGGAAGGAGGTTAAGGTGAGGGTGATAGGCCAGAGAGGGGGTGGGGGCGGAGAGGTCAGGAAGAAGATTACAGGTCTCCGCCCCCATCCCCTCTCCGGCCTATCACCCTCACCTTGACCTCCTTCCACCAATCGCATTCCGAACGCCTCTCCCCCCTACCTTTTATCTTAGCCTGCTGGACACACTTTCCTCATTCCTGAAGAAGGGCTCATGCCTGAAATGTCGATTCCCCTGCTCCTTGGATGCTGCCTGACCTGCTGCGCTTTTCCAGTCCACCATGAGCAGACCTGTCCTATAAGGCCATGAGACATAGAAGTGGAAGTAAGTCCATTCGGTCCATTGAGTCCACTCTGTCATTTAATCATGGTTTTTGGGCACTTCAACTCCAATTACTTGCACACTCCCCATTGCCCTTAATTCCTTACGAGATCGAGAATTTATCAATCTCTGCCTTGAAGACATTTAACGGCCCAGCCTCCACTGTACTCTGCGGCAATGAATCCCACAGGCCCGCCACTCTCTGGCTGAAGAAATGTCTCCTCATTTCCATTTTAAATTGACCCCCCCTCTAATTCTAAGGCTGTACCCACGGGTCCCAGTCTCCCTGCCTAACGGAAACAACTTCCCAGCATCCACCCTTTCTAAGCCATGCATTATCTTGTAAGTTTTTATTAGATCTCCCCTCAACCTTCTGAATTCTAATGAATACAATCCCAGAGTCCTTAGCTGTTCACCATATATTAGACCTACCATTCCAGGGATCATCTGTGTTTCTATCCATCCTCATACCTATTTAATTCCAGATGTGAGTGTGGGACTCTGGTTTCTAACCCTCGAGGTGAATTTAAAACTCCAACATGCTATGATCTCTCTTCCTTCGACAATCTTTCAGATATTTTATTACTCAACCTGTTCTGAGATGTAATGACGCAAATCTGGAACAAGTGGGATTGAACCCAAGTTAGGGACACTACTACTATACCATAAGATCCCTTGGAGGATCGTTTAGATATTTTTTTCCCTAAGCAACATGTTTGGAGATGCTCTTACACATTTTTGTAACGATAAGACTTGAACTCGGACCTCCTGACTCAGAGGTAGGAACACTGTCACAGCCCCTTCAGGTAATCTTTTATTTTACCCTGTAACCTGTGGAGTAGTGGGACTGGAGTTACAGCTAGGAAGAGGGAGATACCTTTTGTTGAAGATAGGGCGGGGGGGTAATGTGGGTCAGGAGCAATAAATGATAGGTTAAATTGGAACCCCAGAGAAGGAGAGAACGGCATCTGGACAGACAGAGGAATGGATAATGGTGAGATTGGGAAAAAGCACCTTCTCCCCCTGTCTGCGGGGGTTTCCTCTGGGTGCTCCGGTTTCCTCCTACAGTCCAAAGATGTGTAGGTTAGGGTGAATTGGCCATGCTAAATTACCCCATAGTGTTAGGTGCATTAGTCAGGGTAAATGTAGGGTAGGGGGATAGGTCTGGGTGGGTTACTCTTCGGAAGGTCGGTGTGGACTTGTTGGGCCAAAGGGCCTGTTTCCATATTGTAGGGAATCTAATTTAATCTAATCTGAAAGTAAAGCTGCTAATGGAGACCATGGGTGGGTAAAAATGGGTTGGCTGTAATGATAGCAGTCCATGTGATGACAAATTCTGGGATTTGGGAGCGGGTCAAGGACAAGGAGGAAGTAGTTCAGGCCTTAAAATGATTGAACTCGATACTGAAGGCTGTAGGGTGCTCAAGCGAAAGATGGGATGTTGTTCCTCCAGCTTTGCTGAAGCACATCTGAGAAACAAGTTTTGGCCAGGGAACATGGTGATGTATTGAACTGGCAGGCAACCAGAAGCTGGGGGTCATTTTGTGGGTGGACTGTAGGTGTTCTGCAAAGCGATCACCCAGTCTCCATGTTTGTGGGTGTGGTGCCAATTAAGCGGGCCGCTTTGTCCTGGATGGTGTCAAGCTTCTTGAGCGTTGTTGGGCTGCCCTCATCCAGTCAAGAGGGGAGCATTCCATCATACCCTGTAAAATGGCAGACAGGCTTATGGGAGACAGGAGATGAATACTCTGCACAGAATTCCCAACCTTTGACCTGTTCTTGTCACCGCATTATTTATATGGCTGGTCCAGTTCAGTTTCTGGTCAGCGGTAATTCCTAGGATCATGGGGAATTCAGAGATGTTAATGCCATTGAATGTTCTTCAATGTGTGTCTAAGAGAGTTTTGGGAATGATTGTGTTTGTTCTGCTTCTTTCGCTGCTTTTTTTTAAGCTTTGAAATGTAAAGATAAACAATTAATGAGTGACATGGTGGTTTATTGATGGAACCCTACCGTTCGGGAGACTTGCTTACATCCTATCTTCCCCAACCAGCCCTCATCCCCCAACCAACCCTCCACAGGCACACATTCCCAGTGGAGTCACTTTGCTCTGCTTAGATACTCATTGGTGCAAGGTTTGTGAAGGTTTGTAGCTCAGGTTGAGGTTTAGGGTGTAGGTTTGCTCGCTGAGCTGTAGGATTGATACCCAGACGTTTCATTACCTGGCTCGGTAACATCATCAGTGGGGACCTCCAAGTGAAGCGAAGCTGTTGTCTCCTACTTTCTATTTATAGCTTTCTCCTGGATGGGGGTTCCTGGGGTTTGTGGTGATGTCATTTCCTGTTTGTTTTCGGAGGGGTTCCAGACAAAGACATGCCAGAGAATTCCTCGAGGCCTGGCACTCCAACCACAACGCCATAAACAAACACATAGATCTAGATACCATCTCTCAACCCCTCCGAAAACTAACAGGAAATGACATCACCACCAACCCCAGGAACCCCCATCCAGGAGAAAGATATAAATAGAAAGCAGGAGACAACAGCTTCGCTTCACTTGGAGGTCCCCACTGATGATGTTACCGAGCCAGGTAATGAAACGTCTGGGTATCAAACCTACAGCTCAGTGAGCAAACCTACACCCTATACCCATTGGTGTCCTAACTCAATTTGCTCACCACTATTTCTAGCTTTGCTATTCTACTGCATGTGTCTTCACTTCCTCATCTCTCTATTCGTATGTAACTTGATTCACCAAGGGCCTTTTAAAAGTTCATTCCTGGGACGAGGATGTTGCTGGCTAGATCAGCATTTACTGCCCATCTCTAATTGCCCAGAGAGTGGTTAAGAGTCGACCACACCCCTATGGGTCTGCAGTCACATGTAGGCCAGACCAGGTAAGGATGACAGATTCCTTCCCTGTCTGATGACAATCATGAACCCCTGGCTGATTTCAACTCCATTCACCTCCACCCACTCCCTTCTAATCTATGGGAGGTTCCTGAGGTCCAGTCTGTCGGAGTGTTTTCCCCTGACAGGGAATGAAGACTCAGGAGGTAGACAGAACTCGGGCAAGTTGAAATTTATTCATACAGACACCAGTTAAAGCAGGGAGAGGGCCAAAGAATCCTCCCCTGAGCGCCAGCCTCAAAAGGGAGATTCATGACACACTCTGAATTTACAATAAAAAGCAATATTTTTATACACTTGCTGTTAACAATCACATGCAACATAGGTGGCGGTGGCTCAGTGATTAGCGCTGCTGCCTCACGGCGCTAGGGTCCCAGGTTCGATTCCAGCCTTAGGTGACTGTCTGTGTGGAGTTTGTACATTCTCCCCGTGTCTGCATATGGGTTTCCTCCGGGTGCTTCAGTTTCCTCCCACAGTCCAAAGATATACAGGTCAGGGTGGATTGGTCATGCTAAATTACCCATAGTGTTAGGTGTATTAGTCAAAGGGAAATGGTCCGGGTGGGTTACTCTTTGTGGGTCGGTGTGGACTTGTTGGGCCGAAGGGCCTGTTTCCGCACTGTAGAGAGTCTAATCAATCTAAAAAAACCTGATCACTATGTTCCTCCCTCTTACTTTGTACAATCAATCCTATGAGACACCAAATCAATAATGGGCATTCCTGTGGACAGCCCCCAGGCTCATATGATCTCATGGTGTTTAACAAACCCTATAATCTCTCACCCTTGGGATCTTTCTATGTATCCTATTCATTCAAATTCCAAAGTTAGTTGCTACATTCCTTTGGGCCTCTCAGGCTGGTTTTATCTTTGGGGATGGTTTGAATTCTGTTATTTATTCTACCTCATGTGCTGTCTTTATCAAATTCAGTTATTCCTCTTATATTTGAATTAAATTCAATTGAATTTATTATCACGTGTACCGAGGCATAGTGAAAAGCTTTGTCTTGTGAGCAAAATAGGCAGATCACAGAGTTAAATAGCATAGATCGTAAATAATAGGTAAACAGCGGCAAAAACAACAACACAGGTACAGGTGAATGTTAAGAGTTTGTGAGTCCATTCAGTATTCTAACAACAGTAGGGTAGAAACTGTTCCTAAATCGGCTGGTGCATGTGTTCAGGCTTCTGTAACTTCTCCCTGATGGTAGAGGTTGTAGAAAAACATTGCCAGGATGGGATGGATCTTTGAGAATGCTGGTGGCCTTTCCCTGACAGCGGGCCTGGGAGATGGATTCTATAGATGGGAGGTTGGCCTTTGTGATTACCCAGGCCGAGTTCACCACTCTCTGTAACTGTCTCCGATCTTGAATGGTACAGTTGCCATACCAGGAAGTGATACATCTAGACAGAATGCTTTCGATGGCGCACCTATAAAAGTTGGCAAGGGTATTCGCCATCATGCTAAATTTCTTCAGCTGCCTGAGGAAGGGGAGACATTGTTGGGCCTTTGTAACCAGTGCGTCCACATGAAAAGTCCAAGAAAGCTGGTTGTGGACAACCACTTCCAGGAGCGTGACACTCTCCACTCATTCCACCTCTGTGCTGTTAATGTGTAGGGGGAGCATGAGTAACATCCTGCTGAAAGCCAATAATGAATTCCTCAATTTTGCCGGCATTGAGAGCTAGATTGTTCTCAGTGCACCATTTTTCCAGGTCTTCCACCTTCCGTCTGAGGTTTGACCAACTATGGTGGTGTCATCAGTAAACTTGTAAATGGCAAGAGTCTGGTATTTGGCGACGCAGTCATGGGTATACAGTGAGTACAGTGGTATTTCCCACTGTCCTAGTTATGTGTGTAAAAATGCAAAAGATATTTAGTTTTAACAAGTTGCTATAAGATTTGCAATATTGCAGATTAATTAAGAAACATTAATTTACTGTGAAATAGCTAACTGTTTTGTGGTAGCTGTATAGGGAGTTTAGTGTGCCAAATCTTTCACCTGGTGATTAGTGGCCTAATTACTCTTTCATTCGTGAGCTGAGAATATTCGCTTATTTGTCTCGTAGGCATGTTCTTATCATAACTGTCTAGGATAGTTGCTGGCTTTGGAGTAGTTTTGTTCAAAGGTATCATTGTTTTATTTATTTAAGGGCTAGGACTGTAAGTCTCATTTATCTCCTTTCAACCATCTTGTTTTTTAATTCCAAGGCAGGCTGCCTCTTTCAGTTTGTCAGCCATTTTGTCTGAGCAGACACGGGGTCATTTTGTTATAAGCAGGTAGGGGTCACCCCTACAAGTGTCCATGCTTGATTACCCTTTGTTGGGCACCATGTCTACTTCAGTGCCAACCCTGGTGGAACGGTTAGGGACTATTGGAACCTGGGATCTTTCTGGGCCTGTCTGTGTGTGCCTGTGTATAGGCCTCACTTCTATTACAGAGTGGATCCTTTTCTTCAAATTCCCATCATTCCTGCCCTAAACTCAATGACCTCTTGCTCTCATTCTTGCTCTCCCAGGTTGGATGGACATTGCCATGGTCTCCCACAACCAGGAGCCTCTCAGCCACCGAAAGTGGGTTCCAAGTATTGGCCTTCACCGCACAAAGATGTTTTCCTTGATGCTGCTCATTTCTTCTGAATGCGGATTGTACACTGAGATCGAGTGTAACCCCAAAAGGTACCAAGAGAGATGGGAGTTTTGATGACTCTGCAAACGGAAAAGGAAGTATTTCACTTATGTTAATGCAAATTGCAAATGCAATGGAATACACTTTCACTCACCGACTCCTTTGTCCTGTGTTAATAACTCTATCTCTGTGGTCAACAACACGTGATTCAAGGTTGACCAGCCAATCTCAGAGTCTCTTGACAGTCGATGTCATCATCCATCTGTGTTGCCTCATCACATGCATCTGACAGTTGACCTCGCCACTCACCTGCATGTCTCCCCTTGATCGTTATGACTTCCTATTCCAGGAGCCATGTCCCCAGAGAAAAGTGCATGCTCTTAACAGGCTTTGCCAGCATGGCGTTTATGTTCGGTCCAAATGGACTAATATTGAAGTTTAATGTAGGTTTATTTTGATGGTTAGACTCCCTACAGCATGGAAACAGGCCCTTCGGCCCAACCAGTTCACACCAACCCTCTGAAGAGTAACCCACCCAGACCCACTTCCCTCTGACTAATGCACCTAGCACTATGGGGTAATTTAGCATGGCCAATCCACCCTAACCGACACATCCCTGAACACTATGGGGTAATTTAGCATGGCCAATCCACCCTCCCCGACACATCCCTGAACACTATGGGGTAATTTAGCATGGCCAATCCACCCTAACCGACACATCCCTGAACACTATGGGGTAATTTAGCATGGCCAATCCACCCTAACCTACACATCCCTGAACACTATGGGGTAATTTAGCATGGCCAACCCACCCTAACCTACACATCCCTGAACACTATGGGGTAATTTAGCATGGCCAATCCACCCTAACCTACACATCCCTGAACACTATGGGGTAATTTAGCATGGCCAATCCACCCTAACCTACACATCCCTGAACACTATGGGGTAATTTAGCATGGCCAATCCACCCTAACCTACACATCCCTGAACACTATGGGGTAATTTAGCATGGCCAATCCACCCTAACCTGAACATTCCTGAACACTATGGAATAATTTAGCACGGCCAATCCACCATAACCTACACATCTTTGGACTGTCGGAGGAAACCCACGCAGACATGGGGAGAATGTGCAAACTCCACACAGACAGTCGCCCCGAAGATAGAATCGAACTTGGGACCCTGATGCTGTGAGGCAGCGGCGCTACCACTGAGCCACCATGCTGCCCTTTGTGGTGGTGGACAAATTCATTTAAAAAAAACTAGTAAATGATGTGTGAAGCCAGTAGATTGCAGAAATATAAGCGAGCCATCATCTCTCTGAAGACCCAATGCAAGAGCAGCTCAGCTCGTCTTGCTTCGCTGCCCCTTCTGCTTGGACCTGCTGCTCCTTTTCTGCAGCTGCTAATCTGATATATAGGCAGAATGTAGGAAACTTACCGAGAATGCTGCTGTGCAGGAAGCAGAAAACCGACAGCTGAGCAGAGCAACACAGTCTGCCCGGGACTCTGGGAATAATTGGCGGACACAGAAGTGACTCCTGTGCCTCCATACCTGAATGCAGCCAGCGATATTCTGGGTGTTCCAGAGGTGTAGATCCAGAGTCCTCCCTGCAGTGTGACCAAGTACAAGGTGAAGCTATAGCCTGGATCAATTGAAAAAAAAACAGAAATGTATAATTTTCACGCAGAATGGGAAATCATTTCCAATTCACAACGATAGAAGATTAGAGCTTTATCCTGACATGTCACCAAAGGGTAATATTGAACAACACACAGCAATACACCTAAAATTCATTTATACTCTTCTTTTGAACTAGACGCTTTGGACAGAGAGATTCGATGTGCTGAAGGCCATTTTGATAGCTCAATAGTCATTTCTTTTTCACTAAACTACAACAGACGACAAAGTAATTAGGATTGGAACAAGGATTGTTCCACAGGCATGTGACCAGTGGAGTGCCACAAGGATCGGTGCTGGTTCCTCTACTTTTCATCATTTACATAAATGATTTGGATGCGAGCATAAGAGGTACAGTTAGTAAGTTTGCATATGACACCAAAATTGGAGGTTTAGTGGACAGCGAAGAGGGTTACCTCAGATTACAACAGGATCTGGACCAGATGGGCCAATGGGCTGAGAAGTGGCAGATGGAGTTTAATTCAGATAAATGTGAGGTGCTGCATTTTGGGAAAGCAAATCTTAGCAGGACTTATACACTTAATGGTAAGGTCCGAGGGAGTGTTGCTGAACAAAGAGTCCTTGGAGTGCAGGTTCATAGCTCCTTGAAAGTGGAGTCACAGGTAGATAGGCTAGTGAAGGTGGTGTTTGGTATGCTTTCCTTTATTGGTCAGAGTATTGAGTACAGGAGTTGGGAGGTCATGTTGTGGCTGTACAGGACATTTGTTAGGCCACTGTTGGAATATTGTGTGCAATTCTGGTCTCCTTCCTCTCGGAAAGATGTTGTGAAACTTGAAAGGGTTCAGAAAAGATTTACAAGGATGTTGCCAGGGTTGGAGGGTTTGAGCTGCAGGGAGAGGCTGAACAGGCTGGGGCTGTTTTCCCTGGAGCGTCAGAGGCTGAGGGGTGACCTTATAGAGGTTTATAAAATCATGAGGGGCATGGATAGGGTAAATAGGCAAAGTCTTTTCCCTGGGGTCAGGGGAGGGGCAGAACTAAAGGGGCATAGGTTTAGGGTGAGAGGGGAAAGATATAAAAGGGACCTAAGGGGCAACTTTTTCACCCAGAGGGTGGTACGTGTGTGGAATGAGCTGCCAGAGGATGTGGTGGAGGCTGGTACAATTACAGCATTTAAGAGGCATCTGGATGGGTATATGAATAGGAAGGGTTTGGGGGGATATGGGCCGGGTGCTGGCAGGTGGGACTAGATTGGGTTGGGATATCAGGGTCAGCATGGACGGGTTGGGCCGAAGGGTCTGTTTCTGTGCTGGACATCTCTATGACTCCATGACTCTATATTTCACAGAAAGGAAGGCACTACTGAGGGCTGTGCAGGTACTTGGGGCCATACCTTTGCTCTGAAGAGAGCGAGAGAAATTAAGGGAGAAATTGTTGAAAATGAGGAGGAGCTTGGCCAAACAGACAACAAACTTATTCATGTTCCCCATGACCACTTTCCTTTCTCTGTGGCACCTGCTTTCTGAGCTCTATCTCTGCTGATCTGGTCAGTCCTTTCCCTTACCACTCCCCCCCCATCTCCTGTCTTCAGCATGTGTAGTATCTTTTCCTAGCCACTATCCGTTCCAAAGCAAGATCGCTGGATTCAAAAAATTAACTCTCCTTTCTCTCCACTGCCAGACTTGCTGAATATCTCCAGCAATTTCTGCCTTTGTTTCAAGATTTTCAGCATCTGCAGTTCTTTATTATATATTCAGGGGTATGGACCAATGGCGGGTATATGGAGTTAGGCCATCGAATGGTGGGACAGGTTCGAGGGGCTGAATGGCCCACCTGTGTTCCTGTGTATTTTAGCTCCACAGAGATCTGTGAGTTGGCAATCTCCCAAATGAAAATGTTTAAGTTCAACTATTGCACCCATCTCCATTTGACTGTGTATGACTGTCTCATCGAAACCATATATTTCAGGGCATTGGCAGATAACAATGTAGTCATTGAGACTGAATGAGTAGAGGACAAAATGAATAATTATATATGCTTCGTTTTCGATTTAGATAGCACAATAGGAGCAGGCCAGACCCCACTTCAAATCATTTCAAGAAAGTAGCCCAAACACGAACTTTGCGAATTGTTTAAAGTAGGTGTCAGTGGATACTCCAGGAAGGATGCAGCTGGTCAAACCAATTGGTTTTGAACAAAACAGAATTTATTTACAAGATCACTGAATGAAACACAAACAAAAGAGAACAGAACACAGAATATCCGATGTGAAAAGCCATCAGACTATCCGAACTTAATGAAGGTGTTCCAAATTCCTGTAACAATCCCAGTAAACACCCCTTGGCGAGAAAGGTAAAATAAAACTCTCAGCTTCTTACATGAGAGAGAGAGAGAGAAAGAGAGGGAGAGAGTGAGTTCTTACATATCACTGTTTCTTGGAAAAAGCAGCCTCAAAAAAAAACAAACCAAACCAGAGGAGAGCTGAGCTGGGAGAACTGGCATCTCCCTTTTCATTACATGTTACTTTTTTAATTTGAAAGCTTTTTTCCTGAGCAATTATTTCTTAGGTACAATCAAACTGGCCCTAATACCTTTCAAACATAGAATGTACAGAATCGTTACTTTTACAACTGGGAAAAAAGCCAAGGACAGCACAACATTATTAAAGGAGAAGTATTGTCACATACGGAAACTAAATAGTTTACAGCAAACTAAATATACAATACTTTCTGGGTTGTGTGAAAAATCAAAAGAGTGATGTTTAAAAACGTTGGAGCCAACTGTATGTCTCCTGATGTTAATCCAGCTCCCTCACACTGTCCCTCAGTAACCCCTCTCCCCCCAGTGCCCTGTGTTACTGACTGTATCTCTCCTGATGTTAATCCAGCTCCCTCACACTGTCACTCAGTATCCCCTCTCCCCCCCAGTGCCCTGTGTTACTGAGTGTATCTCTCCTGATGTTAATCCAGCTCCCTCACACTGTCACTCAGTCACCCCTCTCCCCCCCAGTGCCCTGTGTTACTGACTGTATCGCTCCTGATGTTAATCCAGCTCCCTCACACAGTCACTCAGTAACCCCTCTCCCCCCCCCCCCAGTGCCCTGTGTTACTGACTGTATCTCTCCTGATGTTAATCCAGCTCCCTCACACTGTCACTCAGTAACCCCTCTCCCCCCCCCCAGTGCCCTGTGTTACTGACTGTATCTCTCCTGATGTTAATCCAGCTCCCTCACACTGTCCCTCAGTAACCCCTCTCCCCCCCAGTGCCCTGTGTTACTGACTGTATCTCTCCTGATGTTAATCCAGCTCCCTCACACTATCCCTCAGTAACCCCTCTCCCCCCCCAGTGCCCTGTGCTACTGACTGTATCTCTCCTGATGTTAATCCAGCTCCCTCACACTGTCCCTCAGTAACCCCTCTCCCCCCCAGTGCCCTGTGTTACTGACTGTATCTCTCCTGATGTTAATCCAGCTCCCTCACACTGTAACTCAGTAACCCCTCTCTCCCCCAGCGCCCTGTGTTACTGACTGTATCTCTCCTGATGTTAATCCAGCTCCCTCACACTGTAACTCAGTCACCCCTCTCTCCCCCAGCGCCCTGTGTTACTGACTGTATCTCTCCTGATGTTAATCCAGCTCCCTCACACTGTCACTCAGTAACCCCTCTCCCCCCCCCAGTGCCCTGTGTTACTGACTGTATCTCTCCTGATGTTAATCCAGCTCCCCCACACAGTCCCTCAGTAACCCCTCTCCCCCCCAGTGCCCTGTGTTACTGACTGTATCTCTCCTGATGTTAATCCAGCTCCCTCACACTGTCACTCAGTAACCCCTCTCCCCCCAATGCCCTGTGTTACTGACTGTATCTCTCCTGATGTTAATCCAGCTCCCCCACACTGTCCCTCAGTAACCCCTCTCCCCCCCAGTGCCCTGTGTTACTGACTGTATGTCTCCTGATGTTAATCCAGCTCCCTCACACTGTAACTCAGTAACCCCACTCCCCCCCCCACAGTGCCCTGTGTTACTGACTGTATCTCTCCTGATGTTAATCCAGCTCCCCCACACTGTCCCTCAGTAACCCCTCTCTCCCCCAGTGCCCTGTGTTACTGACTGTATCTCTCCTGATGTTAATCCAGCTCCCCCACACTGTCCCTCAGTAACCTTTCTCCCCCCCAGTGCCCTGTGTTACTGACTGTATCTCTCCTGATGTTAATCCAGCTCCCTCACACTGTCACTCAGTAACCCCTCTCCCCCCAGTGCCCTGTGTTACTGACTGTATCTCTCCTGATGTTAATCCAGCTCCCTCACACTGTCACTCAGTAACCCCTCTCCGCCCCAGTGCCCTGTGTTACTGACTGTATCTCTCCTGATGTTAATCCAGCTCCCCCACACTGTCCCTCAGTAACCCCTCTCCCCCCCAGTGCCCTGTGTTACTGACTGTATCTCTCCTGATGTTAATCCAGCTCCCTCACACTGTCCCTCAGTAACCCCTCTCCCCCCCAGTGCCCTGTGTTACTGACTGTATCTCTCCTGATGTTAATCCAGCTCCCTCACACTGTCCCTCAGTAACCCCTCTCTCCCCCAGTGCCCTGTGTTACTGACTGTATCTCTCCTGATGTTAGTCCAGCTCCCTCACACTGTCCCTCAGTAACCCCTCTCCCCCACCCCGTGCCCTGTGTTACTGACTGTATCTCTCCTGATTTTAATCCAGCTCCCTCACACTGTCACTCAGTAACCCCTCTCCCCCCCAGTGCCCTGTGTTACTGACTGTATCTCTCCTGATGTTAATTGTTTTCCTGCCAACCCAGCCCCCTCCAGACGTCACTGAGTGAACACACTTACCTAGCGTCCAGAGTTATTGACTGTGTACGCACTGATTCTCTTCCAGTTTCCTCACACTGTCTCATCTCCGAAATCATCGAAGTTCACCTGCTCAATTTGAAGGATGTCAGCCGCCCTCCGAACAACAATGCGTCATCATTGCTCTCATCAAGATCACTGTGAGGAAAATCATTTTCCACCTTGGGCTCTGTCCCCAATCGTGAGATTTCTGTTTGTCCTGCCTGTGATCTTTTTCCACCCAAAGGATGTGTGTGAAACCGTTTGACTGTCTATCTGAGTTGTGACTGTGTGTGCCTGTATTTTGGATTTTAAACTGACATTATTTAAGGTGCAAACATTAGAAATTTTTAAAAAGTCACTCCACAGCCCAACAAGTCCACACCAACCCTTTGAAGAATAACCCACCCAGACCCATTCCCCTCCCCTATATTTACCCCTGACTAATGCACCTGACACGACAGGTAATTCAGCATGGCCAATGCACCCTAACCCACACATCCCTGAACACTATGGGGTAATTTAGCATGGCCAATCCACCCTAACCTACACATCCCTGAACACTATGGGGTAATTTAGCATGGCCAATGCACCCTAACCTACACATCCCTGAACACTATGGGGTAATTTAGCATGGCCAATCCACCCTAACCTACACATCCCTGAACACTATGGGGTAATTTAGCATGGCCAATCCACCCTAACGTGCACATCCTTGAACACTATGGGGTAATTTAGCATGGCCAATCCACCCTAACCTACACATCCCTGAACACTATGGGTAATTTAGCATGGCCAATCCACCCTAACCCGCACATCCCTGAACACTATGGGGTAATTTAGCATGGCCAATGCACCCTAACCCACACATCCCTGAACACTATGGGGTAATTTAGTATGGCCAATGCACCCTAACCTACACATCCCTGAACACTATGGGGTAATTTAGCATGGCCAATCCACCCTAACCTACACATCCCTGAATACTATGGGGTAATTTAGCATGACCAATCCACCCTAACCTACACATCCCTGCACACTATGGGGTAATTTAGTCTGGCCAATCCACCCTAACCTACACATCCCAGAACACTATGGGTAATTTAGCATGGCCAATCCACCCTAACCTACACATCCTTGAACACTATGGGGTAATTCAGCATGGCCAATCCACCCTAACCTACACATCCCTGCACACTATGGGGTAATTTAGCATGGCCAATCCCCCCTAACCTCCACATCCCTGAACACTATGGGGTAATTTAGCATGGCCAATCCACCCTAACCTGCACATCCCTGAACACTATGGGGTAATTTACCATGGCCAATGCACGCTAACCTACACACCCCTGGGAAACTATGGGGTAATTTAGCATGGCCAATCCACCCTAACCTCCACATCCCTGAACACTATGGGGTAATTTAGCATGGCCAATCCACCCTAACCTCCACATCCCTGAACACTATGGGGTAATTTAGCATGGCCAATCCACCCTAACCTGCACATCCCTGAACACTATGGGGTAATTTAGCATGGCCAATGCACCCTAACCTACACATCCCTGAGCACTATGGGTAATTTAGCATGGCCAATCCACCCTAACCTACACATCCCTGAACACTATGGGGTAATTTAGCATGGCCAATGCACCCTAACCTACACATCCCTGAACACTATGGGGTAATTTAGCATGGCCAATCCACCCTAACCTACACATCCCTGAGCACTATGGGGTAATTTAGCATGGCCAATCCACCCTAACCTACACATCCCTGAACACTATGGGTAATTTACCATGGCCAATCCACCCTAACCGGCACATCCCTGAGCACTATGGGTAATTTAGCATGGCCAATCCACCCTAAGTTGCACATCTCTGAACACGATGGGGTAATTTAGCATGGCCAAACCACATAGAGAGGCTGTGAGAGACACTGACAGAGAGAGAGAGAGAGAGAGAGAGATAGACACTGACAGAGAGAGATAGAGAGAGAGAGACTGTGAGAGACACTGACAGAGAGAGACAGAGACTGTGAGAGACAGTGACAGACAGAGAGAGCCTGTGAGAAATACTGATAGAGAGAGAGACAGAGACTGAGACACTGACAGAGAGAGAGATAGACTCTGACAGAGAGAGAGAGACTGTGAGAGACAGAGAGAGACTGTGGGAGACACTGACAGAGAGAGAGAGAGAGAGAGAGAGAGACTGAGAGACACTGATAGAGAGAGGAGATAGACACTGACAGAGAGACAGAGAGATACTGTGAGAGACACTGTCAGACAGAGAGGCAGAAACTGTGAGAGACACTGACAGAGAGAGAGAGACTGTGAGAGACACTGACAGAGAGAGAGATAGACACTGACAAAGAGAGAGTGAGAGAGACTGAGAGACACTGACAGAGAGAGAGAGACTGTGAAAGATACTGACAGAGAGAGAGAGAGTCTGTGAGAGATACGGACAGAGAGAGAGACTGTGACAGACATGGACAGAGAGAGAGAGACTGTGAGAGACACTGACAGAGAGAGAGAGAGTCTGTGAAAGATACTGACAGAGAGACAGAGACATAGAGATTGTGAGAGACACTGACACAGAGAGAGAGAGAGAGAGACTGTGAAAGATACTGACAGAGAGGGAGAGAGACTGAGTGACACTGTTAGAGAGAGAGAGAGTCTGTGAGAGACACTGACAGAGAGAGACGGTGAAAGATACTGACAGAGAGAGAGAGAGAGAGAGAGAGAGACTGAGAGTCACTGACAGAGAGAGAGAAAGACACTGACAGAGAGAGAGAAAGAGAGACTGAGAGACACTGACAGAGAGAGAGTGTCTGTGAAAGATACTGACAGAGAGAGAGAGACTGAGACACTGACAGAGAGAGAGAGAGAGACTGTGAAAGATACTGACAGAGAGAGAGATGGTGAAAGATACTGACAGAGAGAGAGAGTGACTGTGAGACACTGACAGAGAGAGAGAGAGAAAGACACTGACAGAGAGAGAGAAAGAGAGTCTGAGAGACACTGACAGAGTGTCTGTGAAAGATACTGACAGAGAGAGAGAGACTGAGACACTGACAGAGAGAGAGAGAGAGAGACTGTGAAAGATACTGACAGAGAGAGAGATGGTGAAAGATACTGACAGAGAGAGAGAGTGACTGTGAGACACTGACAGAGAGAGAGAGAGAAAGACACTGACAGAGAGAGAGAAAGAGAGTCTGAGAGACACTGACAGAGTGTCTGTGAAAGATACTGACAGAGAGAGAGACTGAGACACTGACAGAGAGAGGGAGATAGACTCTGACAGAGAGACACTGACAGAGAGAGAGAGAGAGAGAGAGACTGTGAGGGACACTGACAGAGAGTGAGAGAAAGACACTGACAGAGAGAGACTGAGGGAGACAGTGTGAGACACTGACAGAGAGAGAGAGAGGCAGAGACTGTGAGAGACACTGACAGAGTCAGACTGTGAGAGACACTAACAGAGAGGGAGATAGACACTGACAAAGTGAGAGTTTGTGAGAGACACTGACAAAGAGAGAGTTTGTGAGAGACACTGACAGAGAGTGAGATAGACACTGACAGAGAGAGAGAGAGACTGAGAGACACTGACAGAGACAGAGACAGACTGTGAGAGACACTAACAGAGACAGAGACAAATTGTGAGAGACGCTAACAGAGAGGGAGATAGACACTGACAAAGAGAGAGTTTGTAAGAGACACTGACAGAGAGAGAGAGTTTGTGAGAGACACTGACAGAGAGAGAGATAGACACTGACAGAGAGAGAGAGAGACTGAGAGACACTGACAGAGAGAGAGATAGACACTGACAGAGAGAGAGAGAGACTGAGAGATACTGACAGAGAGAGAGAGACTGAGAGACACGGACAGAGAGAGAGAAACTGTGAGAGACACTGACAGAGAGAGAGAGACTGTAAAAGATACTGACAGAGAGAGAGAGATTGAGAGAGACATTGTCAGAGAGAGATAGACACTGACAGAGAGAGAGAGTGAGAGAGAGAGACTGAGAGACACTGACTCAGAGAGAGAGAGACTGAGAGTTACTGACAGAGATAGAGAGAGAGAGAGACTGTGAGAGACACTGACAGAGAGAGAGAGAGAGAGAGACTGTGAAAGATCCTGACACAGAGAAAGAGAGACTGTGAGAGACACTGACAGAGAGAGAGACTGTGACAGACACTGACAGAGAGAGAGAGTCTGTGAAAGATACTGACAGAGAGAGAGAGAGAGACTGAGAGTCACTGACAGATAGAGAGAGAGAGACTGTGAGAGACACTGACAGAGAGAGAGAGAGAGAGAGACTGTGAAAGATACTGACAGAGAGAGAGACTGTGACAGACCCGGAGAGAGAGAGAGACTGTGAGAAACACTGACCAAGAGAGGGAGACTGTGAGAGACACTGACAGAGAGAGAGAAATTGTGAGAGACAATGACAGAGAGTCTGTGAAAGATACTGACAGAGAGAGAGAGAGTCTGTGAGAGATACTGACAGAGACTGTGACAGACCCGGACAGAGAGAGAGACTGAGAAACACTGACCAAGAGAGGGAGACTGTGAGAGACACTGACAGAGAGAGAGAGAGAGATTGAGAGACACTGACAGAGAGAGAGACACTGAGAGACACTGACAGAGAGAGAGAAATTGTGAGAGACACTGACAGAGAGAGAGAGACTGTGAGAGATACTGACAGAGAGGGAGAGAGACTGAGTGACACAGAGAGAGAGAGAGAGAGAGAGAGACGGTGAAAGATACTGACAGAGAGAGAGAGTGACTGTGAGACACTGACAGAGAGAGAGAGACTGAGAGACACTGACAGAGAGAGAGACTGTGAGAGACACTGACAGAGCGAGAGCGAGAGAGAGAGACTGAGAGATACTGACAGAGAGAGAGAGGCAGAGACTGTGAGAGACACTGACAGAGAGAGAGAGAGAGAGAGAGAGATAGACTGTGACAGAGAGAGATAGAGAGAGAGAGAGAGAGACTGAGAGTCACTGACAGAGAGAGAGAGAGACAGAGACTGTGAGAGACACTAACAGAGAGGGCGATAGACACTGACAAAGAGAGAGAGAGAGTTTGAGAGACACTGACAGAGAGAGAGAGATAGACACTGATAGAGAGAGAGAGAGAGAGACTGAGAGACACTGACAGAGAGAGAGAGAGAAACTGTGAGAGACACTGACAGAGAGAGAGAGAGACTGAGAGACATTGAGAGAGAGAGATAGACACTGACAGAGAGAGAGAGAGAGAGAGACTGTGAGGGATACTGACAGAGAGAGAGAGACTGTGAAAGATACATACAGAGAGAAAGACTGACTGACACTGAACGAGAAAGAGAGACTGTGAGAGACACTGACAGAGAGAGAGAGAGAGACTGAGAGTCACTGACAGAGAGAGAGAGACTGTGAGAGACACTGACAGAGAGAGAAAGAGAGACTGTGAGAGATACTGACAGAGAGAGACTGTGACAGACCTGGACAGAGAGAGAGACTGTGAGAAACACTGACCAAGAGAGGGAGACTGTGACACACACTGACAGAGAGAGAGAAATTGTGAGAGACACTGACAGAGAGAGAGAGATTGTGAAAGATACTGACAGAGAGAGAGAGAGACTGAGAGACACTGACAGAGAGAGAGAAATTGTGAGAGACACTGACAGAGAAAGAGAGAGAGAGACTGTGAGAGACACTGACAGAGAGAGAGAGACTGTGACAGACCCGGACAGAGAGAGAGACTGAGAAACACTGACCAAGAGAGGGATACTGTGACACACACTGACAGAGAGAGAGAAATTGTGAGAGACACTGACAGAGAGAGAGAGAGATTGTGAAAGATACTGACAGAGAGAGAGAGAGAGACTGAGAGACACTGACAGAGAGAGAGAAATTGTGAGAGACACTGACAGAGAAAGAGAGAGAGAGACTGTGAGAGACACTGACAGAGAGAGAGAGACTGTGACAGACCCGGACAGAGAGAGAGACTGAGAAACACTGACCAAGAGAGGGAGACTGTGACACACACTGACAGAGAGGGAGACATTGTGAGAGACACTGACAGAGAGAGAGAGAGAGAGATTGTGAAAGATACTGACAGAGAGAGAGAGACTGTGAGAGACACTGACAGAGAGAGAGACTGTGAAAGATACTGACAGAGAGGGAGAGAGAGAGACTGTGAGAGACACCGACAGAGAGAGAGAGAGAGAGAGACAGTGTGAGACACTGACAGAGAGAGAGGCAGAGACTGAGAGACACTGACAGAGAGAGAGACTGTGAAAGATACTGACAGAGAGGGAGAGAGAGAGACTGTGAGAGACACTAACAGAGAGAGAGAGACTGACAAAGAGAGAGTGAGAGACACTGACACAGAGAGAGAGACTGAGAGACACTGACAGAGAGAGAGAAATTGTGAGAGACACTGACAGAGAGAGAGAGACTATGAGAGACACTGACAGAGAGAGAGTCTGTGAAAGATACTGACAGAGAGAGACAGGGACATAGAGATTGTGAGAGACACTGACAGAGAGAGAGAGACTGTGAGAGACACTGACAGAGAGACAGACAGAGACTGTGAGAGACACTGACAGAGAGAGAGAGAGACTGTGAGACACACCGACAGAGAGAGAGACTGTGAAAGATACTGACAGAAAGAGAGAGAGAGAGAGTCTGTGAGAGATACTGACAGAGAGAGAGACTGTGACAGACCCGGACAGAGAGAGAGATTGTGAGAAACACTGACCAAGAGAGGGAGACTGTGACAGACACTGACAGAGAGAGAGAAATTGTGAGAGACACTGACAGAGAGAGAGAGAGAGAGACAGTGTGAGACACTGACAGAGAGAGAGAGAGGCAGAGACTGAGAGACACTGACAGAGAGAGAGACTGTGAGAGACACTGACAGAGAGACAGACAGAGACTGTGAGAGACACTAACAGAGAGAGAGACACTGACAAAGAGAGAGTGAGAGACACTGACACAGAGAGAGACCGAGAGACACTGACAGAGAGAGAGAGAGACTGTGAGAGACACTGACAGAGAGAGACACTGACAAAGAGAGAGTGAGAGACACTGACACAGAGAGAGACCGAGAGACACTGACAGAGAGAGAGAGAGACTGTGAGAGACACTGACAGAGAGAGAGAAATTGTGAGAGACACTGACAGAGAGAGAGAGAGACTGTGAGAGACACTGACAGAGAGAGAGAGAGTCTGTGAAAGATACTGACAGAGAGAGACAGGGACATAGAGATTGTGAGAGACACTGACAGAGAGAGAGAAAGAGACTGTGAGAGACACTGACAGAGAGAGAGAGAGAGACTGTGAGACACCGACAGAGAGAGAGACTGTGAAAGATACTGACAGAGAGAGAGAGAGAGAGAGAGTCTGTGAGAGATACTGACAGAGAAAGAGACTGTGACAGACCCGGACAGAGAGAGAGATTGTGAGAAACACTGACAGAGAGAGAGAGAGAGAGACAGTGTGAGACACTGACAGAGAGAGAGAGGCAGAGACTGAGAGACACTGACAGAGAGAGAGACACTGACAAAGAGAGAGTGAGAGAGAGTGACAGACACTGACACAGAGAGAGAGAGACTGAGAGACACTGACAGAGAGAGAGAGAGTCTGTGAAAGATACTGACAGAGAGAGACAGGGACATAGAGACTGTGAGAGACACTGACAGAGAGAGAGACTGTGAGAGACACTGACAGAGAGAGAGACAGAGACTGTGAGAGACACTAACAGAGAGAGAGAGAGAGAGAGAGAGAGAGAGAGATTGTGAAAGATACTGACAGAGAGAGAGACAGTGAGAGACACTGACAGAGAGAGAGACTGTGAGAGACTCTGACAGAGACAGAGACTGTGAAAGATACTGACAGAGAGAGAGACTGTGAGAGTAACTGACATAGAGAGAGAGAGAGAGAGAGACTGTGAAAGATACTGACAGAGAGGGAGAGAGAGAGACTGTGAGAGACACTGACAGAGAGAGAGAAAGAGACTGTGAGAGACACTGACAGAGAGAGAGACGGTGAAAGATACTGACAGAGAGAGAGTGACTGTGAGACACTGACAGAGAGAGAGACTGTGAGAGACACTGACAGAGAGCGAGAGAGAGAGACTGTGAGAGATACTGACAGAGAGAGGGAGGCAGAGACTGTGAGAGACACTGACAGAGACTGTGAGAGACACTGACAGAGAGAGAGAGAGAGACTGTGAGAGACACTGACAGAGAGAGAGAGAGGCAGAGACTGTGAGAGACACTGACAGAGAGAGCGAGAGAGAGAGACTGAGAGATACTGACAGAGAGAGGGAGGCAGAGACTGTGAGATACACTGACAGTGAGAGAGAGACTGTGAGAGACACTGACAGAGAGAGAGAGAGAGACTGAGAGATACTGACAGAGAGAGGGAGGCAGAGACTGTGAGATATACTGACAGAGACTGTGAGAGACACTGACAGAGAGACTGTGAGAGACACTGACAGAGAGAGAGAGAGGCAGAGACTGTGAGAGACACTAACAGAGAGAGAGAGACTGTGACAGACCCGGACAGAGAGAGAGACTGTGAGAAACACTGACCAAGAGAGGGAGACTGTGAGAGACACTGACAGAGAGAGAGAGAAATTGTGAAAGATACTAACAGAGAGAGAGACTGTGAGAGACACTGACAGAGAGAGAGAGACTGTGAGACACTGACAGAGAGCGAGAGCGAGAGAGAGAGAGAGACTGAGACACTGACAGAGAGAGAGAGAGAGAGAGAGAGAGAGGGACTGTGAAAGATACCGACAGAGAGAAAGAGAGACTGAGAGACACTGACAGAGAGAGACTGTGAAAGATACTGACAGAGAGAGAGAGAGAGAGAGAGAGTGTCTGTGAGAGATACTGACCAAGAGAGGGAGACTGTGACAGACACTGACAGAGAGAGAGAGATTGTGAGAGACACTGACAGAGAGAGAGAGAGACAGAGACTGTGAGAGACACTAACAGAGAGGAAGATAGACACTGACAAAGAGAGAGAGAGAGTTTGTGAGAGACACTGACAGAGAGAGAGACTGTGACAGACGCGGACAGAGAGAGAGACTGTGAGAAACACTGACCAAGAGAGGGAGACTGTGAGAGACACTGACAGAGAGAGAGAGAAATTGTGAAAGATACTGACAGAGAGAGAGAGAGACTGTGAGAGACACTGACAGAGAGAGAGAGTCTATGAAAGATACTGACAGAGAGGGAGAGAGAGAGACTGTGAGAGACACTGACAGAGAGAGAGACTGTGAGAGACTCTGACAGAGAGAGAGAGAGACTGTGAGAGACTCTGACAGAGACAGAGATTTGAAAGATACTGACAGAGGGAGAGAGAGAGACTGTGAGAGACACTGACAGAGAGAGAGAGACTGTGAGAGACACTGACAGAGAGAGAGACAGTGAAAGATACTGACAGAGAGAGAGAGTGACTGTGAGACACTGACAGAGAGAGAGAGACTGTGAGAGACACTGACAGAGAGCGAGAGAGAGAGACTGAGAGATACTGACAGAGCGAGAGAGGCAGAGACTGTGAGAGACACTGACAGAGAGAGAGAGACTGTGAGAGACACTGACAGAGAGAGAAAGACACTGACAGAGAGAGACTGAGAGAGACAGTGTGAGACACTGATAGAGAGAGGCAGAGACTGTGAGAGACACTCACAGAGAGCAAGACTGTGAGAGACACTGACAGAGAGAGAGAGAGACTGAGAGACACTGAGAGACACTGACAGAGAGACAGAGAGAGAGACTGTGAGAGACACTAACAGAGAGAGAGACACTGACAAAGAGAGAGTGAGAGAGACTGAGAGACACTGACAGAGAGAGAGAGAGAGATTGTGAGAGACACTGACAGAGAGAGAGAGAGACTGTGAGAGACACTGACAGTGAGAGACAGTGAGAGACAGTGAGACACTGACTGAGAGACAGTGATACTGTGAGAGACACTGACAGAGAGAGAGAGAGACTGTTAGAGACACTGACAGAGAGAGAGAGAGAGACTGTGAGAGACACTGACAGAGAGAGAGAGAGACTGTGAGAGACACTGACAGTGAGAGACAGTGAGACACTGACTGAGAGACAGTGATACTGTGAGAGACACTGACAGAGCGAGAGAGAGAGACGGTGAAAGATACTGACAGAGAGAGAGAGACTGTGAGAGACACTGACAGAGCGAGAGAGAGAGACTGTGAGAGACACTGACAGAGAGAGAGAGAGAGAGACTGTGAGAGACACTGACAAAACGAGAGAGAGAGACTGTGAGAGACACTGACAGAGAGAGAGAGAGACTGTTAGAGACACTGACAGAGAGAGAGAGAGACGGTGAAAGATACTGACAGAGAGAGAGAGGCAGAGACTGAGAGACACTGACTGAGAGACAGTGATACTGTGAGAGACACTGACAGAGAAAAAGACACTGACACAGAGAGAGAGAGAGAGAGAGAGAGAGAGAGAGAGACTGAGAGACACTGACAGAGAGACAGAGACTATGAGAGACACTGATAGAGAGAGAGAGAGAGACACTGACAGAGAGAGAGAGACAGTGAGAGACAGAGACTGTTGAGAGACACAGAGACTGTGAGAAACACTGACAGAGAGAGAGAGAGACTGTGAGAGACATTGACAGAGTGAGAGAGATAGACACTGACAGAGAGAGACAGAGAGAGACTGTGAGAGATACTGACAGAGAGAGAGAGAGAGAGACTGTGAGAGACAGAGAGTGACTGTGAGAGATACTGACAGAGATGGTGAGAGTCACTGACAAAGAGAGAAAGACTATGAAAGATACTGACAGAGAGAGTGAGACTGACATAGAGAGAGAGAGAATGTGAGAGACACTGATAGAGAGAGATCGACACTGACAGAGAGAGACAGAGAGACACTAAGTGACACTGACAGAAAGAGAGAGACTGTGAGAGACACTGGCAGAGAGAGAGATTGTGAGAAACACTGTCAGAGAGAGAATGTGAGAGAAACTGTTAGAGAGAGAGATAGACACTGACAGAGAGAGACTGTGAATAACACTAACAGAAAGAGAGACTGTGAGAGACACTGACAGAGAGAGAGAGAGAGACTGTGAGAGACATTGACAGAGAGAGTGAGAGATAGACACTGACAGAGAGAGACAGAGAGAGACTGTGCGATACACTGACACAGAGAGAGAGAGACTGTGAGAGACAGACAGTGAGAGACAGACAGAGACTGTGAGAGACACTGTCAGAGAGGGACTGAGAGTCACTGACAGAGAGAGAAAGACTATGAAAGATACTGACAGAGAGAGAATGTGAGAGACATTGTTAGAGAGAGAAAGAGATAGACACTGACAGAGAGAGACAGAGACACTGAGAGTGACACTGACAGAGAGATAGAGACTGTGAGAGACACTGACAGAGAGAGAGAAATAGACACTGACAGAGAGAGAGACTGTGAGAGACACTGATATAGAGAGAGTGACACACCGAGACTGTGAGAGTCACTGACGGAGAGAGAGACAGAGACAGAGTCTGTGAGAGACAGTGACAGAGAGAGTGAGAGAGAGAGAGAGAGAGATAGACTCTGACAGAGAGACAGCGAGTGAGAGACACTGTCTCTCTCTCTCTCTCTCTCTCTCTCTCTCTGTCAGTGTCTCTCACTCGCTGTCTCTCTGTCAGAGTCTATCTCTCTCTCTCTCTCACTCTCTCTGTCAATCAGAGATACTGACAGAGAGAGAAAGTGAGACTGAGAGACACTGACAGAGAGATACAGAGAGAGACTGTGAGAGATACTGGCAGATAGACAGAGAGAGACTGAGAGACACAGACAGTGAGAGAGAGAGACTGTGAGAGACACTGACAGAGAGAGAGAGAGATAGACTCTGACAGAGAGAGATAGAGAGAGAGAGAGAGACTGTGAGAGAGAGAGACTGTGAGAGACTGACAGAGAGAGAGATGGTGAGTCACTGACAAAGAGAGAAAGACTATGAAAGATACTCACAGAGAGAGACTGACAGAGAGAGAGAGAATGAGAGAGACACTGTTAGAGAGAGATAGACACTGACAGACAGAGAGACACTGTGAGTGACACTGACAGAGACAGAGAGACTGTGAAAGATACTGACAGAGAGAAAGAGAGAGAGAGACTGAGTGATACAGAGAGAGAGAGAGAGACTGTGAGAGACACTGACAGAGAGAGAGAGACACTGACAGAGAGAAATAGACACTGACAGAGAGAGAGAGACTGTGAGAGACGCTGATAGAGAGAGACACAGAGACTGTGAGAGTCACTGACAGAGAGAGAGAGAGAGACTGTGAGAGACGCTGATAGAGAGAGAGAGAGACACAGAGACTGTGAGAGTCACTGACGGAGAGAGAGACAAGGACAGAGTCTGAGAGCGACAGTGAGAGAGAGTGAGAGAGAGAGAGATAGACTCTGACAGAGTGAGACAGAGAGAGAGTCTGTGAGGGACACTGACAGAGAGAGAGAGAGACACTGACAGAGAGAGAGAGACTGAGTGACACTGACAGAGAGTGAGAGAGAGTCTGTGAGGGACACTGACAGTCTCTCTCTCCCTCTCTCTCTCTCTCTCTCTCTCTTTCTCTCTCTCTCTCTCTCTCTCTCTCTCTCTGTCAGTGTTCCTCACAGACTCTCTCTCTCTCTCTCTCTGTCAGTGTCACTCAGTCTCTCTCTCTCTGTCAGTTTCTCTCACAATCTCTCTCTCTGTCAGTTTCTCTCCCTCTCTCGCTCTCTCTCTCTCTCTCTCTGTCAGTGTCCCTCACAGTCTCTCTCTCTCTGTCAGAGTCTATCTCTCTCTCTCACTCTCTCTCTCTCACTGTCTCTCACAGACTCTGTCTTTGTCTCTCTCTCCGTCAGTGACTCTCACAGTCTGTGTCTCTCTCTCTCTATTAGCGTCTCTCACAGTCTCTCTCTCTCTGTCAGTGTCTATTTCTCTCTGTCAGTGACTCTCTCAATATCTCTCTCTCTGTCTGTGACTCTCACAGTCTCTGTCTCACTCTCTCTGTCAGTGTCTATCTCTCTCTCTCTGTCAGTGTCTCTCAAAGTCCCTGTCTCTATTAGTGTCTCTCACAGTGTCTCTCTCTCTCTCTCGGTCAGTCTCTCTCTCTCTCTCTGTCAGTGTCTCTCACAGTCTCTCTCTCACTGTCTGTGTCTCTCACAGTCTCTCTCTGTCTCGCTCTGCCAGTGTCTCTCACAGTCTCCTTTCTCTCTCTCTCTCTCTCTGTCAGTATCTCTCAAAGTCCCTGTCTCTATTAGTGTCTCTCACAGTGTCTCTCTCTCTCTCTCGGTCAGTCTCTCTCTCTCTCTGTCAGTGTCTCTCACAGTCTCTCTCTCACTGTCTGTGTCTCTCACAGTCTCTCTCTGTCTATCTGCCAGTGTCTCTCACAGTCTCTCTCTGTCTCTCTCTGTCAGTGTCTCTCACAGTCTCCTTTCTCTCTCTCTCTCTGTCAATATCACTGACACTGACACTGACAGAGAGAGAGAGACTGTGAGAGACACTGACAGAGAGAGAAAGACACTAACAGAGAGACTGAGAGAGACAGTGTGAGACACTGATAGAGAGAGAGGCAGAGACTGTGAGAGACACTGACAGAGAGAGAGAGAGAGACTGTGAGAAACACTGACAGAGAGACAGAGACAGACTGTGAGACACTAACAGAGAGAGAGACACTGACAAAGAGAGTGAGAGAGTGAGAGACACTGACAGAGAGAGAGAGAGACAGACACTGTGAGAGACACTGATAGAGAGAGACAGGGACTTTGAGAGACACTGACAGAGAGAGAGAGACTGAGACAGAGACTGAGAGACACTGACAGAGAGAGAGTGAGAGAGAGAGAGATAGACACTGACAGAGAGAGATTGAGAGACACTGACAGAGAGAGAGAGAGAGAGAGACTGATAGAGCGAGAGAGAGACTGTGAGTGACACTGACAGGGGGAGAGAGAGAGAAACTGAGAGACACTGTCAGAGAGAGAGAGAGAGACTGTGAGAGATACTGATAGAGAGAGAGAGATAGACACTGACTGAGAGACAGAGAGATACTGTGAGAGACACTGACAGAGACAGAGAGAGAGACTGTGTGAGACACTGACAGAGACAGAGAGAGAGACTGTGTGAGACACTGACAGAGAGACAGAGAGAGAGAGAGAGAGAGAGAGAGAGACTGTGAGAGACACTTACAGAGAGGGAGAGCGAGAGAGAGAGACTGTGAAAGATACTGACAGACACAGAGACTGTGAGAGACACTGACAGAGACTGTGAGACTGTGAGAGACACTGACAGAGAGAGTCACTGACAGAGAGAGAGTGAGAGAGAATGTGAGAGACACTGACAGAGAGAGAGAGAGAGAAAGATTGTGAGAGACACTGACAGAGCGAGAGAGAGATTGTGAGAGACACTGACAGAGCGAGAGAGAGAGAGAGAGACACTGACAGAGTGAGAGAGAGAGACTGTGAGTGACACTGACAGAGAGAGAGAGAGAGAGAGACAGTGAGAAACACTGACCAAGAGAGGGAGACTGTGACAGACACTGACAGAGAGAGCGAGAGATTGTGAAAGATACTGACAGAGAAAGAGAGACTGTGAGAGACACTGGCAGAGAGAGACAGAGAGACAGACTGTGAGAGACACTGACAGAGAGACAGAGAGAGAGAAAGAGAGAGACTGTGAGAGACACTGACAGAGAGGGAGAGCGAGAGAGAGAGATAGACTGTGAAAGATACTGACAGAGAGCGAGAGAGACTGAGTGACACTGTTAGAGAGAGAGAGAGAGAGACACTGAGAGACACTGACAGAGAGCGAGACTGTTAGAGACACTGACAGAGAGAGAGAGAGAGAGACTGTGAGAGACAAAGACAGAGAGAGAGAGATAGACCCTGACAGATAGAGACTGTGAGAGACACTGACAGGGGGAGAGAGAGAGACTGAGAGACACTGACAGGGGGAGAGAGAGAGAAACTGAGAGACACTGTCAGAGAGAGAGAGAGACTGAGAGATACTGATAGAGAGAGAGAGATAGACACTGACCGAGAGACAGAGAGATACTGTGAGAGACACTGACAGAGACAGAGAGAGAGAGAGAGAGAGAGAGAGACTGAGAGACACTGACAGAGAGGGAGAGAGAGACTGTGAGAGACACTGGCAGAGAGAGACTGAGAGACAGAGACTGTGAGAGACACTGACAGAGAGAGAGAGAGACTGTGTGAGACACTGACAGAGAGATAGACCCTGACAGATAGAGACTGAGAGACACTGACAGAGCGAGAGAGATAGACACTGAAAGAGAGAGAGTGAGAGAGAGTGAGAGACACTGGCAGACAGAGAGAGATTGTGAGAGACACTGACAGAGAGCGATAGACACTGACACACAGAGAGAGACTGAGAGACACTGACAGAGAGAGAGAGAGAGACTGAGAGACCCTCACAGAGAGACAGAGACTGTGAGAGACACAGAGAGAGAGTGAGAGAAAGACACTGACAGAGAGAGACTGAGATACACTAACAGAGAGAGGGAGAGTGAGACTGTGAGAGACACTGACAGAGAGAGAGAGAGAGACTGTGAGAGACAGAGACTGAGATACACGAACAGAGAGAGGGAGAGAGAGACTGTGAGAGACACTGATAGAGAGAGAGAGAGTGAGAGAAAGACACTGACAGAGAGAGAGACTGAGAGAGACAGAGACTTGAGAGACTGTGAGAGACACTGACAGAGAGAGAGAGACTGTGAGAGATATTGACAGAGAGAGAGCGATAGACACTGACTGAGAGACACAGAGAGAGACTGTGAGATACACTAACAGAGAGAGAGAGAGAGAGACTGTGAGAGACACTGACAGAGAGACACAGAGAGAGACTGTGAGATACACTAACAGAGAGAGAGAGAGACTGTGAGAGACAGAGACTGTGAGAGACTGTGAGTGACACTGACAGAGAGAGAGAGACTTTGAAAGACACTGTCAGAGAGAGAGATGGTGAGAGTGACTGACAAAGAGAGAAAGACTATGAAAGATACTGACAGAGAGAGAGACTGACAGAGAGAGAGAGAATGTGAGAGACACTGTCAGAGAGAGAATGTGAGACACTGACAGAGAGACTGTGAGTGACACTGACAGAGAGAGAGACTGTGAGAGACACTGACAGAGAGAGAGAGACTGAGATACACTGACAGAGAGAGAGAGACTTTGAGAGACTCTGTCAGAGAGAGAGAGATGGTGAGAGTCACTGACAAAGAGAGAAAGATTATGAAAGATACTGACAGAGAGAGACTGACAGAGAGAGAGAGAATGTGAAAGACACTGACAGAGAGACAGAGAGACTGTGCAAGACACAGAGAGAGAGACTGTGAGAAACACTGTCAGAGAGAGAATGTGAGAGACACTGTCAGAGAGAGAATGTGAGAGACACTGTTAGAGAGAGAGAGAGAGATAGACACTGACAGAGAGAGACAGAGAGACTGTGTGAAATACTGACAGAGAGAGAGAGACTGTGACAGATACTGACAGAGAGAGAGAGAGAGAGAGAGATTGTGAGAAACTGACAGAGAGAGAGAGAGACTGTGAAAGATACTGACAGAGAGAGAGAGATTGTGAGAGACATTCACAGAGAGAGATAGACACTGACAGAGAGAGAGAGAGACTTTGAAAGACACTGTCAGAGAGAGAGATGGTGAGAGTGACTGACAAAGAGAGAAAGACTATGAAAGATACTGACAGAGAGAGAGACTGACAGAGAGAGAGAATGTGAAAGACACTGACAGAGAGACTGCGAGACACTGTCAGAGAGAGAATGTGAGAAACACTGTCAGAGAGAGACTGTGAGAAACACTCAGAGAGAGACTGTGAGAAACACTGTCAGAGTGAGACTGTGAGAAACACTGTCAGAGAGAGAATGTGAGAAACACTGTCAGAGAGAATGTGAGAGACACTGTCAGAGAGAGAATGTGAGAAACACTGTCAGAGAGAGAATGTGAAAGACACTGACAGAGAGACTGCGAGACACTGTCAGAGAGAGACTGTGAGAAACACTGTCAGAGAGAGAATGTGAGAGACACTGTTAGAGAGAGAATGTGAGAAACACTGTCAGAGAGAGACTGTGAGAAACACTGTCAGAGAGAGAATGTGAGAAACACTGTCAGAGAGAATGTGAGAGACACTGTCAGAGAGAGAATGTGAGAAACACTGTCAGAGAGAGAATGTGAAAGACACTGACAGAGAGACTGTGAGAAACACTGTCAGAGAGAGACTGTGAGAAACACTGTCAGAGAGAGACTGTGAGAAACACTGTCAGAGAGAGACTGTGAGAAACACTATCAGAGAGAGAATGTGAGAGACACTGTTAGAGAGAGAGAGAGAGATAGACACTGACAGAGAGAGACAGAGAGACTGTGTGAAATACTGACAGAGAGATAGACTGTGACAGACACTGACAGAGAGAGAGAGAGAGAGATTGTGAGAAACTGACAGACAGAGAGAGACTGTGAAAGATACTGACAGAGAGAGAGAGATTGTGAGAGACATTCACAGAGAGAGAGATAGACACTGACAGAGAGACAGAGAGAGACTGTGAGATACACTGACACAGAGAGAGACAGCCTGTGAGAGATACTGACAGAGAGAGAGAGACTGTGAGAGTCACTGACGGAGAGAGAGACAGAGACAGAGTCTGTGAGAGACAGTGACAGAGAGAGTGAGAGAGAGAGAGAGATAGACTCTGACAGAGAGTGAGAGACACTGACAGAGAGAGAGAGAGTCTGGGAGGGACACTGTGACTCTCTCTCTCTCTCTCTCTCTCTCTCTGTCAGAGATACTGACAGACACAGAGAGAGACAGAGAGAGACTGAGAGACACAGACAGTGAGAGAGAGATTGTGAGAAACTGACAGAGAGAGAGATTGTGAGAGACATTGACAGAGAGAGAGATAGACACTGACAGAGAGACAGAGACTGTGAGAGACACTGACAGAGAGAAAGACTATGAAAGATACTGACAGAAAGAATGTGAGAGACATTGTTAGAGAGAGAGAGAGAGAGATAGACACTGACAGAGAGAGACACTGAGTGACACTGACAGAGAGAGATAGACTGTGAGAGACGCTAACAGAGAGAAACTGTGAAAGATACTGACAGAGAGAGAGACTGTGAGAGACATTGACAGAGAGGGAGAGAGAGAGATTGTGAGAGTCACTGGCAGAGAGAGAGAGAGACTGTGAAAGATACTGACAGAGAGAGAGAGAGAGAGAGAGAGACTGAGTGACACTGATAGAGAGAGAGAGACTGTGAGAGACACTGACAGAGAGAGAGAGAGAGACTGTGAGAGACACATAGAGAGAGAGACACAGAGACTGAGAGTCACTGACGGAGAGAGAGACAAAGACAGAGTCTGTGAGAGACAGTGAGAGAGAGTGAGAGAGAGAGAGATAGACTCTGACAGAGAGAGACAGAGAGAGAGAGACTGTGAGAGACACTGACAGAGAGAGAAAGGAGACTGAGACACTGACAGAGAGAGATAGAGAGAAAGAGAGAGAGAGACTCTGACAGAGAGACAGAGAGAGAGACTGTGAGAGACACTGACAGAGAGAGACAGAGAGACAGAGACTGTGAGAGACACTGACAGGGAGAGAGTGACTGACAGAGAGAGAGAGACTTTGAGAGATACTGATAGAGAGAGAGATAGACACTGACCGAGAGACAGAGAGATACTGTGAGAGACACTGACAGAGAGAGAGACTGTGACAGAGAGAGAGAGAGAGTCTCTGAGAGACACTGACAGAGAGTGAGAGACAGACAGAGACTGTGAGAGACACTGACAGAGAGAGAGAGTGAGAGACTTTGAGAGATACTGATAGAGAGAGAGATAGACACTGACCGAGAGACAGAGAGATACTGTGAGAGACACTGACAGAGAGAAAGACACTGACAGAGAGAGAGAGAGAGACTGTGAGAGACACAGAGAGAGAGAGTGAGAGAGAGTGAGAGACACTGACAGACAGAGAGAGACTGTGAGAGACACTGAGAGAGAGAGAGAGAGAGACTGCTAGAGACACTGACAGAGAGAGAGAGAGAGACTGTGTGAGACACTGACAGAGAGAGAGAGAGATACTGTGAGAGACACTGACAGAGAGAGAGACTGTGACAGAGAGAGAGAGAGAGTCTCTGAGAGACACTGACAGAGAGTGAGAGACAGACAGAGACTTTGAGAGATACTGATAGAGAGAGAGATAGACACTGACCGAGAGACAGAGAGATACTGTGAGAGACACTGACAGAGGGAAAGACACTGACAGAGAGAGAGAGAGAGACTGTGAGAGACACAGAGAGAGAGAGTGAGAGAGAGTGAGAGACACTGACAGACAGAAAGAGACTGTGAGAGACACTGAGAGAGAGAGAGAGAGAGACTGCTAGAGACACTGACAGAGAGAGAGAGAGACTGTGTGAGACACTGACAGAGAGAGAGAGAGAGAGAGCGAGAGAGAGAGAGAGAGACTGCGAGAGTCACAGAGAGAGAGAGACTGAGAGACAGAGACTGTGAGAGACACAGACTGAGAGTCACTGACTGAGAGAGAGACAGAGATAGAGTCTGTGAGAGACAGTGAGAGAGAGTGAGAGAGAGAGAGATAGACTCTGACGGAGAGAGACAGAGACTGAGAGACACTGTCAGAGAGAGAGAGAGACTGTGAGAGTCACTGACAGAGAGAGAAAGACTATGAAAGATACTGACAGAGAGAATGTGAGAGACATTGTTAGTGAGAGAGATATATACACTGACAGAGAGACAGCGAGACACTGAGTGACACTGACAGAGAGACTGTGAGAGACACTGACAGAGAGAGAGAGAGATTGTGAAAGATACTGAGAGAGAGAGACTGAGTGACACTGATAGACAGAGAGAGACTTTGAGAGACACTGACAGAGAGAGACTGTGAGAGACATTGACAGACTGTGAAGAACACTGATAGAGCGACACACAGAGACTGAGAGTCACTGACGGAGAGAGACAGAGACAGAGTCTGTGAGAGACAGTGACAGAGAGAGTGAGAGAGAGAGAGACTGTGTGAGACACTGACAGAGAAAGACACTGACAGAGAGAGAGAGAGACTGTGTGACACTGACAGAGAGAGAGACTGTGAGAGATACTGGCAGATAGACAGAGAGACTGTGAGACACAGACAGTGAGAGAGACAGTGAGAGACACTGACAGAGAGAGAGAGACTGACAGAGAGAGAGAGAGACAGACTGTGAGAGACACTGATAGAGAGAGACAGAGACTGTGATAGACACTGATAGAGAGAGAGAGACTGAGAGACACTGACAGAGAGAGACACTGACAGAGAGAGAGAGATAGACACTGACAGAGAGAGAGAGACTGTGAGAGACACTGACAGAGAGACAGAGACAGAGACTGAGAGACACTAACAGAGAGACAGACACTGACAAAGAGAGTGAGAGAGACTGAGACACTGACAGAGAGAGAGATTGTGAAAGATACTGACAGAGAGAGAGAGAGAGAGAGAGACTGTTAGAGATACTGACAGAGAGAGAGAGACTGACTGACACTGAACGAGAGAGTGAGAGAGAGACTGTGAGAGACTGACAGAGAGAGAGAGAGAGAGAGAGAGACTGTGAAAGATACTGACAGAGAGAGAGAGACTGTGAAAGATACTGACAGAGACAGAGAGAGAGTCTGTGAGAGATACTGACAGAGAGAGAGACTGTGAGAAACACTGACCAAGAGAGGGAGACTGTGACAGACACTGACAAAGAGAGAGAGAGATTGTGAGAGACACTGACAGAGAGGGAGAGAGATTGTGAAAGATAATGACAGAGAGAGACTGAGAGAGACAGTGTGAGACACTGACAGAGAGAGAGAGACTGTGAGAGACACTGACAGAGAGAGAGAGAGACACTGACAAAGAGAGAGAGAGAGAGAGAGTTTGCGAGAGACACTGACAGAGAGAGAGAGTTTGTGAGAGACACTGACAGAGAGAGAGAAACTGAGAGACACTGACAGAGAGAGAGAATGTGACAGACACTGACAGAGAGAGAGATTGTGAGAGAAACTGACAGAGAGAGAGAGAGACTGAGTGACACTGACAGAGAGAGAGAGAGACTGTGAAAGAAACTGACAGAGAGAGAGAGAGACTGTGAGAGACACTGTCAGAGAGAGAGAGATGGTGACAGTCACTGACAAAGAGAGAAAGACTATGAAAGATACTGACAGAGAGAGAGACTGACAGAGAGAGAGACTGTGAGTGACACTGACAGAGAGAGAGACTGTGACAGACACTGACAGAGAGAGAGAGAGATTGTGAGAGACATTGACAGAGAGAGAGATAGACACTGACGGAGAGAGAGAGACAGTCTGTGAGAGATACTGACAGAGAGAGAGAGACTGTGAGAGTCACTGATAGAGAGAGAGACTGAGAGACAGAGACTGTGAGAGACACATAGACTGTGAGAGTCACTGACGGAGAGAGAGACAGAGACAGAGTCTGTGAGAGACAGTGAGAGAGAGAGAGAGAGAGAGATAGACTCTGACAGACAGACAGAGACTGTGAGAGACTCTGACAGAGAGAGACTGTGAGAGACACTGTCAGAGAGAGAGACTGAGAGTCACTGACAGAGAGAGAAAGACTATGAAAGATACTGACAGAGAGAGAGAGACTGAGAGACATTGTTAGAGAGAGAGAGATATACACTGACAAACAGCGAGACACTGTGAGTGACACTGACAGAGAGAGAGAGACAGTGAGAGACACTGACAGAGAGAGAGATTGTGAGAGACGCTGACAGAGAGAGAGAGACTGAGTGACACTGACAGAGAGAGAGAGAGAGACTGAGAGAGATACTGGCAGATAGACAGAGAGAGACTGTGAGAGACACAGTGAGAGAGAGACTGAGAGACACAGAGACAGACTGTGAGAGACACTGATAGAGAGAGAGAGATTGTGAGAGACACTGACAGAGCGAGAGAGAGACTGTGAGAGACACTGACAGAGCGAGAGAGAGACAGTGACTGTAAGAGATACTGACAGAAAGAGAGAGAGACTGTGAGAGACACTGACAGAAAGAGACTGAGTGACACTGACAGAGAGAGAGCGAGACTGTGAGAGATACTGACAGAGAGAGAGAGAGAGACTGTGAGACACTGACAGAGAGAGAGAGACTGTGAGTGACACTGACAGAGAGAGAGAGCGAGACTGTGAGACACTGACAGAGAGAGAGAGACTGTGAGTGACACTGACAGAGAGAGAGCGATAGACACTGACAGAGAGAGAGAGAGAGAGAGAGACACTGACAGGGAGAGAGAGAGAGATTGTGAGAGACACTGACAGAGAGAGAGAGAGGCTGACAGAAAGAGAGTGAGAGTCACAGAGAGAGAGAGAGATAGACACTGACAGAGAGAGAGAGAGAAAGAGACACTGACAGAGAGAGAGAGAGAGACTGTGAGAAACACTGTCAGGGAATGTGAGAGACACTGTTAGAGAGAGAGAGATAGACACTGACAGAGAGAGAGAGACTGTGAGAGACACTGACAGAGCGAGAGAGAGACTGTGAGACACTGACAGAGATAGAGCAAGACTGTGAGTGATACTGACAGACAGAGAGAGTGAGAGACACTGACAGAGAGAGAAAGAGACACTGACAGAGAGAGAGAGATTGTGTGAGAAACTGACAGAGAGAGAGAGATAGAGACTGTGAGAGACACTGACAGAGAGAGAGAGACTGAGAGTCACTGACAGAGAGAAAGACTATGAAAGATACTGACAGAGAGAGAGAATGTGAGAGACATTGTTAGAGAGAGAGAGATAGACACTGACAGAGAGACAGAGAGACACTGTGAGTGACACTGACAGAAAGAGAGATAGACTGTGAGAGACTCTGACAGAGAGAGAGAGACTGAGAGACATTGACAGAGAGGGAGATTGTGAGAGTCACTGACAGAGAGAGAGAGACTGTGAAAGATAATGACAAAGAGAGAGAATGACTGACACTGATAGTGAGAGAAATACTGTGAGAGACACTGACAGAGAGAGAGAGAGAGAGAGAGAGAGAGACTGTGAGAGACTCTGACAGAGAGAGAGAGAAAGACACTGACAGAGAGAGAGACTGAGAGAGACAGTGTGAGACACTGACAGAGAGAGCGAGACTGTGAGAGACACTGACAGAGAGATAGACTGAGAGACACTGACAGAGAGAGAGAGAGAGAGAGAGAGAGACTGAGAGACACTGGCAGATAGACAGAGAGACTGAGAGACACAGACAGTGAGAGAGAGACTGTGAGAGACACTGACAGAGAGAGAGAGAGATAGATAGACTCTGACAGAGAGAGATAGAGAGAGAGACTGTGAGAGACACTGACAGAGAGAGAGACTGAGAGACACTGACAGAGAGAGTGAGAGAGAGAGAGACTGTGAGAGACACTGACAGAGAGAGAGAGAGAGAGAGAGAGAGTCTGTGAGACACTGATAGAGAGAGAGACACTGACAGAGAGAGAGAGAGAGACGGTGAAAGATACTGACAGAGAGAGAGAGACTGAGAGACATTGACAGAGAGAGAGACTGTGAGAGACACTGACAGAGAGTGAGACACTGACAGAGAGAGAGAGAGAGAGACTGTGAGACACTGTCAGAGAGAGAGCGAGACTGTGAGAGATATTGATAGAGAGAGAGAGTGACTGTGAGACACTGACAGAGAGAGACTGTGAAAGATATTCAGAGAGAGAGAGACTGTTAGAGACACTGACAGAGAGAGACAGAGACACTGACAGAGAGAGAGAGAGAGAGAGAGAGAGACTGTGAGACACTGTCAGAGAGAGAGAGAGAGAGAGAGAGACTGTGAGACACTGTCAGAGAGAGAGCGAGACTGAGAGATATTGATGAGAGAGATAGAGAGAGAGAGAGACTGTGTGAGACACTGACAGAGAGAGATCGACCCTGACAGATAGACTGTGAGAGACACTGACAGAGAGAGAGAGAGATAGACACTGACAGAGAGAGACTGAGAGAGTGAGAGACACTGACTGACAGAGAGATTGTGAGAGACACTGACAGAGAGAGAGAGAGAGAGAGAGAGACTGTGAGAGACACTGACAGAGAGCGAGACTGTGAGAGACACTGACAGAGAGAGATAGACACTGACAGAGAGAGAGACTGAGAGACACTGACAGAGAGAGAGAGAAAGAGAGACTGTGAGAGACACTGACAGAGAGAGAGAGAGAGACTGTGAGACACTGACAGAGAGAGAGAGAGACGGTGAAAGATATTGACAGAGAGAGAGAGAGAGAGACTGTGAGAGACACTGACAGAGAGAGAGACTGTGAGAGACACTGACAGAAAGAGACTGTGAAAGGTACTGACAGAGAGAGAGACTGTGAGAGACACTGACAGAGAGAGAGAGAGAGAGACTGTGAAAGACACTGACAGAGAGAGTGAGTGACTGTGAGACACTGACAGAGAGATAGACTGTGAAAGATATTGACAGAGAGAGAGAGAGAGACTGTGAGAGACACTGACAGAGAGAGACTGTGAAAGATACTGACAGAGAGAGAGACTGTGAGAGACACTGACAGAGAGAGAGAGAGACTGTGAAAGACACTGACAGAGAGAGTGAGTGACTGTGAGACACTGACAGAGAGAGAGAGACTGTGAAAGATATTGACAGAGAGAGAGAGAGAGACTGTGAGAGACACTGACAGAGAGAGACTGTGAAAGATACTGACAGAGAGAGAGACTGTGAGAGACACTGACAGAGAGAGAGAGAGACTGTGAGACACTGACAGAGAGAGACTGTTAGAGACAGAGACACTGACAGAGAGAGAGAGAGAGAGAGAGAGAGACTGTGAGACACTGTCAGAGAGAGAGCGAGACTGAGAGATATTGATAGAGAGAGAGAGAGGGAGAGACTGTGTGAGACACTGACAGAGAGAGATCGACCCTGACAGATAGAGACTGTGAGAGACACTGACAGAGAGAGAGAGAGACTGTGAGAGACACTGATATAGAGAGAGACACTGACAGAGAGAGAGACTGTGAGAGACAGACTGTTGACAGACACAGAGACTGTGAGAGACACTGACAGAGAGAGAGACTATGAAAGATACTGACAAAGAGAGAGAATGACTGACACTGACAGTGAGAGAGAAATACTGTGAGAGACACTGACAGAGAGAGAGAGAGAGAGACTGTGAGAGACTCTGACAGAGAGAGAGATTGTGAAAGATACTGACAGAGAGAGAGAGATTGTGAGAAACACTGTCAGAGAGAGAATGTGAGAGAAACTGTTAGAGAGAGAGAGATAGACACTGACAGAGAGAGAGAGAGACTGTGAGAGACACTGACAGAGAGAGAGAGAGAGACTGTGAGAGACACTGACCGAGAGAGAGAGACTGTGAGAGACACTGACAGAGAGAGAGAGAGATTGTGAGAGACATTGACAGAGAGAGAGAGATAGACACTGACAGAGACAGAGAGATACTGATAGAGAGAGAGAGAGAGAGACTGAGAGTCACTGACAGAGAGAGAAAGACTATGAAAGATACTGACAGAGAGAGAGAATGTGAGAGACATTGTTAGAGAGAGAGGGAGAGAGACACTGAGTGACACTGACAGAGAGAGAGATGGTGAGAGTCACTGACACAGAGAAAGACGATGAAAGATACTGACAGAGCGAGACTGACAGAGAGAGAGAGAATGTGAGAGACACTGTTAGAGAGAGATAGACACTGACAGAGAGAGACAGAGGGACACTGAGTGACACTGACAGAGAGAGACTGTGTGAGACACTGACAGAGAGAGAGAAAGGAGACTGAGACACTGACAGAGACACAGAGAGAGACTGTGAGAGACACTGACAGAGAGAGAGAGAGATTGTGAGAAACACTGTCAGAGAGAGAATGTGAGAGAAACTGTTAGAGAGAGAGATAGACACTGACAGAGAGAGAGAGAGATTGTGAGAAACACTGTCAGAGAGAGAATGTGAGAGAAACTGTTAGAGAGAGAGATAGACACCGACAGAGAGAGACTGTGAGTAACACTAACAGAAAGAGAGAATGTGAGAGACATTGACAGAGAGGGAGAGAGAGACTGTGAAAGACACTGACAGAGATACAGAGAGAGACTGTGAGAGATACTGGCAGATAGACAGAGAGGGACTGAGAGACACTGACAGAGAGAGAGAGAGAGAGAGAGAGAGAGAAAGGAGACTGAGAGACACTGATAGAGAGAGACAGGGACTTTGAGAGACACTGACAGAGAGAGAGAGAGAGATAGACCCTGACAGAGAGAGAGAGAGACACTGACAGGGAGAGACAGAGATTGTGAGAGACACTGACAGAGAGAGAGAGAGAGACTGTTAGAGACACTGACAGAGAGAGAGACTGGGAGAAACACAGACAGAGAGAGAGAGAGAGACAGACACTGTGAGAGACACTGATAGAGAGAGTGAGAGGCAATGACAGAGAGATAGACACTGACAGAGATACAGAGAGAGACTGTGAGAGACACTGACAGAGATACAGAGAGAGACTGTGAGAGACACTGACAGAGAGAGAAAGAGACACTGACAGAGAGAGAGAGATTGTGTGACACACTGACAGAGAGAGAGAGAGACTGTGAGAGACACTGACAGAGAGAGAGATTGTGAGAGACATTGACAGAGAGGGAGAGATAGACACTGACAGAGAGAGACAGAGAGAGAGAGACTGTGAGAGACACTGACAGAGAGAGAGAGAGATTGTGAGAGACATTGACAGAGAGAGAGAGATAGACACTGACAGAGAGAGAGAGACTGAGAGACATTGACAGAGGGAGAGAGGGAGATTGTGAGAGTCACTGACAGAGAGAGAGAGACTGTGAAAGATAATGACAAAGAGAGAGAATGACTGACACTGACAGTGAGAGAGAAATACTGTGAGAGACACTGACAGAGAGAGAGAGAAAGACACTGACAGAGAGAGACTGAGAGAGACAGTGTGAGACACTGACAGAGAGAGACTGTGAAAGATACTGACAGAGAGAGAGAGAGACTGTTAGAGACACTGACAGAGAGAGAGAGACTGTGAGAGACACTGACAGAGAGAGAGAGAGAGAGTGACTGTGAGACACTGACAGAAAGAGACTGTGAAAGATATTGACAGAGAGAGAGACTGTTAGAGACACTGACAGAGAGAGACAGAGACAGAGACTGAGAGACACTGACAGAGAGAGAGAGAGAGAGAGACTGTGAGACACTGTCAGAGAGAGAGCGAGACTGTGAGAGATATTGATAGAGAGAGAGATACTGACAGAGAGAGATTGTGAGAGACACTGACAGAGAGAGAGAGAGAGAGACTGTGAGAGACACTGATATAGAGAGAGACACTGACAGAGAGAGAGACTGTGAGAGACAGACTGTTGACAGACACAGAGACTGTGAGAGACACTGACAGAGAGAGTGACTGTGAGAGACACTGACAGAGAGAGAGAGAGATTGTGAGAGACATTGACAGAGAGAGAGAGAGATAGACACTGACAGAGAGTGACAGAGAGAGACTGAGAGATACTGATAGAGAGAGAGAGAGACTGAGAGTCACAGATAGAGAGAGAGAGAGTCTGTGAGAGACAGAGAGCGACTGTGAGAGACACTGACAGAGAGAGTGACTGTGAGAGACACTGACAGAGAGAGAGAGAGATTGTGAGAGACATTGACAGAGAGAGAGAGAGAGATAGACACTGACAGAGAGTGACAGAGAGTGACAGAGAGAGACTGATAGAGAGAGAGAGAGACTGAGAGTCACAGATAGAGAGAGAGAGTCTGTGAGAGACAGAGAGAGACTGTGAGACACTGTCAGAGAGAGAAAGACTATGAAAGATACTGACAGAGAGAGAATGTGAGAGACATTGTTAGAGAGAGAGAGAGAGCGAGAGAGACACTGACAGAGAGAGACAGAGAGACACTGTGAGTGACACTGACAGAGAGAGAGATGGTGAGAGTCACTGACACAGAGAAAGACTATGAAAGGTACTGACAGAGCGAGACTGACAGAGAGAGAGAGAGAATGTGAGAGACACTGTTAGAGAGAGATAGACACTGACAGAGAGAGACAGAGGGACACTGTGAGTGACACTGACAGAGAGAGAGACTGTGAGAGACACTGACAGAGAGAGAGATTGTGAGAAACACTGTCAGAGAGAGAATGTGAGAGAAACTGTTAGAGAGAGAGAGAGATCGACACTGACAGAGAGAGACTGTGAGTAACACTAACAGAAAGAGAGAATGTGAGAGTCAGTGACAGAGAGAGAGATTGTGAGAGACACTGACAGAGAGAGAGAGAGAGAGACTGTGAGAGACACTGATATAGAGAGAGACACTGACAGAGAGAGAGACTGTGAGAGACAGACTGTTGACAGACACAGAGACTGTGAGAGACACTGACAGAGAGAGAGACTGTGAGAGACACTGACAGAGAGAGAGAGAGATTGTGAGAGACATTGACAGAGAGAGAGAGAGAGATAGACACTGACAGAGAGTGACAGAGAGAGACTGAGAGATACTGATAGAGAGAGAGACTGAGAGTCACAGATAGAGAGAGAGAGAGTCTGTGAGAGACAGAGACTGTGAGAGACACTAACAGAGAGTGACTGTGAGAGACACTGACAGAGAAAGAGAGATTGTGAGAGACATTGACAGAGAGAGAGAGAGAGATAGACACTGACAGAGAGTGACAGAGAGAGACTGAGAGATACTGATAGAGAGAGAGAGAGACTGAGAGTCACAGATAGAGAGAGAGAGTCTGTGAGAGACAGAGAGAGACTGTGAGACACTGTCAGAGAGAGAAAGACTATGAAAGATACTGACAGAGAGAGAATGTGAGAGACATTGTTAGAGAGAGAGAGAGAGAGAGAGAGACACTGACAGAGAGAGACAGAGAGACACTGTGAGTGACACTGACAGAGAGAGAGATGGTGAGAGTCACTGACACAGAGAAAGACTATGAAAGATACTGACAGAGCGAGACTGACAGAGAGAGAGAGAGAATGTGAGAGACACTGTTAGAGAGAGATAGACACTGACAGAGAGAGACAGAGGGACACTGTGAGTGACACTGACAGAGAGAGAGACTGTGAGAGACACTGACAGAGAGAGAGAGATTGTGAGAAACACTGTCAGAGAGAGAATATGAGAGAAACTGTTAGAGAGAGAGAGAGATCGACACTGACAGAGAGAGACTGTGAGTAACACTAACAGAAAGAGAGAATGTGAGAGTCAGTGACACTGACAGAGATTGTGAGAGACACTGACAGAGAGAGAGAGAGACACTGACAGAGAGAGAGACACTGACAGAGAGAGAGAGAGACACTGACAGAGAGAGAGAGACTGTGAGTGACACTGACAGAGAGACTGTGAGAGACATTGACAGAGAGAGAGCGATAGACACTGACAGAGTGAGACTGTGAGAGACACTGACAGAGAGAGAGAGAGAGATTGTGAGAGACACTGACAGAGAGAGAGAGAGGCTGACAGAGAGAGAGAGAGAGACAGAGACTGTGAGAGACACAGAGAGAGAGACAGACTGTGAGAGACACAGAGAGAGAGAGACAGGGACTTTGAGAGTCACTGACAGAGAGAGAGACTGTGAGAGACACTGACAGAGAGATAGACACTGACAGAAAGAGAGTGAGAGTCACAGAGAGAGAGAGATAGACACTGACAGAGAGAGAGAGAGAAAGAGACACTGACAGAGAGAGAGAGCGCGAGACTGTGAGTGACACTGACAGAGAGAGAGAGTCTGTGAGAGACATTGACAGAGAGAGAGCGATAGACACTGACAGAGTGAGACTGAGATACACTGACAGAGAGAGAGAGAGAATAAGAGACACTGACAGAGAGAGGGAGAGTGAGACTGAGACATACTGACAGAGGGAGAGAGACTGTGAGAGACACTGTCAGAGAGAGAATGTGAGAGACACTGTTAGAGAGAGAGAGAGATAGACACTGACAGTGAGAGAGAGACTGTGAGAGACACTGACAGAGCGAGAGAGAGACTGTGAGAGACACTGACAGAGAGAGAGAGAGCGAGACTGTGAGTGACACTGACAGAGAGGGAGAGAGACAGACTGAGAGACACTGATAGAGAGAGACAGGGACTTTGAGAGTCACTGACAGAGAGAGAGAGAGACTGTGAGAGACACTGACAGAGAGCGAGTGAGAGACACTGACAGAGAGAGAGATTGTGTGAGACACTGACAGAGAGAGAGAGAGAGAGAGAGAGACTGTGAGAGACACTGACAGAGAGAGAGAGATTGTGAGAGACATTGACAGAGAGAGAGAGATAGACACTGACAGAGAGAGAGAGATTGTGTGAGACACTGACAGAGAGAGAGAGAGAGAGACTGTGAGAGACACTGACAGAGAGAGAGAGACTGTGAGAGACGCTGACAGAAAGAGAGAGAGACCGTGAGAGACGCTGATAGAGGGAGAGACACAGAGACTGAGAGTCACTGATGGAGAGAGAGACAGAGACTGTGAGGGACACTGACAGAGAGATAGAGAGAGACTGAGAGATACTGGCAGAGAGGCAGAGAGAGACTTTGAGAGTCACTGACAGAGAGAGAGAGAGAGAGACTCTGACAGAGAGAGACAGAGAGAGACTGTGAGATACAGTGACACAGAGAGAAAGAGAGAGACTGTGAGATACTGACAGAGAGAGAGAGAGCAAGTCTGTGAGAGACACTGACAGAGAGACTGAGAGACAGACTGTGAGAGACACTGTCAGAGAGAGAGAGACTGAGAATCACTGACAGAGAGAGAGCGAGACTGTGAGAGACAGAGAGAGAGAGAGAGATAGACACTGACAGAGAGAGAGACTGAGAGACACTGACAGAGAGAGAGATTGTGAAATATATTGACAGAGAGAGAGACTGTGAGAGACACTGACAGAGAGAGAGACTGTGAAAGATACTGATAGAGAGTGAGAGAGACTGACAGAGAGAGACAGACAGGCACTGTGAGTGACACTGACAGAGAGAGATTGTGAAAGATAATGACAGAGAGAGAGAGAGACTGTGAGAGACACTGACAGAGAGAGAGAGAGAGATTGTGAGAGACACTGACAGAGAGAGAGAGATTGTGAAATATATTGACAGAGAGAGAGACTGAGAGACACTGACAGAGAGAGAGAGAGACATTGACAGAGAGAGAGAGATAGACACTGACGGAGAGAGACAGAGAGAGACTGTGAGATACAGTGACACAGAGAGAAAGAGAGAGACTGTGAGAGATACTGACAGAGAGAGAGAGAGAGCAAGTCTGTGAGAGACACTGACAGAGAGAGACTGTGAGAGACAGAGACTGTTGAGAGACAGAGACTGTGAGAGTCACTGATAGAGAGACACTGTCAGAAAGAGAGACACTGTGAAAGATACTGACAGAGAGAGAGAGAGACTGAGAGAAACTCTGACAGAGAGAGAGAGACTGAGAGACACTGACAGAGAGAGAGAGATTGTGAGAGACACTGACAGAGAGAGAGGCTGTGAAAGATACTGACAGAGAGAGAGAGAGAGAGAGAGAGAGACTGCGAGACACTGACACAGAGAGAGAGAGACTATGAAAGATACTGACAGAGAGAGAGACTGACAGAGAGAGAATGTGAGAGACACTGTTAAAGAGAGACTGAGAGAGACACTGACAGAGAAATAGACACTGACAGAGAGAGAGACTGAGAGACACTGACAGATAGAGAGAGCGAGACTGTGAGAGACAGAGAGAGAGAGAGCCAGATAGACACTGACAGAGAGAGAGACTGAGAGACACTGACAGAGAGAGAGAGATTGTGAAATATATTGACAGAGAGAGAGACTGTGAGAGACACTGACAGAGAGAGAGACTGTGAAAGATACTGATAGAGAGAGAGAGAGACTGACAGAGAGAGACAGACAGGCACTGTGAGTGACACTGACAGAGAGAGATTGTGAAAGATAATGACAGAGAGAGAGAGAGACTGTGAGAGACACTGACAGAGAGAGAGAGAGAGATTGTGAGAGACACTGACAGAGAGAGAGATTGTGAAATATATTGACAGAGAGAGAGACTGTGAGAGACACTGACAGAGAGAGAGAGAGACATTGACAGAGAGAGAGAGATAGACACTGACGGAGAGAGACAGAGAGAGACTGTGAGATACAGTGACACAGAGAGAGAAAGAGAGAGACTGTGAGAGATACTGACAGAGAGAGAGAGAGAGCAAGTCTGTGAGAGACACTGACAGAGAGACAGAGACTGTTGAGAGACAGAGACTGTGAGAGTCACTGATAGAGAGACAGAGACTGTGAGAGACACTGTCAGAAAGAGAGACACTGTGAAAGATACTGACACAGAGAGAGAGAGAGACTGAGAGAAACTCTGACAGAGAGAGAGAGACTGAGAGACACTGACAGAGAGAGAGAGAGAGAGATTGTGAGAGACACTGACAGAGAGAGAGGCTGTGAAAGATACTGACAGAGAGAGAGAGAGAGAGAGAGACTGAGAGACACTGACACAGAGAGAGAGAGACTATGGAAGATACTGACAGAGAGAGAGACTGACAGAGAGAGAATGTGAGAGACACTGTTAAAGAGAGACTGAGAGAGACACTGACAGAGAAAGAGACACTGACAGAGAGAGAGAGAGACTGAGAGACACTGACAGAGAGAGAGAGAGAGATTGTGAGAGACACTGACAGAGAGACTGTGAAACATACTGACAGAGAGAGAGAGAGAGAGAGACTGTGAGAGACACCTGACAGAGAGAGAGAGACTGTGAGAGACATTGACAGCGAGAGAGATAGACACTGACAGAGAGAGAGAGAGAGAGACACTGACAGAGAGAGAGATTGTGAGAGACACTGACAGAGAGAGAGAGAGAGCGGCACTGACAGAGCGAGAGAGAGACTGTGAGAGATACTGGCAGAGAGAGAGGGACTGTCAGAGACAGAGAGACTGTGAGAGACACTGACAGAGAGACAAAGACTGTGAGAGACACTGACAGAGAGAGAGAGAGAGAGATTGTGAGAGACACAGAGAGAGAGAGAGACTGTGAAACATACTGACAGAGAGAGAGAGAGAGACTGTGAGAGACACCTGACAGAGAGAGAGAGACTGTGAGAGACACTGACAGAGAGAGATAGACACTGACAGAGAGAGAGAGAGAGAGACTGAGAGACACTCTCAGAAACAGAGACACTGTGAAAGATCCTGACAGAGAGAGAGAGAGAGAGACTGTGAGAGACACTGACAGAGAGAGAGACTCTGAAAGATACTGACAGAGAGGGGGAGAGAGAGAGAGAGAGAGACTGTGAGAGACACTGACAGAGAGAGAGAGACTGAGAGACTCTGACAGAGAGAGAGAGACTGTGAAAGATACTGACAGAGAGAGAGAGAGAGAGAGAGAGACTGAGATACACTGACAGAGAGAGAGACTGAGAGAAACCTGACAGACAGAGAGACTGTGAGAGACATTGACAGAGAGAGAGAGAGAGAGAGAGAGACTGTGAGAGACACTGACAGAGAGAGAGAGACTGAGAGACTCTGACAGAGAGAGAGAGACTGTGAAAGATACTGACAGAGAGAGAGAGAGAGAGAGAGACTGAGATACACTGACAGAGAGAGAGACTGAGAGAAACCTGACAGACAGAGAGACTGTGAGAGACATTGACAGAGAGAGAGAGAGAGAGAGAGACTGTGAGAGACACTGACACAGAGAGAGAGACTGTGAGAGATACTGGCAGAGAGAGAGAGACTGTGAGAGACAGAGACTGTTGAGAGACAGAGAGAGACTGAGAGACACTGATAGAGAGAGAGAGAAAGAGAGATTGTGAGAGATGCTGACAGAGAGAGAGAGAGACTGTGAAAGATACTGACAGAGAGAGAAAGAGACTGTGAGAGACACCGACAGAGAGGGAGAGAGAGAGATTGTGAGAGACACTGACAGCGAGAGTGATAGAGACTGTGAGAGACACTGACAGAGAGAGAGAGAGACTGTGAAATATATTGACAGAGAGAGAGACTGAGTGACACTGATAGAGAGAGAGAGAGACTGAGAGACACTGTCAGAGAGAGAGAGAGACTGTGAGAATCACTGACAGAGAGAGTGAGACTGTGAAAGATACTGACAGAGGGAGAGAGAGAGAGACTGTGAGAGACACTGATAGAGAGAGAGAGATTGTGAAATATATTGACAGAGAGAGAGACTGAGAGACAGAGAGACTGTGAGAGTCACTGACAGAGAGAGAGAGAGACTGAGAGTCACTAATAGAGACAGAGAGAGACTGTGAGATACAGTGACACAGAGAGAAAGAGAGAGACTGTGGGAGACACTGACAGAGAGAGAGAGACTGTGAAAGATACTGACAGAGAGAAAGAAAGACTGTGAAAGATACTGACAGAGAGAGAGAGACTGTGAGAGACACTGACAGAAAGAGAGAGACAGACACTGACAGAGACAGACAGAGAGAGACTGTGAGAGAGACTGGCAGAGAGAGAGAGAGAGGCGCTGTGAGAGACACTGACAGAGCGAGAGAGACTGGGAGTCACTGACAGAGAAAGACTATGAACGATACTGACAGAGAGAGAGAGACTGACAGAGAGAGAGAATGTGAGAGCCACTGTTAGAGAGAGAGAGATAGACACAGACAGAGAGACACTGTGAGTGACACTGACAGAGAGAGAGAGAGAGAGAGAGAGAGACTGTGAGAGATACTGGCAGAGAGACAGAGAGAGACTGTGAGAGACACTGTCAGAAAGAGAGACACTGTGAAAGATACTGACAGAGGGGGAGAGAGAGAGATTGTGAGAGACACAGAGAGAGAGACTGTGAAACATACTGACAGAAAGAGAGAGAGAGACTGTGAGAGACACTGACAGAGAGAGAGAGAGAGACTGTGAAAGATACTGACAGAGAGAGAAAGAGAGACTGAGAGACACTGACAGAGAGAGAGAGAGAGAGAGAGTGACTGTGAGAGACTCTGACAGAGAGAGAAGACTGTGAAAGATACTGACAGAGAGAGAGACTGAGTGACACTGATAGAGAGAGAGAGACTGTGAGAGACACTGACAGAGAAATAGACACTGACAGAGAGAGAGAGACTGTGAGAGACGCTGATAGAGAGAGGGAGAGACACAGAGACTGAGAGTCACTGATGGAGAGAGAGACAGAGACAGAGACTGTGAAAGACAATGACAGAGAGTGAGAGAGAGAGAGAGAGAGACTGTGAGGGACACTGACAGTCTCTCTCTCTCTTTCTCTCTCTCTCTCTGTCAGTGTCTCTCACAGTCTCTCTTTCTCTCTCTGTCAGTATCTTTCACAGTCTCTCTCTCTCGCTGTCCGTGTCTCTCAGTCTCTCTCTCTCTGTCAGTATGTTTCAGTCTCTCTCTCTCTGTGTCTCTCACAATCTCTCTCTCTCCCCCTCTCTGTCAGTATCTTTCAGAGTCTCTCTCTCTGTCAGTGTCTCTCACAGTCTATGTCTCTGTCTCTCTCTCCATCAGTGACTCTCAGTCTCTGTGTCTCTCCCTCTCTCTATCAGCGTCTCTCACAGTCTCTCTCTCTCTCTCTCTGTCAGTGTCTATTTCTCTCTGTCAGTGTCACTCACAGTCTCTCTCTGTCTCTCTGCCAGTATCTTTCACAGTCTCTCTCTGTCTGTGTCTCTCTTTCTGTCAGTGTCTCTCACAGTCTCTCTCTCTCTCTCTCTCTCTGTCAGTATCTCTTACATTCACTGTCTCTCTCTCTCTGTCAGTGTCACTCAGTCTCTCTCTCTCTCTCTCTGTCAGTGTCTCTCACAGTCTCTCAATCTCTCTCTCTCTGTCAGTGTCTCTCAATCTCTCTCTCTGTCCGTGTCTCTGTCTCTCTCTCTGTCAGTGACTCTCTCTCTCTGTCAGTGTCTCTCACAGTCTCTCTCTCTCTGTCAGTGACTCTCAAAGTCCCTGTCTCTCTCTATCAGTGTCTCTCACAGTCTCCGTCTCTCTCTCTCTGTCAGTGTCTCTCACAGTCACTCTCTCTCTCTCTCTCTCTGTCAGTGTCTCTCAGTCTCTCTCTCTCTCTCTCTCTCTGTCAGTGTCTCTCACAGTCTCTCTCTCTGTCTCTCTGTCAGTATCTCTGATAGTCTCTCTCTCTCTCTCTCTCTCTCTCTCTCTTTCTCTCTCTCTTTCTCTCTCTATCAGAAATACTGACAGAGAGAGAGACAGAGAGACTGTGAGATACTGGCAGTGAGACAGAGAGACTGTGAGAGACTCTGACAGAGAGAGAGACTGTGAAAGATACTGACAGAGGGAGACTGAATGACACTGATAGAGAGAGACTGTGAGAGACACTGGCAAAGAGAGAGATGGTGTGAGAGACATTGACAGAGAGAGAGAGCGATAGACACTGACAGAGAGAGACTGTGAGATACACTGACAGAGAGAGGGAGAGTGAGACTGTGAGACATACTGACAGAGGGAGAGAGACTGTGAGAGACACTGACAGAGAGAGAGAGACTGTGAGAAACACTGTCGGAGAGAGAGAGAATGTGAGAGACACTGTTAGAGAGAGAGAGATAGACACTGACAGAGACAGAGAGAGACTCTGAGATACACTGACAGAGAGAGGGAGAGTGAGACTGTGACAGATACTGACAGAGAGTGAGAGCGACTGAGAGACACTGACAGAGAGAGAGAGAGAGACAGTGACTGTAAGAGATACTGACAGAAGGAGAGAGAGACTGAGAGACATTGACAGAGAGAGAGAGACTGAGAGACACTGACAGAGAGGGAGAGAGAGAGACTGTGGGAGATACTGACAGAGAGAGAGAGAGACTGAGAGAGACTCTGACAGAGAGAGAGACTGAAAGATACTGACAGAGAGACAAAGAGACTGTGAGAGACACAGAGAGAGAGACTGTGAAAGATACTGACAGAGAGAGAGACTGAGTGACACTGATAGAGAGAGAGAGAGACTGAGAGACACTGTCAGAGAGAGAGAGAGACTGTGAGAATCACTGACAGAGAGAGTGAGACTGTGAAAGATACTGACAGAGGGAGAGAGAGAGAGACTGTGAGAGACACTGATAGAGAGAGAGAGATTGTGAAATATATTGACAGAGAGAGAGACTGAGAGACAGAGAGACTGTGAGAGTCACTGACAGAGAGAGAGAGAGACTGAGAGTCACTAATAGAGACAGAGAGAGACTGTGAGATACAGTGACACAGAGAGAAAGAGAGAGACTGTGGGAGACACTGTCAGAAAGAGAGACACTGTGAAAGATACTGACAGAGAGAGAGAGAGACTGTGAGAGACACCGACAGAGAGGGAGAGAGAGAGATTGTGAGAGACACTGACAGCGAGAGTGATAGAGACTGTGAAAGATACTGACAGAGAGAGAGAGAGACTGTGAAAGATACTGACAGAGAGAGAGAGAGAGAGAGAGACTGTGAGAGACACTGTCAGAGAGAGAGAGACTGTGGGAGTCACTGACAGAGAGAGAAGGACTATGAACGATACTGACAGAGAGAGAGAATGTGAGAGACACTGTTAGAGAGAGAGAGATAGACACTGACAGAGAGACAGAGAGAGACTGAGATACAAAGAGAGAGAGAGACTGTGAGAGACACTGACAGAGAGAGAGAGACTGACTGAGAGACAGAGACTGTGAGAGACACTGATAGAGAGAGAGAGAGACTGTGGGAGATACAGAGAGAGAGAGACTGAGAGACACTGACAGAGAGAGAGAGACTGACAGAGAGACAGAGACTGAGAGACAGAGACTGTGAGAGACACTGATAGAGAGAGACTGTGAGAGACACTGACAGAGAGAGAGTGGAGAGTCACTGACAGAGAGAGAGAGAGAGAGATAGACAATGACAGAGAGACAGAGAGATACTGTGAGATACACAGAGAGAGAGAGACTGTGAGAGACACTGATTGAGAGAGAGAGACTGACAGAGAGACAGAGACTGAGAGACAGAGACTGTGAGAGACGCTGATAGAGAGAGAGAGACTGTGAGAGACACTGAGAGAGAGAGACTGTGAGAGACACTGATTGAGAGAGAGAGACTGACATAGAGACAGAGACTGAGAGACAGAGACTGTGAGAGACGCTGATAGAGAGAGAGAGACTGTGAGAGACACTGACAGAGAGAGAGTGGAGAGTCACTGACAGAGAGAGAGTGAGACAGAGAGACACTGACAGAGCGAGAGAGAGAGACTGTGAGACACTGACACAGAGAGAGAGAGACTGTGAGAGACACTGGCAGAGAGAGAGATAGACACTGACAGAGAGACAGAGAGACACTGTGAGTGACACTGACAGAGAGAGAGACTGAGAGACACTGACACAGAGAGAGAAAGAGAGATTGTGAGAGATGCTGACAGAGAGAGAGAGAGACTGAGAGACACTGACAGAGAGAGTGAGAGAGTGACTGTGAGAGACACTGACAGAGAGAGAGAGACTGAAAGATACTGACAGAAAGAGAGAGACAGACAGAGAGACTGTGAGAGAGACTGGCAGAGAGAGAGAGGCGCTGTGAGAGACACTGACAGAGAGACAAAGACTGTGAGAGACACTGTCAGAGAGAGAGACACTGTGGGAGTCACTGACAGAGAGAGAAAGACTATGAACGATACTGACAGAGAGAGAGAGAGACTGACAGAGAGAGAGAATGTGAGAGCCACTGTTGGAGAGAGAGAGATAGACACTGACACAGAGAGAGAGAGACTCTGAGAGTGACACTGACACAGAGAGAGAGAGAGAGAGATATACTGGCAGAGAGAGAGAGAGTTTGTGAGATACACTGACAGAGAGAGAGGCTGTGAGAGACAGAGACTGTTGAGAGACAGAGAGAGACTGTGAGAAACACTGTCGGAGAGAGAGAGAATGTGAGAGACACTGTTAGAGAGAGAGAGATAGACACTGACAGAGACAGAGAGAGACTCTGAGATACACTGACAGAGAGAGGGAGAGTGAGACTGTGAGAGATACTGACAGAGAGTGAGAGCGACTGAGAGACACTGACAGAGAGAGAGAGAGAGACAGTGACTGTAAGAGATACTGACAGAAGGAGAGAGAGACTGAGAGACATTGACAGAGAGAGAGAGACTGAGAGACACTGACAGAGAGAGAGAGACTGACAGAGAGACAGAGACTGAGAGACAGAGACTGTGAGAGACACTGATAGAGAGAGACTGTGAGAGACACTGACAGAGAGAGAGTGGAGAGTCACTGACAGAGAGAGAGAGAGAGAGATAGACAATGACAGAGAGACAGAGAGATACTGTGAGATACACAGAGAGAGAGAGACTGTGAGAGACACTGATTGAGAGAGAGAGACTGACAGAGAGACAGAGACTGAGAGACAGAGACTGTGAGAGACGCTGATAGAGAGAGAGAGACTGTGAGAGACACTGAGAGAGAGAGACTGTGAGAGACACTGATTGAGAGAGAGAGACTGACATAGAGACAGAGACTGAGAGACAGAGACTGTGAGAGACGCTGATAGAGAGAGAGAGACTGTGAGAGACACTGACAGAGAGAGAGTGGAGAGTCACTGACAGAGAGAGAGTGAGACAGAGAGACACTGACAGAGCGAGAGAGAGAGACTGTGAGACACTGACACAGAGAGAGAGAGACTGTGAGAGACACTGGCAGAGAGAGAGATAGACACTGACAGAGAGACAGAGAGACACTGTGAGTGACACTGACAGAGAGAGAGACTGAGAGACACTGACACAGAGAGAGAAAGAGAGATTGTGAGAGATGCTGACAGAGAGAGAGAGAGACTGAGAGACACTGACAGAGAGAGTGAGAGAGTGACTGTGAGAGACACTGACAGAGAGAGAGAGACTGAAAGATACTGACAGAAAGAGAGAGACAGACAGAGAGACTGTGAGAGAGACTGGCAGAGAGAGAGAGGCGCTGTGAGAGACACTGACAGAGAGACAAAGACTGTGAGAGACACTGTCAGAGAGAGAGACACTGTGGGAGTCACTGACAGAGAGAGAAAGACTATGAACGATACTGACAGAGAGAGAGAGAGACTGACAGAGAGAGAGAATGTGAGAGCCACTGTTGGAGAGAGAGAGATAGACACTGACACAGAGAGAGAGAGACTCTGAGAGTGACACTGACACAGAGAGAGAGAGAGAGAGATATACTGGCAGAGAGAGAGAGAGTTTGTGAGATACACTGACAGAGAGAGAGGCTGTGAGAGACAGAGACTGTTGAGAGACAGAGAGAGACTGTGAGAAACACTGTCGGAGAGAGAGAGAATGTGAGAGACACTGTTAGAGAGAGAGAGATAGACACTGACAGAGACAGAGAGAGACTCTGAGATACACTGACAGAGAGAGGGAGAGTGAGACTGTGAGAGATACTGACAGAGAGTGAGAGCGACTGAGAGACACTGACAGAGAGAGAGAGAGAGACAGTGACTGTAAGAGATACTGACAGAAGGAGAGAGAGACTGAGAGACATTGACAGAGAGAGAGAGACTGAGAGACACTGACAGAGAGGGAGAGAGAGAGACTGTGGGAGATACTGACAGAGAGAGAGAGAGACTGAGAGAGACTCTGACAGAGAGAGAGACTGAAAGATACTGACAGAGAGACAAAGAGACTGTGAGAGACACAGAGAGAGAGACTGTGAAAGATACTGACAGAGAGAGAGACTGAGTGACACTGATAGAGAGAGAGAGAGAAACTGAGAGACACTGTCAGAGAGAGAGAGAGAATGTGAGAATCACTGACAGAGAGTGAGACTGTGAAAGATACTGACAGAGGGAGAGAGAGAGAGACTGTGAGAGACACTGATAGAGAGAGAGAGATTGTGAAATATATTGACAGAGAGAGAGACTGAGAGACAGAGAGACTGTGAGAGTCACTGACAGAGAGAGAGAGAGACTGAGAGTCACTAATAGAGACAGAGAGAGACTGTGAGATACAGTGACACAGAGAAAGAGAGAGACTGTGGGAGACACTGTCAGAAAGAGAGACACTGTGAAAGATACTGACAGAGAGAGAGAGAGACTGTGAGAGACACCGACAGAGAGGGAGAGAGAGAGAGATTGTGAGAGACACTGACAGCGAGAGTGATAGAGACTGTGAAAGATACTGACAGAGAGAGAGAGAGACTGTGAAAGATACTGACAGAGAGAGAGAGAGAGAGACTGTGAGAGATACTGGCAGAGAGAGAGTGTCTGTGAGAGACACTGACAGAGACAAAGACTGTGAGAAACACTGTCAGAGAGAGAGACTGTGGGAGTCACTGACAACTATGAACGATACTGACAGAGAGAGAGAGAGACTGACAGAGAGAATGTGAGAGACACTGTTAGAGAGAGAGAGATAGACACTGTCAGAGAGACAGGGAGACACTGAGTGACACTGACAGAGAGAGAGAGAAAGAGATTGTGAGATGCTGACAGAGAGAGAGACTGAGAGACACTGTCAGAAAGAGAGAGACTGTGAAAGATACTGACGGAGAGAGAGAGAGAGAGAGAGAGAGAGACTGTGAGAGACACCTGACAGACAGAGAGAGACTGTGAGAGACACTGTCAGAGAGAGAGAGAGACTGTGAGAATCACTAGCAGAGAAAGAGAGTGAGACTGTGAAGGATACTGACAGAGAGAGAGAGAAAGAGAGTCTGTGAGAGACACTGACAGAGAGAGAGAGACTGAGAGACATTGACAGAGAGAGAGATAAACACTGACAGAGAGAGACAGAGACTGTGAGAGATACTGACAGAGAGAGACTGAGAGACAGAGACTGTGAGAGACAGAGAGAGACTGTGAGAGACACTGTCAGAGAGAGAGAGACTGTGGAAGTCACTGACAGAGAGAGAAAGACTATGAACGATACTGACAGAGAGAGAGAGAAAGAGTCTGTGAGAGACACTGACAGAGAGAGAGAGACTGAGAGACATTGACAGAGAGCGAGATAAACACTGACAGAGAGAGACTGTGAGAGATACTGACAGAGAGAGAGAGAGACTGTGAGATACACTGACAGAGAGACAGAGACTATGAGAGACACTGTCAGAGAGAGAGAGACTGTGGGAGTCACTGACAGAGAGAGAAGGACTATGAATGATACTGACAGAGAGAGAGAATGTGAGAGACACTGTTAGAGAGAGAGAGATAGACACTGACAGAGAGACAGAGAGAGACTGTGAGATACACAGAGAGAGAGAGACTGTGAGAGACACTGACAGAGAGAGAGAGACTGACTGAGAGACAGAGACTGTGAGAGACACTGATAGAGAGAGAGAGACTGTGGGAGATACAGAGAGAGAGAGACTGTGAGAGACACTGACAGAGAGAGAGAGACTGACAGAGACAGAGACTGAGAGACAGAGACTGTGAGAGACACTGATAGAGAGAGAGAGACTGTGAGAGACACTGACAGAGAGAGAGTGGAGAGTCACTGACAGAGAGAGAGAGAGATAGACACTGACAGAGAGACAGAGAGAGACTGTGAGATACACAGAGAGAGAGAGACTGTGAGAGACACTGATTGAGAGAGAGAGACTGACAGAGAGACAGAGACTGAGAGACAGAGACTGTGAGAGACACTGATAGAGAGAGAGAGACTGTGAGAGACACTGACAGAGAGAGAGTGGAGAGTCACTGACAGAGAGAGAGAGATAGACACTGACAGAGAGAGAGTGAGACAGAGAGACACTGACAGAGCGAGAGAGAGAGAGAGAGAGAGAGAGAGAGACTGCGAGAGACACTGACAGAGAGAGTGACTGAGAGACTCTGACAGAGAGAGAGAGACTGTGAAAGATACTGACAGAGAGAGAGAGGGAGAGACACTGACAGAGAGAGAGAGAGAGAGAGAGAGAGACTGTGAGACACTGACACAGAGAGAGAGAGACTGTGAGAGATACTGGCAGAGAGAGAGAGAGAGATTGTGAGAGACACTGACAGAGAGAGAGATTGTGAAAGATACTGACAGAGAGAGAGACTGAGTGCCACTGATAGAGAGAGAGAAAGAGAGACTGGGAGATACACTGACAGAGAGACAGAGAGTGACTGTGAGAGACACTGACAGAGAGAGAGAGAGAGACAGAGACTGTGAGAGACAGTGACAGAGAGAGAGAGAGAGAGAGAGACTGTGAGAGATACTGGCAGAGAGAGAGAGAGAGAGAGAGACTGTCAAAGATACTGACAGAGAGAGAGAGAGAGACACTGACAGAGAGAGAGATTGTGAGAGACACTGACAGAGAGAGAGAGAGAGAGACTGTGAGACACTGACACAGAGAGAGAGAGACTGTGAGAGACACTGGCAGAGAGAGAGATAGACACTGACAGAGACAGAGAGACTGAGAGATACTGACAGAGAGAGAAAGAGATTGTGAGCGATGCTGACAGAGAGAGAGAGAGAGACTGAGAGACACTGACAGAGAGGGAGAGAGTGACTGTGAGAGACACTGACAGAGAGAGAGAGAGACTGTGAAAGATACTGACAGAAAGAGAGAGACAGACACTGACAGAGACAGACAGAGAGACTGTGAGAGAGACTGGCAGAGAGAGAGAGAGAGGCGCTGTGAGAGACACTGACAGAGAGAGAAAGACTATGAACGATACTGACAGAGAGAGAGAGACTGACAGAGAGAGAGAATGTGAGAGCCACTGTTGGAGAGAGAGAGATAGACACTGACAGAGAGAGAGACTGTGAGAGACACTGACACAGAGAGAGTGACTGTGAGAGATACTGGCAGAGAGAGAGAGACTGTGAGAGACAGAGACTGTTGAGAGACAGAGAGAGACTGAGAGACACTGATAGAGAGAGAGAGAAAGAGAGATTGTGAGAGATGCTGACAGAGAGAGAGAGAGAGACTGTGAAATATACTGACAGAGAGAGAAAGAGACTGTGAGAGACACCGACAGAGAGGGAGAGAGAGAGATTGTGAGAGACACTGACAGCGAGAGTGATAGAGACTGTGAGAGACACTGACAGAGAGAGAGAGAGACTGTGAAAGATACTGACAGAGAGAAAGAAAGACTGTGAAAGATACTGACAGAGAGAGAGAGAGAGAGACTGTGAGAGACACTGACAGAAAGAGAGAGACAGACACTGACAGAGACAGACAGAGAGAGACTGTGAGAGAGACTGGCAGAGAGAGAGAGAGAGGCGCTGTGAGAGACACTGACAGAGCGAGAGAGACTGGGAGTCACTGACAGAGAGAGAAAGACTATGAACGATACTGACAGAGAGAGAGAGACTGACAGAGAGAGAGAATGTGAGAGCCACTGTTAGAGAGAGAGAGATAGACACAGACAGAGAGACACTGTGAGTGACACTGACAGAGAGAGAGAGAGAGAGACTGTGAGAGACACTGTCAGAAAGAGAGACACTGTGAAAGATACTGACAGAGGGGGAGAGAGAGAGATTGTGAGAGACACAGAGAGAGAGACTGTGAAACATACTGACAGAAAGAGAGAGAGAGAGACTGTGAGAGACACTGACAGAGAGAGAGAGAGAGACTGTGAAAGATACTGACAGAGAGAGAAAGAGAGACTGAGAGACACTGACAGAGAGAGAGAGAGAGAGAGAGTGACTGTGAGAGACTCTGACAGAGAGAGAAGACTGTGAAAGATACTGACAGAGAGAGAGACTGAGTGACACTGATAGAGAGAGAGAGACTGTGAGAGACACTGACAGAGAGAGAGAGAGAGACTGTGAAAGATACTGACAGAGAGAGAAAGAGAGTCTGAGAGACACTGACAGAGAGAGAGAGAGAGAGACTGTGAGAGACTCTGACAGAGAGAGAAGACTGTGAAAGATACTGACAGAGAGAGAGACTGAGTGACACTGATAGAGAGAGAGAGACTGTGAGAGACACTGACAGAGAAATAGACACTGACAGAGAGAGAGAGACTGTGAGAGACGCTGATAGAGAGAGGGAGAGACACAGAGACTGAGAGTCACTGATGGAGAGAGAGACTGACAGTCTCTCTCTCTCTTTCTCTCTCTCTCTCTGTCAGAGTCTCTCACAGTCTCTCTCTCTCGCTGTCCGTGTCTCTCACAGTCTCTCTCTCTCTGTCGGTATGTTTCAGTCTCTCTCTCTGTGTCTCTCACAATCTCTCTCTCTCCCACTCTCTGTCAGTATCTTTCAGAGTCTCTCTCTCTGTCAGTGTCTCTCACAGTCTCTGTCTCTGTCTCTCTCTCCATCAGTGACTCTCAGTCTCTGTGTCTCTCCCTCTCTCTATCAGCGTCTCTCACAGTCTCTCTCTCTCTCTCTCTGTCAGTGTCTATTTCTCTGTCAGTGTCACCTACAGTCTCTCTCTGTCTCTCTGCCAGTATCTTTCACAGTCTCTCTCTGTCTGTGTCTCTCTTTCTGTCAGTGTCTCTCACAGTCTCTCTTTCTCTCTCTCTCTCTGTCAGTATCTCTTACATTCACTGTCTCTCTCTCTCTGTCAGTGTCACTCAGTCTCTCTCTCTCTCTCTCTCTGTCAGTGTCTCTCACAGTCTCTCAATCTCTCTCTCTCTGTCAGTGTCTCTCAATCTCTCTCTCTGTCCGTGTCTCTGTCTCTCTCTCTGTCAGTGACTCTCTCTCTCTGTCAGTGTCTCTCACAGTCTCTCTCTCTCTGTCAGTGACTCTCAAAGTCCCTGTCTCTCTCTATCAGTGTCTCTCACAGTCTCCGTCTCTCTCTCTCTCTGTCAGTGTCTCTCACAGTCACTCTCTCTCTCTCTCTCTCTCTGTCAGTGTCTCTCAGTCTCTCTCTCTCTCTCTCTCTCTGTCAGTGTCTCTCACAGTCTCTCTCTCTGTCTCTCTGTCAGTATCTCTGATAGTCTCTCTCTATCAGAGATACTGACAGAGAGAGAGAGAGACAGAGAGACTGAGACATACTGGCAGAGAGACAGAGAGAGACTGTGAGAGACTCTGACAGAGAGAGAGAGACTGTGAAAGATACTGACAGAGGGAGACTGAATGACACTGATAGAGAGAGACTGTGAGAGACACTGGCAAAGAGAGAGATGGTGTGAGAGTCATTGACAGAGAGAGAGAGCGATAGACACTGACAGAGAGAGACTGTGAGATACACTGACAGAGAGAGGGAGAGTGAGACTGTGAGACATACTGACAGAGGGAGAGAGACTGTGAGAGACACTGACAGAGAGAGAGGGACTGTGAGAAACACTGTCGGAGAGAGAGAGAATGTGAGAGACACTGTTAGAGAGAGAGAGATAGACACTGACAGAGACAGAGAGAGACTCTGAGATACACTGACAGAGAGAGGGAGAGTGAGACTGTGAGAGATACTGACAGAGAGTGAGAGCGACTGAGAGACACTGACAGAGAGAGAGAGAGAGAGACAGTGACTGTAAGAGATACTGACAGAAGGAGAGAGAGACTGAGAGACATTGACAGAGAGAGAGAGACTGAGAGACACTGACAGAGAGGGAGAGAGAGAGACTGTGGGAGATACTGACAGAGAGAGAGAGAGAGAGACTGAGAGAGACTCTGACAGAGAGAGAGACTGAAAGATACTGACAGAGAGACAAAGAGAGACTGTGAGAGACACAAAGAGAGAGACTGTAAAAGATACTGACAGAGAGAGAGACTGAGTGACACTGATAGAGAGAGAGAGAGACTGAGAGACACTGTCAGAGAGAGAGAGAGACTGTGAGAATCACTGACAGAGAGAGTGAGACTGTGAAAGATACTGACAGAGGGAGAGAGAGAGAGACTGTGAGAGACACTGATAGAGAGAGAGAGATTGTGAAATATATTGACAGAGAGAGAGACTGAGAGACAGAGAGACTGTGAGGTCACTGACAGAGAGAGAGAGAGACTGAGAGTCACTAATAGAGACAGAGAGAGACTGTGAGATACAGTGACACAGAGAGAAAGAGAGAGACTGTGGGAGACACTGTCAGAAAGAGAGACACTGTGAAAGATACTGACAGAGAGAGAGAGAGACTGTGAGAGACACCGACAGAGAGGGAGAGAGAGAGATTGTGAGAGACAATGACAGCGAGAGTGATAGAGACTGTGAAAGATACTGACAGAGAGAGAGAGAGACTGTGAAAGATACTGACAGAGAGAGAGAGAGAGAGAGACTGTGAGAGACACTGTCAGAGAGAGAGAGACTGTGGGAGTCACTGACAGAGAGAGAAGGACTATGAACGATACTGACAGAGAGAGAGAATGTGAGAGACACTGTTAGAGAGAGAGAGATAGACACTGACAGAGAGACAGAGAGAGACTGAGATACAAAGAGAGAGAGAGACTGTGAGAGACACTGACAGAGAGAGACTGACTGAGAGACAGAGACTGTGAGAGACACTGATAGAGAGAGAGAGACTGTGGGAGATACAGAGAGAGAGAGACTGAGAGACACTGACAGAGAGAGAGAGACTGACAGAGAGACAGAGACTGAGAGACAGAGACTGTGAGAGACACTGATAGAGAGAGACTGTGAGAGACACTGACAGAGAGAGAGTGGAGAGTCACTGACAGAGAGAGAGAGAGAGAGATAGACAATGACAGAGAGACAGAGAGATACTGTGAGATACACAGAGAGAGAGAGACTGTGAGAGACACTGATTGAGAGAGAGAGACTGACAGAGAGACAGAGACTGAGAGACAGAGACTGTGAGAGACGCTGATAGAGAGAGAGAGACTGTGAGAGACACTGAGAGAGAGAGACTGTGAGAGACACTGATTGAGAGAGAGAGACTGACAGAGAGACAGAGACTGAGAGACAGAGACTGTGAGAGACGCTGATAGAGAGAGAGAGACTGTGAGAGACACTGACAGAGAGAGAGTGGAGAGTCACTGACAGAGAGAGAGTGAGACAGTGGGACACTGACAGAGCGAGAGAGAGAGACTGTGAGACACTGACACAGAGAGAGAGAGACTGTGAGAGACACTGGCAGAGAGAGAGATAGACACTGACAGAGAGACAGAGAGACACTGTGAGTGACACTGACAGAGAGAGAGACTGAGAGACACTGACACAGAGAGAGAAAGAGAGATTGTGAGAGATGCTGACAGAGAGAGAGAGAGACTGAGAGACACTGACAGAGAGAGTGAGAGAGTGACTGTGAGAGACACTGACAGAGAGAGAGAGACTGAAAGATACTGACAGAAAGAGAGAGACAGACAGAGAGACTGTGAGAGAGACTGGCAGAGAGAGAGAGGCGCTGTGAGAGACACTGACAGAGAGACAAAGACTGTGAGAGACACTGTCAGAGAGAGAGACACTGTGGGAGTCACTGACAGAGAGAGAAAGACTATGAACGATACTGACAGAGAGAGAGAGAGACTGACAGAGAGAGAGAATGTGAGAGCCACTGTTGGAGAGAGAGAGATAGACACTGACACAGAGAGAGAGAGACTCTGAGAGTGACACTGACACAGAGAGAGAGAGAGAGAGATATACTGGCAGAGAGAGAGAGAGTTTGTGAGATACACTGACAGAGAGAGAGGCTGTGAGAGACAGAGACTGTTGAGAGACAGAGAGAGACTGTGAGAGACACTGACAGAGAGAGAGCTAAACACTGACAGAGAGACAGAGACTGTGGGAGTCACTGACAGAGAGAAAGACTATGAACGATACTGACAGAGAGAGAGGCTGTGAGAGACATTGACAGAGAGAGAGATAAACACTGACAGAGAGAGACAGAGAGAGAGACTGTGAGAGATACTGACAGAGAGAGACTGTGAGAGATACTGACAGAGAGAGAGAATGTGAGAGCCACTGTTAGTGAGAGAGAGATAGACACTGACAGAGAGAGACAGAGAGACACTGTGAGTGACACTGACAGAGAGAGAGAGAGACTGTGAGAGACGCTGACAGAGAGAGAGAGAGAGAGAGAGAGAGAGAGAGATTGTGAGAGACCCTGACAGAGAGAGATTGTGAAAGATACTGACAGAGAGAGAGAGACTGTGAGAGACACTGACAGAGAGAGAGAAAGAGAGACTGGGAGATACACTGACAGAGAGAGACAGAGAGTGACTGTGAGAGATACTGGCAGAGAGACAGAGAGAGACTGTGAGAGACACTGTCAGAAAGTGAGACACTGTGAAAGATACTGACAGAGAGGGGGAGAGAGAGAGATTGTGAGAGACACAGAGAGAGACTGTGAAACATACTGACAGAGAGAGAGAGACTGAGAGAGACACTGACAGCGAGAGTGATAGAGACTGTGAGAGACACTGACAGAGAGAGAGAGACTGTGAAAGATACTGACAGAGAGAGAAAGAGAGACTGTGAGAGACACTGACAGAGAGAGAGAGAGAGACTGTGAGAGACGCTGATAGAGAGAGGGAGAGACACAGACTGTGAGAGTCACTGATGGAGAGAGAGACGGAGACAGAGACTGTGAGAGACAGTGACAGAGAGAGTGAGAGAGAGAGAGAGACTGTGAGGGACACTGACAGTCTCTCTCTCTCTTTCTCTCTCTCTCTCTCTCAGTGTCCCTCAGTCTCTCTCTCTCTCTCTCTCACTCTCTCACTCTCTCTGTCATTGTCTCTCACAGTCTCTGTCTCTGTCTCTCTCTCCATCAGTGACTCTCACAGTCTCTGTATCTCTCCCTCTCTCTATCAGCGTCTCTCACAGTCTCTCTCTCTCTGTCAGTGTCTATTTCTCTCTGTCAGTGTCTCTCACAGTCTCTCTCTCTCTATCAGTGTCACTCAGTCTCTCTCTCTGTCAGTATCTTTCACAGTCTCTCTCTCTGTCAGAGTCTCTCACAGTCACTCTCTCTCTGTCAGTGTCTCTCACAGTCTCTCTTTCTCTCTCTGTCAGTATCTTTCACAGTCTCTCTCTCTCTCTCTCTGTCAGTGTCTCTCACAGTCTCTATCACTCTCGCTGTCAGTGTTTCTCACAGTCTCTCTCTCTCTCTCTCTGTCAGTATGTTTCAGTCTCTCTCTGTGTCTCTCACAATCTCTCTCTCTCCCCCTCTCTGTCAGTATCTTTCAGAGTCTCTCTCTCTGTCAGTGTCTCTCACAGTCTCTCTCTCTCTCTGTCTCTCTCTCTCACTCTCTGTCAATGTCTCTCACAGTCTCTCTCTCTTTCTGTCAATGTCTCTCACAGTCTCTCTCTCTCTCTGTCAGTATCTCTTACATTCACTGTCTCTCTCTCTCTGTCAGTGTCTCTCACAGTCTCTCAAACTCTCTCTCTCTGTCAGTGTCTCTCAATCTCTCTCTCTCTGTCAGTGTCTCTGTCTCTCTCTCTGTCAGTGACTCTCAAAGTCCCTGTCTCTCTCTATCAGTGTCTCTCACAGTCTCTGTCTCTCTCTCTCTGTCAGTGTCTCTCATAGTCACTTTCTCTCTCTCTCTGTCAGTGTCTCTCAGTCTCTCTCTCTCTCTCTCTCTCTCTCTCTGTCAGTGTCTCTCACAGTCTCTCTCTGTCTCTCTGTCAGTATCTCTGATAGTCTCTCTCTATCAGAGATACTGACAGAGAGAGAGAGAGACAGAGAGACTGAGACATACTGGCAGAGAGACAGAGAGAGACTGTGAGAGACTCTGACAGAGAGAGAGAGACTGTGAAAGATACTGACAGAGGGAGACTGAATGACACTGATAGAGAGAGACTGTGAGAGACATTGACAGAGAGAGAGCGATAGACACTGACAGAGAGAGACTGAGATACATTGACAGAGAGAGGGAGAGTGAGACTGTGAGACATACTGACAGAGAGAGAGAGAGACTGTGAGAAACACTGTCAGAGAGAGAGAGAATGTGAGAGACACTGTTGGAGAGAGAGAGATAGACACTGACAGACAGAGAGAGACTCTGAGATACACTGACAGAGAGAGGGAGAGTGAGACTGAGAGATACTGAGAGAGTGAGAGCGGCTGAGAGACACTGTCAGAGAGAGAGAGAGACTGTGAGAATCTGACAGAGAGAGACTGAAAGATACTGACAGAGAGACAAAGAGAGACTGTGAGAGACACTGACAGAGAGAGAGAGCAAGTCTGAGAGACACTGACAGAGAGAGAGGGAGAGAGACTGTGAGAGACACTGACAGAGAGAGATAGACACTGACAGAGAGAGAGAGAGAGACTGACAGAGAGAGAGAGCAAGTCTGAGAGACACTGACAGAGAGAGAGGGAGAGAGACTGTGAGAGACAGAGACTGTTGAGAGACAGAGAGACTGTGAGAGACACTGACAGAGAGAAAGTGAGAGAGACTGTGAGAGACACTGACAGAGAGAGATAGACACTGACAGAGAGAGAGAGCAAGTCTGAGAGACACTGACAGAGAGAGAGGGAGAGAGACTGTGAGAGACACTGACAGAGAGAGATAGACACTGACAGAGAGAGAGAGAGAGACTGACAGAGAGAGAGAGCAAGTCTGAGAGACACTGACAGAGAGAGAGGGAGAGAGACTGTGAGAGACACTGACAGAGAGAGATAGACACTGACAGAGAGAGAGAGAGAGACTGACAGAGAGAGAGAGCAAGTCTGAGAGACACTGACAGAGAGAGAGGGAGAGAGACTGTGAGAGACACTGACAGAGAGAGATAGACACTGACAGAGAGAGAGAGAGAGACTGACAGAGAGAGAGAGCAAGTCTGAGAGACACTGACAGAGAGAGAGGGAGAGAGACTGTGAGAGACACTGACAGAGAGAGATAGACACTGACAGAGAGAGAGAGAGAGACTGACAGAGAGAGAGAGCAAGTCTGAGAGACACTGACAGAGAGAGAGGGACTGTGAGAGACAGAGACTGTTGAGAGACAGAGAGACTGTGAGAGACACTGACAGAGAGAAAGTGAGAGAGACTGTGAGAGACACTGACAGAGAGAGATAGACACTGACAGAGAGAGAGAGAGAGAGAGAGAGAGAGAGACACTGACAGAGAGAGAGAGAGAGACTGTGAGAGACACTGACAGAGAGAGATAGACACTGACAGTGAGAGAGAGAGAGAGAGAGAGAGACTCTGACAGAGAGAGAGAGAGAGACTATGAGAGACACTGACAGAGAGGGAGAGAGAGAGACTGAGAGAGACTCTGACAGAGAGAGAGTCTGAAAGATACTGACAGAGAGACCGAGACTGTGAGAGACACAGAGAGAGAGACTGTGAGAGATACTGTCAGAGAGAGAGAGAGACTGTGAGAGACATTGACTGACAGAGAGAGAGATAGACACTGACAGAGAGAGACAGAGAGACTGTGAGATACAGTGACACAGAGAAAGAGAGAGTCTGTGAGAGACACTGACAGAGAGAGGCTGTGAGAGACATTGACAGAGAGAGAGAGAGATAGACACCGACAGAGAGAGACAGAGAGACTGTGAGATACAGTGACACAGAGAGAGAGAGAGAGAGAGAGACAGAGATACTGACAGACAGAGAGCAAACCTGTGAGAGACACTGACCGAGAGAGAGAGACTGTGAAAGATACTGACAGAGAGAGAGACTGAGAGACAGACTGTTGAGAGACAGAGAGAGACTGTGAGAGTCACTGACAGAGGGAGAGAGACTGAGAGTCACTTATAGAGAGAGACAGAGAGAGACTGTGAGATACAGTGACACAGAGAAAGAGAGAGACTGAGAGATACTGACAGAGAGAGAGAGAGATTGTGAGAGACAGACTGTTGAGAGACAGAGACTGTGAGAGTCACTGATAGAGAGAGAGTGAGAGAGACTGAGAGACACTGACAGAGAGAGAGTGAGAGTCACTGGCAGAGAGAGAGAGAGAGAGAGAGACATTGACAGAGAGAGATTGTGAGAGACACTGACAGAGACAAAGAGAGACTGTGAAAGATACTGACAGAGAGAGAGACTGAGAGACAGACTGTTGAGAGACAGAGAGAGACTGTGAGAGTCACTGACAGAGAGACAGAGAGACTGAGATACAGTGACACAGAGAAAGAGAGAGTCTGTGAGAGACATTGACAGAGAGAGATTGTGAGAGACACTGACAGAGACAAAGAGAGACTGTGAAAGATACTGACAGAGAGAGAGACTGAGAGACAGACTGTTGAGAGACAGAGAGAGACTGTGAGAGTCACTGACAGAGAGACAGAGAGACTGAGATACAGTGACACAGAGAAAGAGAGAGTCTGTGAGAGACACTGACAGAGAGAGGCTGAGAGAGACATTGACAGAGAGAGCGAGAGTGAGACTGTGAGAGACACTGACAGAGAGAAAGACTATGAAAGATACTGACAGAGAAAGAATGTGAGACATTGTTAGAGAGAGAGAGATAGACACTGACAGAGAGAGACAGACGGACACTGAGTGACACTGACAGAAAGAGAGAGAGACTGTGAGAGACACTGACAGAGAGAGGGAGAGTGAGACTGTGAGAGACACTGATAGATAGAGAGAGAGGCAGAGAGAGACTGTGAGAGACACTGTCAGAGAGAGAGAGACTGTGGGAGTCACTGACAGAGAGAGAAGGACTATGAACGATACTGACAGAGAGAGAGAATGTGAGAGACACTGTTAGAGAGAGAGAGATAGGCACTGACAGAGAGAGACTGTGAGATACACTGACAGAGAGAGAGAGACTGACAGAGAGACAGAGACTGTGAGAGACACAGAGAGAGAGTGAGAGAGACTGAGAGACACTGACAGAGAGAGATAGACACTGACAGAGAGAGAGTGAGACAGAGAGAGACACTGACAGAGAGAGAGTGAGACAGAGAGAGAGACTGCGAGAGACACTGACAGAGAGAGGCAGGTAGACTGTGAGTGACACTGACAGAGAGAGAGAGAGAGTGACTGTAAGAGACACTGACAGAGAGAGAGAGACTGACAGAGAGAGAGAGAGAGACTGTGAAACATACTGACAGAGAGAGAGAGAGAGAGACTGTGAGAGACACTGTCAGAAAGAGAGACTCTGAAAGATACTGACAGAGAGGGGGAGAGAGAGAGATTGTGAGAGACACAGAGAGACTGTGAAACATACTGACAGCGAGAGAGAGAGAGAGAGAGACTGAGAGACACTGACAGAGAGAGAGAGAGAGACACTGACAGAGAGAGAGATTGTGAGAGATACTGGCAGAGAGAAAGTGTCTGTGAGAGACACTGTCAGAGAGAGAGAGACTGTGGGAGTCACTGACAACTATGAACGATACTGACAGAGAGAGAATGTGAGAGATACTGGCAGAGAGACCCTGTGAGTGACACTGACAGAAAGAGAGACTGTGAGAGACACTGACAGAGAGAGAGAAAGAGAGATTGTGAGAGATGCTGACAGAGAGAGTGAGAGAGTGACTGTGAGAGACACTGACAGAGAGAGAGAGACTGACAGAGACTGAGAGACAGTGACAGAGAGAGAGAGAGAGACAGAGACTGAGAGACACTGATAGAGAGAGACAGGGACTTTGAGAGTCACTGACAGAGAGAGAGAGACTGTGAGAGACACTGACAGAGAGAGAGAGAGAGGCACTGACAGAGAGAGAGACTGTGAGAGACACCTGACAGACAGAGAGAGAGAGACTGTGAGAGACATTGACAGAGAGAGAGAGAGACACTGACAGAGAGAGAGAGAGAGAGAGGGGCACTGACAGAGAGAGAGACTGTGAGAGACACTGACACAGAGAGAGAGAGACTGTGAGAGATAGTGGCAGAGAGAGAGAGAGAGAGTGTCTGTGAGAGACACTGACAGAGAGAGAGAGAGAGAGAGGGGCACTGACAGAGAGAGAGACTGTGAGAGACACTGACACAGAGAGAGAGAGACTGTGAGAGATAGTGGCAGAGAGAGAGAGAGAGTGTCTGTGAGAGACACTGACAGAGAGAGAGAGTGACTGTGAGAGACAGAGACAGTTGAGAGACAGAGAGAGACTGAGAGACACTGATAGAGAGAGAGAGAGAAAGAGAGATTGTGAGAGATGCTGACAGAGAGAGAAAGAGAGAGAGACTGTGAATGATACTGACAGAGAGAGAAAGAGACTGTTAGAGACACCGACTGAGAGGGAGAGAGAGAGATTGTGAGAGACACTGACAGCGAGAGTGATAGAGACTGTGAGAGACACTGACAGAGAGAGAGAGTGACTGTGAGAGACTCTGACAGAGAGAGAGAGACTGTGAAAGATACTGACAGAAAGAGAGACAGACACTGACAGAGGCAGACAGAGAGAGACTGGCAGAGAGACTGGCAGAGAGAGAGGCGCTGTGAGAGACACTGACAGAGAGAGAGAGAGACTGTGGGAGTCACTGACAGAGAGAGAAAGATTATGAACGATACTGACAGAGAGAGAGAGACTGACAGAGAGAGAGAATGTGAGAGCCACTGTTGGAGAGAGAGAGATAGACACTGACAGAGAGAGACAGAGAGACACTGTGAGTGACACTGACAGAGAGAGAGAGAGAGAGAGAGAGAGAAAGAGAGAGAGACTGAGAGAGATACTGGCAGAGAGAGAGAGAGTTTGTGAGATACACTGACAGAGAGAGAGACTGTGAGAGACACAGACAGAGAGAGACAGAGAGAGACTGTGAGATACAGTGACACAGAGAGAGAGAGAGACTGAGAGATACTGACAGAGAGAGAGAGCAAGTCTGTGAGAGACACTGACACAGAGAGAGAGAGACTGTGAGAGACAGACTGTTGAGAGACAGAGACTGTGAGAGTCACTGTCAGAAAGAGAGACACTGTGAAAGATACTGACAGAGAGAGAGAGAGAGAGAGAGAGAGAGAGACTCTGTGAGAGACACTGACAGAGAGAGAGACTGTGAAAGATACTGACAGAGAGGGGGAGAGAGAGATTGTGAGAGACACTAACAGAGAGATAGAGAGACTGTGAGAGACACTGACACAGAGAGAGAGAGACTGTGAGAGATACTGGCAGAGAGAGAAAGAGAGTCTGAGAGACACTGACAGAGAGAGAGATAAACACTGACAGAGAGAGACTGTGAGAGATACTGACAGAGAGAGAGAGAGAGAGACTGAGAGTCACTGACAGAGAGAGAGATAAACACTGACAGAGAGTGACTGTGAGAGACACTGACAGAGAGAGAGAGACTGTGAAACATACTGACAGAGAGAGAGACTGTGAGAGACACTGACAGAGAGAGAGAGAGTCTGTGAGAGACACTGACAGAGAGAGGCTGTGAGAGACAGAGACTGTTGAGAGACAGAGCGAGACTGTGAGAGACACTGACAGAGAGAGAGAGAGAGAAAGTGTCTGTGAGAGACACTGTCAGAGAGAGAGAGACTGTGGGAGTCACTGACAACTATGAACGATACTGACAGAGAGAGAATGTGAGAGATACTGGCAGAGAGACCCTGTGAGTGACACTGACAGAGACAGAGACTGTGAGAGACACTGACAGAGAGAGAGAAAGAGAGATTGTGAGAGATGCTGACAGAGAGAGTGAGAGAGTGACTGTGAGAGACACTGACAGAGAGAGAGAGACTGACAGAGACTGAGAGACAGTGACAGAGAGAGAGAGAGACAGAGACTGAGAGACACTGATAGAGAGAGACAGGGACTTTGAGAGTCACTGACAGAGAGAGAGAGACTGTGAGAGATACTGACAGAGAGAGAGAGTGAGAGTCACTGACAGAGAGAGAGAGAGAGACTGTGAGAGACACTGTCAGAAAGAGAGACACTGTGAAAGATACTGACAGAGAGAGAGAGAAAGAGAGATTGTGAGAGATGCTGACAGAGAGAGAAAGAGACTGTGAGAGACACCGACAGAGAGGGAGAGAGAGAGATTGTGAGAGACACTGACAGCGAGAGTGATAGAGACTGTGAAAGATACTGACAGAGAGAGAGAGAGAGACTGTGAGAGACACTGACACAGAGAGAGAGAGAGACTGTGAGAGATACTGGCAGAGAGAGAGAGTGTCTGTGAGAGACACTGACAACTATGAACGATACTGACAGAGAGAGAGAGACTGACAGAGAGAGAGAGTGTGAGAGACACTGTTAGAGAGAGAGATAGACACTGACAGAGGGACAGAGAGACACTGTGAGTGACACTGACAGAGAGGGAGAGAGAGAGATTGTGAGAGACACTGACAGAGAGAGAGAGAGAGAGAGAGAGAGATTGTGAGAGACATTGACAGAGAGAGAGAGAGAGAGAGAGAGAGCGGCACTGACAGAGAGAGAGACTGTGAGAGAGACTGTGAGAGATATTGGCAGAGAGAGAGAGAGACACTGACAGAGAGAGAGAGAGAGGCACTGACAGAGAGAGAGACTGTGAGAGACACCTGACAGACAGAGAGAGAGAGACTGTGAGAGACATTGACAGAGAGAGAGAGAGAGACACTGACAGAGAGAGAGAGAGAGGCACTGACAGAGAGAGAGACTGTGAGAGACACTGACACAGAGAGAGAGAGACTGTGAGAGATAGTGGCAGAGAGAGAGAGAGAGAGTGTCTGTGAGAGACACTGACAGAGAGAGAGAGACTGTGAGAGACAGAGACAGTTGAGAGACAGAGAGAGACTGAGAGACACTGATAGAGAGAGAGAGAGAAAGAGAGATTGTGAGAGATGCTGACAGGGAGAGAAAGAGAGAGAGACTGTGAATGATACTGACAGAGAGAGAAAGAGACTGTGAGAGACACCGACAGAGAGGGAGAGAGAGAGATTGTGAGAGACACTGACAGCGAGAGTGATAGAGACTGTGAGAGACACTGACAGAGAGAGAGAGTGACTGTGAGAGACTCTGACAGAGAGAGAGAGACTGTGAAAGATACTGACAGAAAGAGAGACAGACACTGACAGAGGCAGAGAGAGAGGCGCTGTGAGAGACACTGACAGAGAGAGAGAGAGACTGTGGGAGTCACTGACAGAGAGAGAAAGATTATGAACGATACTGACAGAGAGAGAGAGACTGACAGAGAGAGAGAATGTGAGAGCCACTGTTGGAGAGAGAGAGATAGACACTGACAGAGAGAGACAGAGAGACACTGTGAGTGACACTGACAGAGAGAGAGAGAGAGAGAGAGAGAGAGAGAAAGAGAGAGAGACTGAGAGAGATACTGGCAGAGAGAGAGAGAGTTTGTGAGATACACTGACAGAGAGAGAGACTGTGAGAGACACAGACAGAGAGAGACAGAGAGAGACTGTGAGATACAGTGACACAGAGAGAGAGAGAGACTGAGAGATACTGACAGAGAGAGAGAGCAAGTCTGTGAGAGACACTGACACAGAGAGAGAGAGACTGTGAGAGACAGACTGTTGAGAGACAGAGACTGTGAGAGTCACTGTCAGAAAGAGAGACACTGTGAAAGATACTGACAGAGAGAGAGAGAGAGAGAGAGAGACTCTGTGAGAGACACTGACAGAGAGAGAGACTGTGAAAGATACTGACAGAGAGGGGGAGAGAGAGATTGTGAGAGACACTAACAGAGAGATAGAGAGACTGTGAGAGACACTGACACAGAGAGAGAGAGACTGTGAGAGATACTGGCAGAGAGAGAAAGAGAGTCTGAGAGACACTGATAGAGAGAGAGAGAGACTGTGAGAGACAGAGACTGAAAGACAGAGAGATTGTGAGAGAGACTGACAGAGAGAGAGAGAGACTGAGTGACACTGACAGAGAGAGAGAGTGAGAGACACTGACAGAGAGAGAGACTGTGAGAGACGCTGATAGAGAGAGACGGAGACACAGACTGAGAGAGTCACTGATGGAGAGAGAGACAGAGACAGAGACTGTGAGGGACACTGACAGAGAGAGAGAGAGAGAGAGAATCTGACAGCGAGAGCGACTGTGAAAGATACTGACAGAGAGAGAAAGAGAGACAGAGAGACACTGACAGAGAGAGAGAGTCTGTGAAAGATACTGACAGAGAGAGAGAGAGTGTGAGAGACGCTGATAGAGAGAGAGGGAGACACAGACTGTGAGAGTCACTGATGGAGAGAGAGACAGAGACTGTGAGAGACAGTGACAGAGAGAGAGAGAGAGAGACTGTGAGAGACACTGTCAGAGAGAGAGAGACAGACTGTGAGAGACAGTGCCAGAGAGAGAGAGATTGTGAAAGATACTGACAGAGAGAGAGACTGAGTGACACTGATAGAGAGAGAGACACTGACTGAGAGAGAGTGTGAGACTGTAAGGGACACTGACAGAGAGAGAGAGAGAGAGAAAGAGAGACTGTGAGAGAAACTGACAGAGTGAGACTGTGAGAGATACTGGCAGAGAGAGAGAGTGACAGAGAGAGACAGAGACTGTGAGAGACACTGATAGAGACAGAGAGACAGAGAGAGAGGCTGTGAGAGACACTGACAGAGAGAGTGAGAGAGACTGTGAGAGGCAGAGAGAAACTGTGAGAGACACTGACAGAGAGACAGAGACTGTGAGAGACACTGTCAGAGAGAGATAGACACTGACAGAGAGTGAGAGAGAGTCACTGACAGAGAGAGAGAGACTGTGAGAGATACTGACAGAGAGTGAGAGAGACTGAGAGGCAGAGAGAGACTGTGAGAGACACTGTCAGAGAGAGAGAGACTGTGAGAATCACTGACAGAGAGAGAGAGAGAGACTGACAGAGAGAGAGAGAGAGAGACTGTGAGAGACACTGACAGAGAGAGAGATTGTGAGAGACATTGACAGAGAGAGATAGACACTGTGAGATACACTGACACAGAGAGAGATACTGACAGAGAGAGAGAGCAAGTCTGTGAGAGACACTGATAGAGAGAGAGAGACTGTGAGAGACAGAGATTGTTGAGACACAGAGAGACTGTGAGAGTCACTGATAGAGAGAGACTGTGAGAGCCAGAGATTGTGAGAGACACTGACAAAGAGACAGAGACTGTGAGAGACACTGTCAGAGAGACAGAGACTGTGGGAGTCACTGACAGAGAGAAAGACTATGAAAGATACTGACAGAGAGAGAGAGAGTGGGACTGACAGAGAGAGAATGTGAGAGACACTGTTAGAGAGAGAGAGAGATAGACACTGACAGAGAGAGACAGACGGACACTGTGAGTGACACTGACAGAGACAGAGAGATTGTGAAAGATACTGACAGAGAGAGAGAGACTGAGAGACACTGTCAGAAAGAGAGACACTGTGAAAGATACTGACAGAGAGAGAGAGATTGAGAGACACTGACAGAGAGAGAGAGACTGAGAGACACTGACAGAGAGAGAGAGATTGTGAAATACATTGACAGAGAGAGAGAGAGACTGACAGAGAGAGAGAGACAGAGACTGTGAGAGACACTAATAGAGACAGAGAGCCAGGGACTTTGAGAGTCACTGACAGAGTGAGAGAGACTGTGAGAGACACTGACAGAGAGAGATAGACACTGACAGAGAGAGAGTGAGAGTCACTGACAGAGAGAGAGAGAGAGAGACACTGACAGAGAGAGAGACTGAGTGACACTGATGGAGAGAGAGACACTGACAGAGAGAGAGAGACTGTGAGAGACACTGACAGAGAGAGAGAGTGAGTGAGACTGTAAGAGATACTGACAGAAAGAGAGAGAGACTGTGACAGACACTGACAGAGAGAGAGAGATTGTGAGAGACACTGACAGAAAGAGAGACAGACAGAGACTGTGAGATACACTGACAGAGAGAGACAGAGTGACTGTGAGAGACACTGACAGAGAGAGACTGTGAAACATACTGACAGAGAGAGAGAGATTGAGAGACACTGACAGAGAGAGAGAGACTGAGAGACACTGACAGAGAGAGAGACACTGTGAAAGATACTGACAGAGAGAGAGAGATTGAGAGACACTGACAGAGAGAGAGAGACTGAGAGACACTGACAGAGAGAGAGAGATTGTGAAATACATTGACAGAGAGAGAGAGACTGACAGAGAGAGAGAGACAGAGACTGTGAGAGACACTAATAGAGATAGAGAGCCAGGGACTTTGAGAGTCACTGACAGAGTGAGAGAGACTGTGAGAGACACTGACAGAAAGAGAGACAGACACTGATAGAGACAGACAGAGAGTGACTGTGAGAGACACTGACAGAGAGAGAGAGACTGTGAGAGACATTGACAGAAAGAGAGAGAGACTGTGAGAGACACTGACAGAAAGAGAGACAGACACTGACAGAGACAGAGAAACTGTGAGCTACACTGACAGAGAGAGAGAGACTGTGAGAGACATTGACAGAAAGAGAGAGAGACTGTGAGAGACACTGACAGAAAGAGAGACAGACACTGACAGAGACAGACAGAGAGAGAGAGAGAGAGACTGTGAGATACACTGACAGAGAGACAGAGAGTGACTGTGAGAGACACTGACAGAGAGACTGTGAAACATACTGACAGAGAGAGAGACTGAGAGACACTGACAGAGAGAGGCTGTGAGAGACAGAGACTGTTGAGAGACAGAGCGAGACTGTGAGAGACACTGACAGAGAGAGAGAGAGAGAGACTGTGAGAGACATTGACAGAGAGAGAGAGACTGAGAGTCACTGATAGAGAGAGATAGACACTGACAGAGAGAGAGTGAGAGTCACTGATACAGAGAGAGAGATAGACACTGACTGAGAAGAGAGAGAGAGAGACACTGACAGAGAGAGAGACTGTGAGAGTCACAGAGAGAGAGGAACTGTGAGAGACAGAGACTGTGAGAGACACTGCCAGAGAGAGAGAGAGAGACTGTGAGAGTCGCTGATAGAGAGAGAGGGAGACACAGAGACTGAGAGTCACTGATGGAGAGAGAGACTGAGACTGAGACTGTGAGAGACAGTGACAGAGAGAGTGAGAGAGAGAGAGAGATAGACCTTGACAGAGAGAGAGAGAGAGAGACTGTGAGGGACACTGACAGAGAGAGAGAGAGAGAGACACTATCAGAGATACTGACAGAGAGAGAGAGAAAGAGAGACTGAGATTTCCTGACAGAGAGACTGTGAGAGACACTGACAGAGAGAGAGAGATTGTGAAAGATACTGAGAGAGAGAGAGACTGTGAAAGATACTGACAGAGAGAGAGAGAGAGACTGTGAGAGACACTGTCAGAAACAGACTGTGGAAGATACTGACAGAGAGAGAGAGACTGTGAGAGACACTGACAGAGAGAGAGAGATTGTGAAATACATTGACAGAGAGAGAGAGACTGACAGAGAGAGAGAGACAGAGACTGTGAGAGACACTAATAGAGATAGAGAGCCAGGGACTTTGAGAGTCACTGACAGAGTGAGAGAGACTGTGAGAGACACTGACAGAAAGAGAGACAGACACTGACAGAGACAGACAGAGAGTGACTGTGAGAGACACTGACAGAGAGAGAGAGACTGTGAGAGACATTGACAGAAAGAGAGAGAGACTGTGAGAGACACTGACAGAAAGAGAGACAGACACTGACAGAGACAGAGAAACTGTGAGCTACACTGACAGAGAGAGAGAGACTGTGAGAGACATTGACAGAAAGAGAGAGAGACTGTGAGAGACACTGACAGAAAGAGAGACAGACACTGACAGAGACAGACAGAGAGAGAGAGAGAGAGACTGTGAGATACACTGACAGAGAGACAGAGAGTGACTGTGAGAGACACTGACAGAGAGACAGAGAGACTGTGAAACATACTGACAGAGAGAGAGACTGTGAGAGACACTGACAGAGAGAGAGAGAGTCTGTGAGAGACACTGACAGAGAGAGGCTGTGAGAGACAGAGACTGTTGAGAGACAGAGCGAGACTGTGAGAGACACTGACAGAGAGAGAGTGAGAGTCACTGATACAGAGAGAGAGATAGACACTGACTGAGAAGAGAGAGAGAGAGACACTGACAGAGAGAGAGACTGTGAGAGTCACAGAGAGAGAGGAACTGTGAGAGACAGAGACTGTGAGAGACACTGCCAGAGAGAGAGAGAGAGACTGTGAGAGACGCTGATAGAGAGAGAGGGAGACACAGAGACTGAGAGTCACTGATGGAGAGAGAGACTGAGACTGAGACTGTGAGAGACAGTGACAGAGAGAGTGAGAGAGAGAGAGAGAGATAGACCTTGACAGAGAGAGAGAGAGAGAGACTGTGAGGGACACTGACAGAGAGAGAGAGAGAGAGACACTATCAGAGATACTGACAGAGAGAGAGAGAAAGAGAGACTGAGATATACTGACAGAGAGACTGTGAGAGACACTGACAGAGAGAGAGAGATTGTGAAAGATACTGAGAGAGAGAGAGACTGTGAAAGATACTGACAGAGAGAGAGAGAGAGACTGTGAGAGACACTGTCAGAAACAGACTGTGGAAGATACTGACAGAGAGAGAGAGACTGTGAGAGACACTGACAGAAAGAGAGACAGACACTGATAGAGACAGACAGAGAGTGACTGTGAGAGACACTGACAGAGAGAGAGAGACTGTGAGAGACATTGACAGAAAGAGAGAGAGACTGTGAGAGACACTGACAGAAAGAGAGACAGACACTGACAGAGACAGAGAAACTGTGAGCTACACTGACAGAGAGAGAGAGACTGTGAGAGACATTGACAGAAAGAGAGAGAGACTGTGAGAGACACTGACAGAAAGAGAGACAGACACTGACAGAGACAGACAGAGAGAGAGAGAGAGAGACTGTGAGATACACTGACAGAGAGACAGAGAGTGACTGTGAGAGACACTGACAGAGAGACTGTGAAACATACTGACAGAGAGAGAGACTGAGAGACACTGACAGAGAGAGGCTGTGAGAGACAGAGACTGTTGAGAGACAGAGCGAGACTGTGAGAGACACTGACAGAGAGAGAGAGAGAGAGACTGTGAGAGACATTGACAGAGAGAGAGAGACTGAGAGTCACTGATAGAGAGAGATAGACACTGACAGAGAGAGAGTGAGAGTCACTGATACAGAGAGAGAGATAGACACTGACTGAGAAGAGAGAGAGAGAGACACTGACAGAGAGAGAGACTGTGAGAGTCACAGAGAGAGAGGAACTGTGAGAGACAGAGACTGTGAGAGACACTGCCAGAGAGAGAGAGAGAGACTGTGAGAGTCGCTGATAGAGAGAGAGGGAGACACAGAGACTGAGAGTCACTGATGGAGAGAGAGACTGAGACTGAGACTGTGAGAGACAGTGACAGAGAGAGTGAGAGAGAGAGAGAGATAGACCTTGACAGAGAGAGAGAGAGAGAGACTGTGAGGGACACTGACAGAGAGAGAGAGAGAGAGACACTATCAGAGATACTGACAGAGAGAGAGAGAAAGAGAGACTGAGATTTCCTGACAGAGAGACTGTGAGAGACACTGACAGAGAGAGAGAGATTGTGAAAGATACTGAGAGAGAGAGAGACTGTGAAAGATACTGACAGAGAGAGAGAGAGAGACTGTGAGAGACACTGTCAGAAACAGACTGTGGAAGATACTGACAGAGAGAGAGAGACTGTGAGAGACACTGACAGAGAGAGAGAGATTGTGAAATACATTGACAGAGAGAGAGAGACTGACAGAGAGAGAGAGACAGAGACTGTGAGAGACACTAATAGAGATAGAGAGCCAGGGACTTTGAGAGTCACTGACAGAGTGAGAGAGACTGTGAGAGACACTGACAGAAAGAGAGACAGACACTGACAGAGACAGACAGAGAGTGACTGTGAGAGACACTGACAGAGAGAGAGAGACTGTGAGAGACATTGACAGAAAGAGAGAGAGACTGTGAGAGACACTGACAGAAAGAGAGACAGACACTGACAGAGACAGAGAAACTGTGAGCTACACTGACAGAGAGAGAGAGACTGTGAGAGACATTGACAGAAAGAGAGAGAGACTGTGAGAGACACTGACAGAAAGAGAGACAGACACTGACAGAGACAGACAGAGAGAGAGAGAGAGAGACTGTGAGATACACTGACAGAGAGACAGAGAGTGACTGTGAGAGACACTGACAGAGAGACAGAGAGACTGTGAAACATACTGACAGAGAGAGAGACTGTGAGAGACACTGACAGAGAGAGAGAGAGTCTGTGAGAGACACTGACAGAGAGAGGCTGTGAGAGACAGAGACTGTTGAGAGACAGAGCGAGACTGTGAGAGACACTGACAGAGAGAGAGTGAGAGTCACTGATACAGAGAGAGAGATAGACACTGACTGAGAAGAGAGAGAGAGAGACACTGACAGAGAGAGAGACTGTGAGAGTCACAGAGAGAGAGGAACTGTGAGAGACAGAGACTGTGAGAGACACTGCCAGAGAGAGAGAGAGAGACTGTGAGAGACGCTGATAGAGAGAGAGGGAGACACAGAGACTGAGAGTCACTGATGGAGAGAGAGACTGAGACTGAGACTGTGAGAGACAGTGACAGAGAGAGTGAGAGAGAGAGAGAGAGATAGACCTTGACAGAGAGAGAGAGAGAGAGACTGTGAGGGACACTGACAGAGAGAGAGAGAGAGAGACACTATCAGAGATACTGACAGAGAGAGAGAGAAAGAGAGACTGAGATATACTGACAGAGAGACTGTGAGAGACACTGACAGAGAGAGAGAGATTGTGAAAGATACTGAGAGAGAGAGAGACTGTGAAAGATACTGACAGAGAGAGAGAGAGAGACTGTGAGAGACACTGTCAGAAACAGACTGTGGAAGATACTGACAGAGAGAGAGAGACTGTGAGAGACACTGACAGAGAGAGAGAGAAAGAGAGACTGAGATATACTGACAGAGAGACTGAGAGAGACTGTGAGAGACACTGACAGAGAGAGAGAGAGAGAGACTGATAGAGAGAGAGAATGTGAGAGACACGGTTAGAGAGAGAGAGATAGACACTGACAGAGACACTGTGAGTTACACTGACACAGAGAGAGAGACTGTGAGAGACACTGACAGAGAGAGAGAGAGAGAGACAGATTGTGAGAGATACTGAGAGAGAGAGAGATTGTGAAAGATACTGAGAGAGAGAGAGAGAGAGACAGTGAGAGACACTGTCAGAAACAGACTGTGGAAGATACTGACAGAGAGAGAGAGACTGTGAGAGACACTGACAGAGAGAGAGAGAAAGAGAGACTGAGATATACTGACAGAGAGACTGAGAGAGACTGTGAGAGACACTGACAGAGAGAGAGAGAGAGAGAGAGAGAGACTGTGAGAGACACTGACAGAGAGAGAGAGAGAGACACTGACAGAGAGAGAGATTGTGAGAGACACTGACAGAGAGAGAGAGAGAGACACTGACAGAGAGAGAGATTGTGAGAGACACTGACAGAGAGAGAGACAGTGACTGTAAGAGATACTGACAGAAAGAGAGAGAGACTGTGAGAGACACTGACACAGACAGAGAGACTGTGAGAGACATTGACAGAGAGAGAGAGACTGTGAGAGTCACTGATAGAGAGAGAGGGACTGTGAGAGACAGAGACTGTGAGAGACAGAGAGAGACTGTGAGAGACACTGACAGAGAGAGAGAGAGAGAGACAGATTGTGAGAGATACTGAGAGAGAGAGAGATTGTGAAAGATACTGAGAGAGAGCGAGACTGTGAAAGATACTGACAGAGAGAGAGAGAGAGACTGTGAGAGACACTGTCAGAAACAGACTGTGGAAGATACTGACAGAGAGAGAGAGACTGTGAGAGACACTGACAGAGAGAGAGAGAAAGAGAGACTGTGAGAGACACTGACAGAGAGAGAGAGAGAGAGACTGTGAGAGACACTGACAGAGAGAGAGAGACTGTGAAAGATACTGACAGAGAAATAGACACTGACAGAGAGAGAGAGACTGTGAGAGATGCTGATAGAGAGAGGGAGAGACACAGAGACTGTGAGAGTCACTGATGGAGAGAGAGACAGAGACAGAGACTGTGAGAGACAGTGACAGAGAGAGAGAGAGAGAGAGAGAGACTGTGAGAGAGACTGAGAGTCACTGATAGAGAGAGAGAGACTGTGAGAGAGAGAGAGATTGTGAGAGAGACTGACAGAGAGAGAGAGAGTGAGAGAGACACTGTCAGAAAGAGAGAGACTGTGAGAGACACTGACACAGAGAGAGAGAGAGAGATTGTCAGAGACACTGACAGAGAGAGAGAGAGACTGTGAGAGAATCTGACAGAGAGCGACTGTGAAAGATACTGACAGAGAGAGAGAGAGACTGTGAAAGATACTGACAGAGAGAGAGACTGAGTGACACTGATAGAGAGAGAGACACTGACAGAGAGAGAGAGTGAGACTGTGACGGACACTGACAGAGAGAAAGAGAGACTGTGAGGGACACTGACAGAGAGAGAGAGAGAGACAGTGACTGTAAGAGATACTGACAGAAAGAGAGAGAGACTGTGAGAGACACTGACAGAGAGAGAGAGAGAGAGAGAGACAGACTGTGAGAGACAGTGCCAGAGAGAGTGAGATTGTGAAAGATACTGACAGAGAGAGAGACTGAGTGACACTGATAGAGAGAGAGACACTGACTGAGAGAGAGTGTGAGACTGTGAGGGACACTGACAGAGAGAGAGAGAGAGAGAAAGAGAGACTGTGAGAGAAACTGACAGAGAGAGAAAAAGAGAGACTGTGTGAGAGGTACTGGCAGAGAGACAGAGAGACTGTGAGAGACACTGACAGAGAGAGAGAGACAGAGACTGTGAGAGACACTAATAGAGATAGAGAGACAGGGACTTTGAGAGTCACTGACAGAGAGAGAGAGAGAGACTGTGAGAGACACTGACAGAGAGAGAGAGAGAGAGACACTGTCAGAAAGAGAGAGACTGTGAGAGACACTGACAGAGAGAGAGTGACTGTGAGAGACTCTGACAGAGAGAGACTGTGAAAGATACTGACAGAGAGAGGGAGAGACTGTGAGAGACACTGACAGAGAGAAATAGACACTGACAGAGAGAGAGGGACTGTGAGAGACACTGATAGAGAGAGAGGGAGTCACAGAGACTGTGAGAGTCACTGATGGAGAGAGAGACAGAGACTGTGAGAGACAGTGGCAGAGAGAGTGAGAGAGAGAGAGAGAGAGAGAGAGAGACTATCTGAGATACTGACAGAGAGAGAGAAAGAGAGACTGTGAGAGATACTGGCAGAGAGACAGAGATAGACTGTGAGAGACACTGACAGAGAGAGATAGACACTGACAGAGAGAGAGTGAGAGTCACTGACAGAGAGAGAGAGACTGTGAGAGACACTGACAGAGAGAAATAGACACTGACAGAGAGAGAGACTGTGAGAGATGCTGATAGAGAGAGGGAGAGACACAGAGACTGTGAGAGTCACTGATGGAGAGAGAGAGACAGAGACTGTGAGAGACAGTGACAGAGAGAGAGAGAGAGAGAGACTGAGAGACACTGACCGAGAGAGAGAGAGACAGTGACTGTAAGAGATACTGACAGAGAGAGAGAGAGACTGTGAGAGACGCTGATAGAGAGAGAGGGAGACACAGAGACTGAGAGAGTCACTGATGGAGAGAGAGAGACAGAGACAGTGACAGAGAGAGAGACTGTGAGAGACACTGACGGAGAGAGAGAGACTGTGAGAGTCACTGACAACTATGAACGGTACTGACAGAGAGAGAGAGAGACTGTGAGAGACACTGACAGAGAGAGAGAGAGAGAGAGAGACTGACAGAAAGAGAGAGAGACTGAGAGACACTGACAGAAAGAGAGAGACAGACACTGACAGAGACAGACAGAGAGAGACTGTGAGAGACACTGACAGAGAGAGAGAGACTGTGAAACATACTGACAGAGAGACTGTGAGAGACACTGACAAAGAGAGATAGTCTGTGAGAGACAGAGACTGTTGAGAGACACTGACAGAGAGAGAGAGAGAGAGAGAGAGACTGTGAGAGACATTGACAGAGAGAGAGATAAAGACTCAGAGACAGAGAGAGACTGTGAGAGACAGAGAGAGAGAGAGAGACTGTGAGAGACATTGACAGAGAGAGAGAGACTGAGAGTCACTGATAGAGAGAGAGGGACTGTGAGAGTCACTGATAGAGAGAGATAGACACTGACAGAGAGAGAGTGAGATTCACTGATACAGAGAGAGAGCGATAGACACTGACAGAGAAGAGAGAGAGAGAGAGAGACACTGACAGACAGAGAGACTGAGAGTCACAGAGAGAGCGGGACTGTGACAGACAGAGACTGTGAGAGACAGAGAGAGAGACTGTGAGAGACACTGTCAGAGAGAGAGAGAGAGTGAGAGACATTGACAGAGAGAGAGATAAACACTGTCAGAGAGACAGAGAGCGACTGTGAAAGATACTGACAGAGAGAAAGAGAGACTGTGGGAGATACTGACAGAGAGAGAGAGACTGAAAGATACTGACAGAGACAAAGAGAGACTGTGAGAGACACTGACAGAGAGAGAGTGAGAGTCACTGACAGAGAGAGAGACACTGACAGAGAGAGAGAGAGAGAGAGAGAGAGAGAGAGACCGTGAGAGACACTGACAGAGAGAGAGAGAGAGAGAGAGATAGACACTGACAGAGAGAGAGAGACCGTGAGAGACACTGACAGAGAGAGAGAGAGACTGTGAGAGTCACTGACAACTATGAACGGTACTGACAGAGAGAGACTGACAGAGAGAGAGAGAATGTGAGAGACACTGTTAGAGAGAGAGAGATAGACACTGACAGAGAGAGACCGAGAGACACTGTGAGTGACACTGACAGAGACTGTGAGAGACACTGACAGAGAGAGAGAGAGAGAGAGAGAGAGAGAGACTGAGAGACACTGTCAGAAAGAGAGACACTGTGAAAGATACTGACAGAGAGAGAGAGATTGAGAGACACTGACAGAGAGAGAGAGACTGAGAGACACTGACAGAGAGAGAGAGATTGTGAAATACATTGACAGAGAGAGAGAGACTGACAGAGAGAGAGAGAGACAGAGACTGTGAGAGACACTAATAGAGATAGAGAGCCAGGGACTTTGAGAGTCACTGACAGAGTGTGAGAGACACTGACAGAGAGAGATAGACACTGACAGAGAGAGAGTGAGAGTCACTGACAGAGAGAGAGTGAGAGACACTGACAGAGAGAGAGACTGAGTGACACTGATGGAGAGAGAGACACTGACAGAGAGAGACAGACTGTGAGAGACACTGACAGAGAGAGAGAGTGAGACTGTAAGAGATACTGACAGAAAGAGAGAGAGACTGTGAGAGACACTGACAGAAAGAGAGACAGACAGAGACTGTGAGATACACTGACAGAGAGAGACAGAGTGACTGTGAGAGACACTGACAGAGAGAGACAGACTGTGAAACATACTGACAGAGAGACTGTGAGAGACACTGACAGAGAGAGAGAGAGAGAGTCTGAGAGACAGAGACTGTTGAGAGACAGAGAGACTGTGAGAGACACTGACGGAGAGAGAGACTGAGAGTCACTGACAACTATGAACGGTACTGACAGAGAGAGAGAGACTGACAGAGAGAGAGAGAATGTGAGAGACACTGACAGAGAGAGAGAGATAGACACTGACAGAGAGAGACCGAGAGACACTGAGTGACACTGACAGAGAGAGAGAGACTGTGAGAGACACTGACAGAGAGAGAGAGAGAGAGACTGTGAGAGACACTGACAGAGAGAGAGAGACTGTGAAACATACTGACAGAGAGAGAGACTGTGAGAGACACTGACAGAGAGAGAGAGAGTCTGTGAGAGACACTGACAGAGAGAGAGAGGCTGTGAGAGACAGAGACTGTTGAGAGACAGAGCGAGACTGTGAGAGACACTGACAGAGACAAACAGAGAGAGACTGGGAGAGACACTGACAGAGAGAGAGAGAGACTGTGAAAGATACTGACAGAGAGAGAGACTGAGTGACACTGATAGAGAGAGAGACACTGACTGAGAGATAGAGAGTGAGACTGTGAGGGACACTGACGGAGAGAGAGAGAGACTGTGAGGGACACTGACAGAGAGAGAGAGAGAGACAGAGACTGTGAGAGACAGTGCCAGAGAGAGAGAGATTGTGAAAGATACTGACAGAGAGAGAGAGACAGACACTGACAGAGACAGAGAGAGAGAGACTGTGAGAGACACTGACAGAGAGAGAGAGAGACTGTGAAACATACTGACAGAGAGACTGTGAGAGACACTGACAGAGAGAGAGAGGCTGTGAGAGACAGAGACTGTTGAGAGACAGAGCGAGACTGTGAGAGACACTGACAGAGAGAGAGAGAGAGAGACTGTGAGAGACATTGACAGAGAGAGAGATAAAGACTCAGAGACAGAGAGAGACTGTGAGAGACACAGAGAGAGAGAGACTGTGAGAGACATTGACAGAGAGAGAGAGAGACTGAGAGTCACTGATAGAGAGAGAGGGACTGTGAGAGTCACTGATAGAGAGAGATAGACACTGACAGAGAGAGAGTGAGATTCACTGATAGAGAGAGAGCGATAGACACTGACAGAGAAGAGAGAGAGAGAGAGATACTGACAGAGAGAGACACTGACAGAGAGAGAGACTGAGAGTCACAGAGAGAGCGGGACTGTGACAGACAGAGACTGTGAGAGACAGAGAGAGAGACTGTGAGAGACACTGTCAGAGAGAGAGAGAGTGAGAGACATTGACAGAGAGAGAGATAAACACTGTCAGAGAGAGACAGAGAGCGACTGTGAAAGATACTGACAGAGAGAAAGAGAGACTGTGGGAGATACTGACAGAGAGAGAGAGACTGAGAGACACTCTGACAGAGAGAGAGACTGAAAGATACTGACAGAGACAAAGAGAGACTGTGAGAGACACTGACAGAGAGAGAGTGAGAGTCACTGACAGAGAGAGAGAGACACTGACAGAGAGAGAGAGAGAGAGAGAGACCGTGAGAGACACTGACAGAGAGAGAGAGAGAGAGATAGACACTGACAGAGAGAGAGAGACCGTGAGAGACACTGACAGAGAGAGAGAGAGAGAGAGTGACACTGACAGAGCGAGAGAGAGACTGTGAGAGTCACTGACAACTATGAACGGTACTGACAGAGAGAGACTGACAGAGAGAGAGAGAATGTGAGAGACACTGTGAGTGACACTGACAGAGAGAGAGAGACTGTGAGAGACACTGACAGAGAGAGAGAGAGAGAGAGAGAGAGACTGAGAGACACTGTCAGAAAGAGAGACACTGTGAAAGATACTGACAGAGAGAGAGAGATTGAGAGACACTGACAGAGAGAGAGAGACTGAGAGACACTGACAGAGAGAGAGATTGTGAAATATATTGACAGAGAGAGAGAGACAGAGACTGTGAGAGACACTAATAGAGATAGAGAGCCAGGGACTTTGAGAGTCACTGACAGAGTGAGAGAGACTGTGAGAGACACTGACAGAGAGAGATAGACACTGACAGAGAGAGAGTGAGAGTCACTGACAGAGAGAGAGTGAGAGTCACTGACAGAGAGAGAGAGAGAGACACTGACAGAGAGAGAGACTGAGTGACACTGATGGAGAGAGAGACACTGACAGAGAGAGAGAGACTGTGAGAGACACTGACAGAGAGAGAGAGTGAGACTGTAAGAGATACTGACAGAAAGAGAGAGAGACTGTGAGAGACACTGACAGAGAGAGACAGAGTGACTGTGAGAGACACTGACAGAGAGAGAGACTGTGAAACATACTGACAGAGAGACTGTGAGAGACACTGACAGAGAGAGAGAGAGTCTGAGAGACAGAGACTGTTGAGAGACAGAGAGAGACTGTGAGAGACACTGACGGAGAGAGAGAGACTGAGAGTCACTGACAACTATGAACGGTACTGACAGAGAGAGAGACTGACAGAGAGAGAGAGAATGTGAGAGACACTGACAGAGAGAGAGAGATAGACACTGACAGAGAGAGACCGAGAGACACTGAGTGACACTGACAGAGAGAGAGAGACTGTGAGAGACACTGACAGAGAGAGAGAGAGAGAGAGACTGTGAGAGACACTGACAGAGAGAGAGAGACTGTGAAACATACTGACAGAGAGAGAGACTGTGAGAGACACTGACAGAGAGAGAGAGAGAGTCTGTGAGAGACACTGACAGAGAGAGAGAGGCTGTGAGAGACAGAGACTGTTGAGAGACAGAGCGAGACTGTGAGAGACACTGACAGAGACAGACAGAGAGAGACTGGGAGAGACACTGACAGAGAGAGAGAGAGAGACTGAAAGATACTGACAGAGAGAGAGACTGAGTGACACTGATAGAGAGAGAGACACTGACTGAGAGATAGAGAGTGAGACTGTGAGGGACACTGACAGAGAGAGAGAGAGACTGTGAGGGACACTGATAGAGAGAGGGAGAGACACAGAGACTGTGAGAGTCACTGATGGAGAGAGAGACAGAGACAGAGACTGTGAGAGACAGTGACAGAGAGAGAGAGAGAGAGAGAGAGAGACTGTGAGAGAGACTGAGAGTCACTGATAGAGAGAGAGAGACTGTGAGAGAGAGAGAGATTGTGAGAGAGACTGACAGAGAGAGAGAGAGTGAGAGAGACACTGTCAGAAAGAGAGAGACTGTGAGAGACACTGACACAGAGAGAGAGAGAGAGATTGTCAGAGACACTGACAGAGAGAGAGAGAGACTGTGAGAGAATCTGACAGAGAGCGACTGTGAAAGATACTGACAGAGAGAGAGAGAGACTGTGAAAGATACTGACAGAGAGAGAGACTGAGTGACACTGATAGAGAGAGAGACACTGACAGAGAGAGAGAGTGAGACTGTGACGGACACTGACAGAGAGAAAGAGAGACTGTGAGGGACACTGACAGAGAGAGAGAGAGAGACAGTGACTGTAAGAGATACTGACAGAAAGAGAGAGAGACTGTGAGAGACACTGACAGAGAGAGAGAGAGAGAGAGAGACAGACTGTGAGAGACAGTGCCAGAGAGAGTGAGATTGTGAAAGATACTGACAGAGAGAGAGACTGAGTGACACTGATAGAGAGAGAGACACTGACTGAGAGAGAGTGTGAGACTGTGAGGGACACTGACAGAGAGAGAGAGAGAGAGAAAGAGAGACTGTGAGAGAAACTGACAGAGAGAGAAAAAGAGAGACTGTGTGAGAGGTACTGGCAGAGAGACAGAGAGACTGTGAGAGACACTGACAGAGAGAGAGAGACAGAGACTGTGAGAGACACTAATAGAGATAGAGAGACAGGGACTTTGAGAGTCACTGACAGAGAGAGAGAGAGACTGTGAGAGACACTGACAGAGAGAGAGAGAGAGAGACACTGTCAGAAAGAGAGAGACTGTGAGAGACACTGACAGAGAGAGAGTGACTGTGAGAGACTCTGACAGAGAGAGACTGTGAAAGATACTGACAGAGAGAGGGAGAGACTGTGAGAGACACTGACAGAGAGAAATAGACACTGACAGAGAGAGAGGGACTGTGAGAGACACTGATAGAGAGAGAGGGAGTCACAGAGACTGTGAGAGTCACTGATGGAGAGAGAGACAGAGACTGTGAGAGACAGTGGCAGAGAGAGTGAGAGAGAGAGAGAGAGAGAGAGAGAGACTATCTGAGATACTGACAGAGAGAGAGAAAGAGAGACTGTGAGAGATACTGGCAGAGAGACAGAGATAGACTGTGAGAGACACTGACAGAGAGAGATAGACACTGACAGAGAGAGAGTGAGAGTCACTGACAGAGAGAGAGAGACTGTGAGAGACACTGACAGAGAGAAATAGACACTGACAGAGAGAGAGACTGTGAGAGATGCTGATAGAGAGAGGGAGAGACACAGAGACTGTGAGAGTCACTGATGGAGAGAGAGAGACAGAGACTGTGAGAGACAGTGACAGAGAGAGAGAGAGAGAGAGACTGAGAGACACTGACCGAGAGAGAGAGAGACAGTGACTGTAAGAGATACTGACAGAGAGAGAGAGAGACTGTGAGAGACGCTGATAGAGAGAGAGGGAGACACAGAGACTGAGAGAGTCACTGATGGAGAGAGAGAGACAGAGACAGTGACAGAGAGAGAGACTGTGAGAGACACTGACGGAGAGAGAGAGACTGTGAGAGTCACTGACAACTATGAACGGTACTGACAGAGAGAGAGAGAGACTGTGAGAGACACTGACAGAGAGAGAGAGAGAGAGAGAGACTGACAGAAAGAGAGAGAGACTGAGAGACACTGACAGAAAGAGAGAGACAGACACTGACAGAGACAGACAGAGAGAGACTGTGAGAGACACTGACAGAGAGAGAGAGACTGTGAAACATACTGACAGAGAGACTGTGAGAGACACTGACAAAGAGAGATAGTCTGTGAGAGACAGAGACTGTTGAGAGACACTGACAGAGAGAGAGAGAGAGAGAGAGAGACTGTGAGAGACATTGACAGAGAGAGAGATAAAGACTCAGAGACAGAGAGAGACTGTGAGAGACAGAGAGAGAGAGAGAGACTGTGAGAGACATTGACAGAGAGAGAGAGACTGAGAGTCACTGATAGAGAGAGAGGGACTGTGAGAGTCACTGATAGAGAGAGATAGACACTGACAGAGAGAGAGTGAGATTCACTGATACAGAGAGAGAGCGATAGACACTGACAGAGAAGAGAGAGAGAGAGAGAGACACTGACAGACAGAGAGACTGAGAGTCACAGAGAGAGCGGGACTGTGACAGACAGAGACTGTGAGAGACAGAGAGAGAGACTGTGAGAGACACTGTCAGAGAGAGAGAGAGAGTGAGAGACATTGACAGAGAGAGAGATAAACACTGTCAGAGAGACAGAGAGCGACTGTGAAAGATACTGACAGAGAGAAAGAGAGACTGTGGGAGATACTGACAGAGAGAGAGAGACTGAAAGATACTGACAGAGACAAAGAGAGACTGTGAGAGACACTGACAGAGAGAGAGTGAGAGTCACTGACAGAGAGAGAGACACTGACAGAGAGAGAGAGAGAGAGAGAGAGAGAGAGAGACCGTGAGAGACACTGACAGAGAGAGAGAGAGAGAGAGAGATAGACACTGACAGAGAGAGAGAGACCGTGAGAGACACTGACAGAGAGAGAGAGAGACTGTGAGAGTCACTGACAACTATGAACGGTACTGACAGAGAGAGACTGACAGAGAGAGAGAGAATGTGAGAGACACTGTTAGAGAGAGAGAGATAGACACTGACAGAGAGAGACCGAGAGACACTGTGAGTGACACTGACAGAGACTGTGAGAGACACTGACAGAGAGAGAGAGAGAGAGAGAGAGAGAGAGACTGAGAGACACTGTCAGAAAGAGAGACACTGTGAAAGATACTGACAGAGAGAGAGAGATTGAGAGACACTGACAGAGAGAGAGAGACTGAGAGACACTGACAGAGAGAGAGAGATTGTGAAATACATTGACAGAGAGAGAGAGACTGACAGAGAGAGAGAGAGACAGAGACTGTGAGAGACACTAATAGAGATAGAGAGCCAGGGACTTTGAGAGTCACTGACAGAGTGTGAGAGACACTGACAGAGAGAGATAGACACTGACAGAGAGAGAGTGAGAGTCACTGACAGAGAGAGAGTGAGAGACACTGACAGAGAGAGAGACTGAGTGACACTGATGGAGAGAGAGACACTGACAGAGAGAGACAGACTGTGAGAGACACTGACAGAGAGAGAGAGTGAGACTGTAAGAGATACTGACAGAAAGAGAGAGAGACTGTGAGAGACACTGACAGAAAGAGAGACAGACAGAGACTGTGAGATACACTGACAGAGAGAGACAGAGTGACTGTGAGAGACACTGACAGAGAGAGACAGACTGTGAAACATACTGACAGAGAGACTGTGAGAGACACTGACAGAGAGAGAGAGAGAGAGTCTGAGAGACAGAGACTGTTGAGAGACAGAGAGACTGTGAGAGACACTGACGGAGAGAGAGACTGAGAGTCACTGACAACTATGAACGGTACTGACAGAGAGAGAGAGACTGACAGAGAGAGAGAGAATGTGAGAGACACTGACAGAGAGAGAGAGATAGACACTGACAGAGAGAGACCGAGAGACACTGAGTGACACTGACAGAGAGAGAGAGACTGTGAGAGACACTGACAGAGAGAGAGAGAGAGAGACTGTGAGAGACACTGACAGAGAGAGAGAGACTGTGAAACATACTGACAGAGAGAGAGACTGTGAGAGACACTGACAGAGAGAGAGAGAGTCTGTGAGAGACACTGACAGAGAGAGAGAGGCTGTGAGAGACAGAGACTGTTGAGAGACAGAGCGAGACTGTGAGAGACACTGACAGAGACAAACAGAGAGAGACTGGGAGAGACACTGACAGAGAGAGAGAGAGACTGTGAAAGATACTGACAGAGAGAGAGACTGAGTGACACTGATAGAGAGAGAGACACTGACTGAGAGATAGAGAGTGAGACTGTGAGGGACACTGACGGAGAGAGAGAGAGACTGTGAGGGACACTGACAGAGAGAGAGAGAGAGACAGAGACTGTGAGAGACAGTGCCAGAGAGAGAGAGATTGTGAAAGATACTGACAGAGAGAGAGAGACAGACACTGACAGAGACAGAGAGAGAGAGACTGTGAGAGACACTGACAGAGAGAGAGAGAGACTGTGAAACATACTGACAGAGAGACTGTGAGAGACACTGACAGAGAGAGAGAGGCTGTGAGAGACAGAGACTGTTGAGAGACAGAGCGAGACTGTGAGAGACACTGACAGAGAGAGAGAGAGAGAGACTGTGAGAGACATTGACAGAGAGAGAGATAAAGACTCAGAGACAGAGAGAGACTGTGAGAGACACAGAGAGAGAGAGACTGTGAGAGACATTGACAGAGAGAGAGAGAGACTGAGAGTCACTGATAGAGAGAGAGGGACTGTGAGAGTCACTGATAGAGAGAGATAGACACTGACAGAGAGAGAGTGAGATTCACTGATAGAGAGAGAGCGATAGACACTGACAGAGAAGAGAGAGAGAGAGAGATACTGACAGAGAGAGACACTGACAGAGAGAGAGACTGAGAGTCACAGAGAGAGCGGGACTGTGACAGACAGAGACTGTGAGAGACAGAGAGAGAGACTGTGAGAGACACTGTCAGAGAGAGAGAGAGTGAGAGACATTGACAGAGAGAGAGATAAACACTGTCAGAGAGAGACAGAGAGCGACTGTGAAAGATACTGACAGAGAGAAAGAGAGACTGTGGGAGATACTGACAGAGAGAGAGAGACTGAGAGACACTCTGACAGAGAGAGAGACTGAAAGATACTGACAGAGACAAAGAGAGACTGTGAGAGACACTGACAGAGAGAGAGTGAGAGTCACTGACAGAGAGAGAGAGACACTGACAGAGAGAGAGAGAGAGAGAGAGACCGTGAGAGACACTGACAGAGAGAGAGAGAGAGAGATAGACACTGACAGAGAGAGAGAGACCGTGAGAGACACTGACAGAGAGAGAGAGAGAGAGAGTGACACTGACAGAGCGAGAGAGAGACTGTGAGAGTCACTGACAACTATGAACGGTACTGACAGAGAGAGACTGACAGAGAGAGAGAGAATGTGAGAGACACTGTGAGTGACACTGACAGAGAGAGAGAGACTGTGAGAGACACTGACAGAGAGAGAGAGAGAGAGAGAGAGAGACTGAGAGACACTGTCAGAAAGAGAGACACTGTGAAAGATACTGACAGAGAGAGAGAGATTGAGAGACACTGACAGAGAGAGAGAGACTGAGAGACACTGACAGAGAGAGAGATTGTGAAATATATTGACAGAGAGAGAGAGACAGAGACTGTGAGAGACACTAATAGAGATAGAGAGCCAGGGACTTTGAGAGTCACTGACAGAGTGAGAGAGACTGTGAGAGACACTGACAGAGAGAGATAGACACTGACAGAGAGAGAGTGAGAGTCACTGACAGAGAGAGAGTGAGAGTCACTGACAGAGAGAGAGAGAGAGACACTGACAGAGAGAGAGACTGAGTGACACTGATGGAGAGAGAGACACTGACAGAGAGAGAGAGACTGTGAGAGACACTGACAGAGAGAGAGAGTGAGACTGTAAGAGATACTGACAGAAAGAGAGAGAGACTGTGAGAGACACTGACAGAGAGAGACAGAGTGACTGTGAGAGACACTGACAGAGAGAGAGACTGTGAAACATACTGACAGAGAGACTGTGAGAGACACTGACAGAGAGAGAGAGAGTCTGAGAGACAGAGACTGTTGAGAGACAGAGAGAGACTGTGAGAGACACTGACGGAGAGAGAGAGACTGAGAGTCACTGACAACTATGAACGGTACTGACAGAGAGAGAGACTGACAGAGAGAGAGAGAATGTGAGAGACACTGACAGAGAGAGAGAGATAGACACTGACAGAGAGAGACCGAGAGACACTGAGTGACACTGACAGAGAGAGAGAGACTGTGAGAGACACTGACAGAGAGAGAGAGAGAGAGAGACTGTGAGAGACACTGACAGAGAGAGAGAGACTGTGAAACATACTGACAGAGAGAGAGACTGTGAGAGACACTGACAGAGAGAGAGAGAGAGTCTGTGAGAGACACTGACAGAGAGAGAGAGGCTGTGAGAGACAGAGACTGTTGAGAGACAGAGCGAGACTGTGAGAGACACTGACAGAGACAGACAGAGAGAGACTGGGAGAGACACTGACAGAGAGAGAGAGAGAGACTGAAAGATACTGACAGAGAGAGAGACTGAGTGACACTGATAGAGAGAGAGACACTGACTGAGAGATAGAGAGTGAGACTGTGAGGGACACTGACAGAGAGAGAGAGAGACTGTGAGGGACACTGATAGAGAGAGGGAGAGACACAGAGACTGTGAGAGTCACTGATGGAGAGAGAGACAGAGACAGAGACTGTGAGAGACAGTGACAGAGAGAGAGAGAGAGAGAGAGAGAGACTGTGAGAGAGACTGAGAGTCACTGATAGAGAGAGAGAGACTGTGAGAGAGAGAGAGATTGTGAGAGAGACTGACAGAGAGAGAGAGAGTGAGAGAGACACTGTCAGAAAGAGAGAGACTGTGAGAGACACTGACACAGAGAGAGAGAGAGAGATTGTCAGAGACACTGACAGAGAGAGAGAGAGACTGTGAGAGAATCTGACAGAGAGCGACTGTGAAAGATACTGACAGAGAGAGAGAGAGACTGTGAAAGATACTGACAGAGAGAGAGACTGAGTGACACTGATAGAGAGAGAGACACTGACAGAGAGAGAGAGTGAGACTGTGACGGACACTGACAGAGAGAAAGAGAGACTGTGAGGGACACTGACAGAGAGAGAGAGAGAGACAGTGACTGTAAGAGATACTGACAGAAAGAGAGAGAGACTGTGAGAGACACTGACAGAGAGAGAGAGAGAGAGAGAGACAGACTGTGAGAGACAGTGCCAGAGAGAGTGAGATTGTGAAAGATACTGACAGAGAGAGAGACTGAGTGACACTGATAGAGAGAGAGACACTGACTGAGAGAGAGTGTGAGACTGTGAGGGACACTGACAGAGAGAGAGAGAGAGAGAAAGAGAGACTGTGAGAGAAACTGACAGAGAGAGAAAAAGAGAGACTGTGTGAGAGGTACTGGCAGAGAGACAGAGAGACTGTGAGAGACACTGACAGAGAGAGAGAGACAGAGACTGTGAGAGACACTAATAGAGATAGAGAGACAGGGACTTTGAGAGTCACTGACAGAGAGAGAGAGAGACTGTGAGAGACACTGACAGAGAGAGAGAGAGAGAGACACTGTCAGAAAGAGAGAGACTGTGAGAGACACTGACAGAGAGAGAGTGACTGTGAGAGACTCTGACAGAGAGAGACTGTGAAAGATACTGACAGAGAGAGGGAGAGACTGTGAGAGACACTGACAGAGAGAAATAGACACTGACAGAGAGAGAGGGACTGTGAGAGACACTGATAGAGAGAGAGGGAGTCACAGAGACTGTGAGAGTCACTGATGGAGAGAGAGACAGAGACTGTGAGAGACAGTGGCAGAGAGAGTGAGAGAGAGAGAGAGAGAGAGAGAGAGAGACTATCTGAGATACTGACAGAGAGAGAGAAAGAGAGACTGTGAGAGATACTGGCAGAGAGACAGAGATAGACTGTGAGAGACACTGACAGAGAGAGATAGACACTGACAGAGAGAGAGTGAGAGTCACTGACAGAGAGAGAGAGACTGTGAGAGACACTGACAGAGAGAAATAGACACTGACAGAGAGAGAGACTGTGAGAGATGCTGATAGAGAGAGGGAGAGACACAGAGACTGTGAGAGTCACTGATGGAGAGAGAGAGACAGAGACTGTGAGAGACAGTGACAGAGAGAGAGAGAGAGAGAGACTGAGAGACACTGACCGAGAGAGAGAGAGACAGTGACTGTAAGAGATACTGACAGAGAGAGAGAGAGACTGTGAGAGACGCTGATAGAGAGAGAGGGAGACACAGAGACTGAGAGAGTCACTGATGGAGAGAGAGAGACAGAGACAGTGACAGAGAGAGAGACTGTGAGAGACACTGACGGAGAGAGAGAGACTGTGAGAGTCACTGACAACTATGAACGGTACTGACAGAGAGAGAGAGAGACTGTGAGAGACACTGACAGAGAGAGAGAGAGAGAGAGAGACTGACAGAAAGAGAGAGAGACTGAGAGACACTGACAGAAAGAGAGAGACAGACACTGACAGAGACAGACAGAGAGAGACTGTGAGAGACACTGACAGAGAGAGAGAGACTGTGAAACATACTGACAGAGAGACTGTGAGAGACACTGACAAAGAGAGAGAGTCTGTGAGAGACAGAGACTGTTGAGAGACAGAGCGAGACTGTGAGAGACACTGACAGAGAGAGAGAGAGAGAGAGAGAGACTGTGAGAGACATTGACAGAGAGAGAGATAAAGACTCAGAGACAGAGAGAGACTGTGAGAGACAGAGAGAGAGAGAGAGACTGTGAGAGACATTGACAGAGAGAGAGAGACTGAGAGTCACTGATAGAGAGAGAGGGACTGTGAGAGTCACTGATAGAGAGAGATAGACACTGACAGAGAGAGAGTGAGATTCACTGATACAGAGAGAGAGCGATAGACACTGACAGAGAAGAGAGAGAGAGAGAGAGACACTGACAGACAGAGAGACTGAGAGTCACAGAGAGAGCGGGACTGTGACAGACAGAGACTGTGAGAGACAGAGAGAGAGACTGTGAGAGACACTGTCAGAGAGAGAGAGAGAGTGAGAGACATTGACAGAGAGAGAGATAAACACTGTCAGAGAGACAGAGAGCGACTGTGAAAGATACTGACAGAGAGAAAGAGAGACTGTGGGAGATACTGAAAGAGAGAGAGAGACTGAGAGACACTCTGACAGGGAGAGAGACTGAAAGATACTGACAGAGACAAAGAGAGACTGTGAGAGACACTGACAGAGAGAGAGTGAGAGTCACTGACAGAGAGAGAGACACTGACAGAGAGAGAGAGAGAGAGAGAGAGAGAGAGACCGTGAGAGACACTGACAGAGAGAGAGAGAGAGAGAGAGATAGACACTGACAGAGAGAGAGAGACCGTGAGAGACACTGACAGAGAGAGAGAGAGAGAGTGACACTGACAGAGCGAGAGAGAGACTGTGAGAGTCACTGACAACTATGAACGGTACTGACAGAGAGAGACTGACAGAGAGAGAGAGAATGTGAGAGACACTGTTAGAGAGAGAGAGATAGACACTGACAGAGAGAGACCGAGAGACACTGTGAGTGACACTGACAGAGACTGTGAGAGACACTGACAGAGAGAGAGAGAGAGAGAGAGAGAGAGAGAGACTGAGAGACACTGTCAGAAAGAGAGACACTGTGAAAGATACTGACAGAGAGAGAGAGATTGAGAGACACTGACAGAGAGAGAGAGACTGAGAGACACTGACAGAGAGAGAGAGATTGTGAAATACATTGACAGAGAGAGAGAGACTGACAGAGAGAGAGAGAGACAGAGACTGTGAGAGACACTAATAGAGATAGGGAGCCAGGGACTTTGAGAGTCACTGACAGAGTGTGAGAGACACTGACAGAGAGAGATAGACACTGACAGAGAGAGAGTGAGAGTCACTGACAGAGAGAGAGTGAGAGACACTGACAGAGAGAGAGACTGAGTGACACTGATGGAGAGAGAGACACTGACAGAGAGAGACAGACTGTGAGAGACACTGACAGAGAGAGAGAGTGAGACTGTAAGAGATACTGACAGAAAGAGAGAGAGACTGTGAGAGACACTGACAGAAAGAGAGACAGACAGAGACTGTGAGATACACTGACAGAGAGAGACAGAGTGACTGTGAGAGACACTGACAGAGAGAGACAGACTGTGAAACATACTGACAGAGAGACTGTGAGAGACACTGACAGAGAGAGAGAGAGAGTCTGAGAGACAGAGACTGTTGAGAGACAGAGAGACTGTGAGAGACACTGACGGAGAGAGAGAGACTGAGAGTCACTGACAACTATGAACGGTACTGACAGAGAGAGAGAGACTGACAGAGAGAGAGAGAATGTGAGAGACACTGACAGAGAGAGAGAGATAGACACTGACAGAGAGAGACCGAGAGACACTGAGTGACACTGACAGAGAGAGAGAGACTGTGAGAGACACTGACAGAGAGAGAGAGAGACTGTGAGAGACACTGACAGAGAGAGAGAGACTGTGAAACATACTGACAGAGAGAGAGACTGTGAGAGACACTGACAGAGAGAGAGAGAGAGTCTGTGAGAGACACTGACAGAGAGAGAGAGGCTGTGAGAGACAGAGACTGTTGAGAGACAGAGCGAGACTGTGAGAGACACTGACAGAGACAAACAGAGAGAGACTGGGAGAGACACTGACAGAGAGAGAGAGAGACTGTGAAAGATACTGACAGAGAGAGAGACTGAGTGACACTGATAGAGAGAGAGACACTGACTGAGAGATAGAGAGTGAGACTGTGAGGGACACTGACGGAGAGAGAGAGAGACTGTGAGGGACACTGACAGAGAGAGAGAGAGAGACAGAGACTGTGAGAGACAGTGCCAGAGAGAGAGAGATTGTGAAAGATACTGACAGAGAGAGAGAGACAGACACTGACAGAGACAGAGAGAGAGAGACTGTGAGAGACACTGACAGAGAGAGAGAGAGACTGTGAAACATACTGACAGAGAGACTGTGAGAGACACTGACAGAGAGAGAGAGGCTGTGAGAGACAGAGACTGTTGAGAGACAGAGCGAGACTGTGAGAGACACTGACAGAGAGAGAGAGAGAGAGACTGTGAGAGACATTGACAGAGAGAGAGATAAAGACTCAGAGACAGAGAGAGACTGTGAGAGACACAGAGAGAGAGAGACTGTGAGAGACATTGACAGAGAGAGAGAGAGACTGAGAGTCACTGATAGAGAGAGAGGGACTGTGAGAGTCACTGATAGAGAGAGATAGACACTGACAGAGAGAGAGTGAGATTCACTGATAGAGAGAGAGCGATAGACACTGACAGAGAAGAGAGAGAGAGAGAGATACTGACAGAGAGAGACACTGACAGAGAGAGAGACTGAGAGTCACAGAGAGAGCGGGACTGTGACAGACAGAGACTGTGAGAGACACTGTCAGAGAGAGAGAGAGTGAGAGACATTGACAGAGAGAGAGATAAACACTGTCAGAGAGAGACAGAGAGCGACTGTGAAAGATACTGACAGAGAGAAAGAGAGACTGTGGGAGATACTGACAGAGAGAGAGAGACTGAGAGACACTCTGACAGAGAGAGAGACTGAAAGATACTGACAGAGACAAAGAGAGACTGTGAGAGACACTGACAGAGAGAGAGTGAGAGTCACTGACAGAGAGAGAGAGACACTGACAGAGAGAGAGAGAGAGAGAGAGAGACCGTGAGAGACACTGACAGAGAGAGAGAGAGAGAGATAGACACTGACAGAGAGAGAGAGACCGTGAGAGACACTGACAGAGAGAGAGAGAGAGAGAGTGACACTGACAGAGCGAGAGAGAGACTGTGAGAGTCACTGACAACTATGAACGGTACTGACAGAGAGAGACTGACAGAGAGAGAGAGAATGTGAGAGACACTGTGAGTGACACTGACAGAGAGAGAGAGACTGTGAGAGACACTGACAGAGAGAGAGAGAGAGAGAGAGAGAGAGAGACTGAGAGACACTGTCAGAAAGAGAGACACTGTGAAAGATACTGACAGAGAGAGAGAGATTGAGAGACACTGACAGAGAGAGAGAGACTGAGAGACACTGACAGAGAGAGAGATTGTGAAATATATTGACAGAGAGAGAGAGACAGAGACTGTGAGAGACACTAATAGAGATAGAGAGCCAGGGACTTTGAGAGTCACTGACAGAGTGAGAGAGACTGTGAGAGACACTGACAGAGAGAGATAGACACTGACAGAGAGAGAGTGAGAGTCACTGACAGAGAGAGAGTGAGAGTCACTGACAGAGAGAGAGAGAGAGACACTGACAGAGAGAGAGACTGAGTGACACTGATGGAGAGAGAGACACTGACAGAGAGAGAGAGACTGTGAGAGACACTGACAGAGAGAGAGAGTGAGACTGTAAGAGATACTGACAGAAAGAGAGAGAGACTGTGAGAGACACTGACAGAGAGAGACAGAGTGACTGTGAGAGACACTGACAGAGAGAGAGACTGTGAAACATGCTGACAGAGAGACTGTGAGAGACACTGACAGAGAGAGAGAGAGTCTGAGAGACAGAGACTGTTGAGAGACAGAGAGAGACTGTGAGAGACACTGACGGAGAGAGAGAGACTGAGAGTCACTGACAACTATGAACGGTACTGACAGAGAGAGAGACTGACAGAGAGAGAGAATGTGAGAGACACTGACAGAGAGAGAGAGATAGACACTGACAGAGAGAGACCGAGAGACACTGAGTGACACTGACAGAGAGAGAGAGACTGTGAGAGACACTGACAGAGAGAGAGAGAGAGAGACTGTGAGAGACACTGACAGAGAGAGAGAGACTGTGAAACATACTGACAGAGAGAGAGACTGTGAGAGACACTGACAGAGAGAGAGAGAGAGTCTGTGAGAGACACTGACAGAGAGAGAGAGGCTGTGAGAGACAGAGACTGTTGAGAGACAGAGCGAGACTGTGAGAGACACTGACAGAGACAGACAGAGAGAGACTGGGAGAGACACTGACAGAGAGAGAGAGAGAGACTGAAAGATACTGACAGAGAGAGAGACTGAGTGACACTGATAGAGAGAGAGACACTGACTGAGAGATAGAGAGTGAGACTGTGAGGGACACTGACAGAGAGAGAGAGAGACTGTGAGGGACACTGACAGAGAGAGAGAGACAGAGACTGTGAGAGACAGTGCCAGAGAGAGAGAGATTGTGAAAGATACTGACAGAGAGAGAGAGACTGAGTGACACAGATAGAGAGAGAGAGACACTGACAGAGAGAGAGAGTGAGACTGTGAGGGACACTGATAGAGAGAGAGAGAAAGAGAGGCTGTGAGAGAATCTGACAGAGAGAGAGAAAGAGAGACTGTGAGAGGTACTGGCAGAGAGACAGAGAGAGACTGAGAGACACTGACAGAGAGAGAGAGACTGACAGAGAGAGAGAGAGAGAGACTGTGAGAGACACTAATAGAGACAGAGAGACAGGGACTTTGAGAGTCACTGACAGAGAGAGAGAGACTGAGAGACACTGACAGAGAGAGATATAGACACTGACAGAGAGAGAGACACTGACAGAGCGAGAGAGAGACTGTGAGAGACACTGACAGAGAGAGAGACTGTGAAACATACTGACAGAGAGAGAGAGACTGTGAGAGACACTGACAGAGAGAGAGAGACTGTGAAACATACTGACAGAGAGACTGTGAGAGACACTGACAGAGAGAGAGAGGCTGTGAGAGACAGAGACTGTTGAGAGACAGAGCGAGACTGTGAGAGACACTGACAGAGAGAGAGAGAGAGAGAGAGAGAGACTGTGAGAGACATTGACAGAGAGAGAGATAAAGACTCAGAGACAGAGAGAGACTGTGAGAGACAGAGAGAGAGAGATAGACTGTGAGAGACATTGACAGAGAGAGAGAGACTGAGAGTCACTGATAGAGAGAGAGGGACTGTGAGAGTCACTGATAGAGAGAGATAGACACTGACAGAGAGAGAGTGAGATTCACTGATACAGAGAGAGAGCGATAGACACTGACAGAGAAGAGAGAGAGAGAGAGATACTGACAGAGAGAGAGAGAGAGACACTGACAGAGAGAGAGACTGAGAGTCACAGAGAGAGCGGGACTGTGACAGACAGAGACTGTGAGAGACAGAGAGAGAGACTGTGAGAGACACTGTCAGAGAGAGAGAGAGTGAGAGACATTGACAGAGAGAGAGATAAACACTGTCAGAGAGAGACAGAGAGCGACTGTGAAAGATACTGACAGAGAGAAAGAGAGACTGTGGGAGATACTGACAGAGAGAGAGAGACTGAGAGACACTCTGACAGAGAGAGAGACTGAAAGATACTGACAGAGACAAAGAGAGACTGAGAGACACTGACAGAGAGAGAGTGAGAGTCACTGACAGAGAGAGAGAGACACTGACAGAGAGAGAGAGAGAGAGAGAGACCGTGAGAGACACTGACAGAGAGAGAGAGAGAGAGTGACACTGACAGAGCGAGAGAGAGACTGTGAGAGTCACTGACAACTATGAACGGTACTGACAGAGAGAGAGACTGACAGAGAGAGAGAGAATGTGAGAGACACTGTGAGTGACACTGACAGAGAGAGAGAGACTGTGAGAGACACTGACAGAGAGAGAGAGAGAGAGAGAGAGAGACTGAGAGACACTGTCAGAAAGAGAGACACTGTGAAAGATACTGACAGAGAGAGAGAGATTGAGAGACACTGACAGAGAGAGAGAGACTGAGAGACACTGACAGAGAGAGAGAGATTGTGAAATACATTGACAGAGAGAGAGAGACTGACCGAGAGAGAGAGACAGAGACTGTGAGAGACACTAATAGAGATAGAGAGCCAGGGACTTTGAGAGTCACTGACAGAGTGAGAGAGACTGTGAGAGACACTGACAGAGAGAGATAGACACTGACAGAGAGAGAGTGAGAGTCACTGACAGAGAGAGAGTGAGAGTCACTGACAGAGAGAGAGAGAGAGAGAGACACTGACAGAGAGAGAGACCGTGAGAGACACTGACAGAGAGAGAGAGAGAGACTGTGAGAGACACTGACAGAGAGAGAGAGAGAGAGAGAGAGAGAGATTGTGAGAGATACAGAGAGAGAGAGATTGTGAAAGATACTGACAGAGAGAGAGAGAGAGAGAGACACTGAGAGACACTGACAGAGAGGGAGAGAGAGGGAGAGACTGAGAGACACTGTCAGAAACAGAGTCACTGTGGAAGATACTGACAGAGAGAGAGACTGTGACAGACACTGACAGAGAGGGAGAGAGAGACTGTGAGAGACACTGACAGAGAGAGTGAGAGAGACTGTGAGAGACACTGACAGAGAGAGAGAGACTGTGAAAGATACTGACAGAGAAATAGACACTGACAGAGAGAGAGAGACTGTGAGAGACGCTGATAGAGAGAGGGAGAGACACAGAGACTGTGAGAGTCACTGATGGAGAGAGAGAGAGAGACAGAGACTGTGAGAGACAGTGACAGAGAGAGTGAGAGAGAGAGTGAGACTGTGAGGGACACTGACAGAGAGAGATCGAGAGAAAGAGAGAGAGAGACTATCAGAGATACTGACAGAGAGAGAGAGAAAGAGAGACTGAGAGACACTGACAGAGAGAGAGATAGAGACTGTGAGAGACACTAAGAGACAGAGAGACAGGGACGTTGAGAGTCACTGACAGAGAGAGAGTGAGAGAGAGAGACACTGACAGAGAGAGAGAGACTGAGAGAGTCACTGATAGAGAGGGACTGTGAGAGACAGAGAGACTGTGAGAGTCACTGATAGAGAGAGATAGACACTGACAGAGAGAGAGAGAGAGAGAGAGAGAGAGACACTGACAGAGAGGTAGACAGAGAGATTGTGAGAGACACTGACAGAGAGAGAGAGAGAGAGACTGTGAGAGAATCTGACAGAGACTGAAAGATACTGACAGAGACAAAGGGAGAATGTGAGAGTCACTGACAGAGAGAGAGAGATAGACACTGTCAGAGAGAGAGAGAGAGAGACTGTGAGAGACACTGACAGAGACAGAGGGAGAGAGACTGTGAGAGACACTGACAGAGAGAGAGTGAGAGAGACTGAGAGACACTGACAGAGAGAGATAGACACTGACAGAGAGAGAGAGAGAGAGACACTGACAGAGAGAGACCGAGAGACACTGTGAGTGACACTGACACAGAGAGAGTGAGAGAGACTGTGAGAGACACTGACAGAGAGAGACACTGACAGAGAGAGAGAGAGAGAGACACTGACAGAGAGAGAGAGAGAAAGTGAGAGACACTGACAGAGAGAGAGAGAGACTGTGAGAGTCACTGACAGAGAGAGAGAGAGAGACACTGACAGAGAGAGAGACTGTGAGAGTCACTGATAGAGAGAGATAGACACTGACAGAGAGAGTGAGAGTCACTGACAGAGAGAGAGAGATAGACACTGACAGAGAGAGAGAGAGACACTGACAGAGAGAGAGAGAGACTGTGAGAGTCGCTGATAGAGAGAGAGGGACTGTGAGAGACAGAGACTGTGAGAGACAGAGAGAGACTGTGAGAGACACTGACAGAGAGAGAGAGAGAGAGACTGAGAGAGACACTGTCAGAGAGAGAGAGATAGACACTGACAGAGAGAGAGAGAGAGTGATTGTGAGAGACACTGTCAGAAAGAGAGAGACTGTGAGAGACACTGACAGCGAGAGTGAGAGAGACTGTGAGAGACACTGACAGAGAGAGAGAGAGTGACTGTGAGAGACTGACAGAGAGAGACTGTGAAAGACACTGACAGAGAGACAAAGAGAGACTGTGAGAGACACTGACAGAGAGAAATAGACACTGACAGAGAGAGAGAGACTGTGAGAGACGCTGACAGAGAGAGGGAGAGACACAGAGACTGTGAGAGTCACTGATGGAGAGAGAGAGACAGAGACAGAGACTGTGAGAGACAGTGAGAGAGAGAGAGACTGTGAGAGACACTGACTCTCTCTCTCTCTTTCTCTCTAACTCTCTCTATCAGAGATACTGACAGAGAGAGAGAGAGAAAGAGAGACTGAGAGACACTGACATGAGAGAGACAGAGAGAGACACTGACAGAGAGAGAAACACTGACAGAGAGAGAGAGACAGAGACTGAGAGACACAGAGAGAGAGACAGGGACTTTGAGAGTCACTGACAGAGAGAGAGACTGTGAGAGACACTGACAGAGAGAGAGAGATAGACACTGACAGAGAGAGAGAGAGACACTGACAGAGAGAGCGAGATTGAGAGACACTGACAGAGCGAGAGAGAGAGAGAGAGACTGTGAAAGATACTGACATAGAGACAGAGACTGTGAGAGACACTGTCAGAGAGAGAGAGACTGTGAGAGTGACTGACAGAGAAATAGACAGTGACAGAGCGAGAGAGACTGTGAGAGACGCTGATAGAGAGAGGGAGAGACACAGACTGTGAGAGTCACTGATGGAGAGAGAGAGACAGAGACTGTGAGAGACAGCGACAGAGAGAGTGAGAGAGAGAGAGAGAGACTGTGAGGGACACTGATAGAGAGAAAGAGAGAGAGACTATCAGAGATACTGACAGAGAGAGAGAGACAGAGACTGAGAGACACTGACAGAGAGAGAGAGAGCGACACTGACAGAGCGAGAGAGAGAGAGAGAGACAGTGAGAGACACTGACAGAGAGAGAGACAGTGACTGTAAGAGATACTGACAGAGAGAGAGACATTGACAGAGAGAGAGAGATAAACACTGACAGAGAGACAGAGAGAGACTGTGAAAGATACTGACAGAGAGAGAGAGAGACTGTGAGAGACACTGGCAGAGAGAGAGAGCGACTGTGAGAGACACTGACATAGAGAGAGAGAGAGAGACAGTGAGAGACACTGACAGAGAGAGAGAGAGAGAGACTGAGACTACACTGTCAGAGAGAGAGAGATAGACACTGACAGAGAGAGAGAGACTGTGAGAGACAGAGAGAGACTGAGAGACACTGACAGAGAGAGAGATAGACACTGACAGAGAGCAACAGAGAGAGACTGTGAGTGACACTGACAGAGAGAGACTGTGAGAGACACTGACAGAGAGAGAGAGAGATATTGTGAGAGACACTGACAGAGGGAAAGAGACTGAGAGACACTGACAGAGAGAGAGAGAGACTGTGAAAGATACTGACAGAGAGAAAGAGACTGTGAAAGATACTGACGGAGAGAGAGGGGGGGAGACTGTGAGAGACACTGACAGAGAGAGAGAGACAGTGACTGTAAGAGATACTGACAGAGAGAGAGAGAGAGACTGTTAGAGACATTGACAGAAAGAGAGAGAGAGAGACACTGACAGAGAGAGCGAGATTGAGAGACACTGACAGAGAGAGAGAGAGAGACACTGACAGAGCGAGAGAGAGAGAGAGAGAGAGACTGTGAGAGACACTGACAGAGAGAGAGAGAGAGACAGTGACTGTAAGAGATACTGACAGAGAGAGTGAGAGAGAGAGAGACTGTGAGAGACACTGACAGAAAGAGAGAGACAGACACTGACAGAGACAGACAGAGAGAGACTGTGAGAGAGACTGACAGAGAGAGAGAGAATGTGAGAGACACTGTGAGTGACACTGACAGAGAGAGAGAGACTGTGAGAGACACTGACAGAGAGAGAGAGAGAGAGAGAGAGAGAGAGACTGAGAGACACTGTCAGAAAGAGAGACACTGTGAAAGATACTGACAGAGAGAGAGAGATTGAGAGACACTGACAGAGAGAGAGAGACTGAGAGACACTGACAGAGAGAGAGATTGTGAAATATATTGACAGAGAGAGAGAGACAGAGACTGTGAGAGACACTAATAGAGATAGAGAGCCAGGGACTTTGAGAGTCACTGACAGAGTGAGAGAGACTGTGAGAGACACTGACAGAGAGAGATAGACACTGACAGAGAGAGAGTGAGAGTCACTGACAGAGAGAGAGTGAGAGTCACTGACAGAGAGAGAGAGAGAGACACTGACAGAGAGAGAGACTGAGTGACACTGATGGAGAGAGAGACACTGACAGAGAGAGAGAGACTGTGAGAGACACTGACAGAGAGAGAGAGTGAGACTGTAAGAGATACTGACAGAAAGAGAGAGAGACTGTGAGAGACACTGACAGAGAGAGACAGAGTGACTGTGAGAGACACTGACAGAGAGAGAGACTGTGAAACATGCTGACAGAGAGACTGTGAGAGACACTGACAGAGAGAGAGAGAGTCTGAGAGACAGAGACTGTTGAGAGACAGAGAGAGACTGTGAGAGACACTGACGGAGAGAGAGAGACTGAGAGTCACTGACAACTATGAACGGTACTGACAGAGAGAGAGACTGACAGAGAGAGAGAATGTGAGAGACACTGACAGAGAGAGAGAGATAGACACTGACAGAGAGAGACCGAGAGACACTGAGTGACACTGACAGAGAGAGAGAGACTGTGAGAGACACTGACAGAGAGAGAGAGAGAGAGACTGTGAGAGACACTGACAGAGAGAGAGAGACTGTGAAACATACTGACAGAGAGAGAGACTGTGAGAGACACTGACAGAGAGAGAGAGAGAGTCTGTGAGAGACACTGACAGAGAGAGAGAGGCTGTGAGAGACAGAGACTGTTGAGAGACAGAGCGAGACTGTGAGAGACACTGACAGAGACAGACAGAGAGAGACTGGGAGAGACACTGACAGAGAGAGAGAGAGAGACTGAAAGATACTGACAGAGAGAGAGACTGAGTGACACTGATAGAGAGAGAGACACTGACTGAGAGATAGAGAGTGAGACTGTGAGGGACACTGACAGAGAGAGAGAGAGACTGTGAGGGACACTGACAGAGAGAGAGAGACAGAGACTGTGAGAGACAGTGCCAGAGAGAGAGAGATTGTGAAAGATACTGACAGAGAGAGAGAGACTGAGTGACACAGATAGAGAGAGAGAGACACTGACAGAGAGAGAGAGTGAGACTGTGAGGGACACTGATAGAGAGAGAGAGAAAGAGAGGCTGTGAGAGAATCTGACAGAGAGAGAGAAAGAGAGACTGTGAGAGGTACTGGCAGAGAGACAGAGAGAGACTGAGAGACACTGACAGAGAGAGAGAGACTGACAGAGAGAGAGAGAGAGAGACTGTGAGAGACACTAATAGAGACAGAGAGACAGGGACTTTGAGAGTCACTGACAGAGAGAGAGAGACTGAGAGACACTGACAGAGAGAGATATAGACACTGACAGAGAGAGAGACACTGACAGAGCGAGAGAGAGACTGTGAGAGACACTGACAGAGAGAGAGACTGTGAAACATACTGACAGAGAGAGAGAGACTGTGAGAGACACTGACAGAGAGAGAGAGACTGTGAAACATACTGACAGAGAGACTGTGAGAGACACTGACAGAGAGAGAGAGGCTGTGAGAGACAGAGACTGTTGAGAGACAGAGCGAGACTGTGAGAGACACTGACAGAGAGAGAGAGAGAGAGAGAGAGAGACTGTGAGAGACATTGACAGAGAGAGAGATAAAGACTCAGAGACAGAGAGAGACTGTGAGAGACAGAGAGAGAGAGATAGACTGTGAGAGACATTGACAGAGAGAGAGAGACTGAGAGTCACTGATAGAGAGAGAGGGACTGTGAGAGTCACTGATAGAGAGAGATAGACACTGACAGAGAGAGAGTGAGATTCACTGATACAGAGAGAGAGCGATAGACACTGACAGAGAAGAGAGAGAGAGAGAGATACTGACAGAGAGAGAGAGAGAGACACTGACAGAGAGAGAGACTGAGAGTCACAGAGAGAGCGGGACTGTGACAGACAGAGACTGTGAGAGACAGAGAGAGAGACTGTGAGAGACACTGTCAGAGAGAGAGAGAGTGAGAGACATTGACAGAGAGAGAGATAAACACTGTCAGAGAGAGACAGAGAGCGACTGTGAAAGATACTGACAGAGAGAAAGAGAGACTGTGGGAGATACTGACAGAGAGAGAGAGACTGAGAGACACTCTGACAGAGAGAGAGACTGAAAGATACTGACAGAGACAAAGAGAGACTGAGAGACACTGACAGAGAGAGAGTGAGAGTCACTGACAGAGAGAGAGAGACACTGACAGAGAGAGAGAGAGAGAGAGAGACCGTGAGAGACACTGACAGAGAGAGAGAGAGAGAGTGACACTGACAGAGCGAGAGAGAGACTGTGAGAGTCACTGACAACTATGAACGGTACTGACAGAGAGAGAGACTGACAGAGAGAGAGAGAATGTGAGAGACACTGTGAGTGACACTGACAGAGAGAGAGAGACTGTGAGAGACACTGACAGAGAGAGAGAGAGAGAGAGAGAGAGACTGAGAGACACTGTCAGAAAGAGAGACACTGTGAAAGATACTGACAGAGAGAGAGAGATTGAGAGACACTGACAGAGAGAGAGAGACTGAGAGACACTGACAGAGAGAGAGAGATTGTGAAATACATTGACAGAGAGAGAGAGACTGACCGAGAGAGAGAGACAGAGACTGTGAGAGACACTAATAGAGATAGAGAGCCAGGGACTTTGAGAGTCACTGACAGAGTGAGAGAGACTGTGAGAGACACTGACAGAGAGAGATAGACACTGACAGAGAGAGAGTGAGAGTCACTGACAGAGAGAGAGTGAGAGTCACTGACAGAGAGAGAGAGAGAGAGAGACACTGACAGAGAGAGAGACCGTGAGAGACACTGACAGAGAGAGAGAGAGAGACTGTGAGAGACACTGACAGAGAGAGAGAGAGAGAGAGAGAGAGAGATTGTGAGAGATACAGAGAGAGAGAGATTGTGAAAGATACTGACAGAGAGAGAGAGAGAGAGAGACACTGAGAGACACTGACAGAGAGGGAGAGAGAGGGAGAGACTGAGAGACACTGTCAGAAACAGAGTCACTGTGGAAGATACTGACAGAGAGAGAGACTGTGACAGACACTGACAGAGAGGGAGAGAGAGACTGTGAGAGACACTGACAGAGAGAGTGAGAGAGACTGTGAGAGACACTGACAGAGAGAGAGAGACTGTGAAAGATACTGACAGAGAAATAGACACTGACAGAGAGAGAGAGACTGTGAGAGACGCTGATAGAGAGAGGGAGAGACACAGAGACTGTGAGAGTCACTGATGGAGAGAGAGAGAGAGACAGAGACTGTGAGAGACAGTGACAGAGAGAGTGAGAGAGAGAGTGAGACTGTGAGGGACACTGACAGAGAGAGATCGAGAGAAAGAGAGAGAGAGACTATCAGAGATACTGACAGAGAGAGAGAGAAAGAGAGACTGAGAGACACTGACAGAGAGAGAGATAGAGACTGTGAGAGACACTAAGAGACAGAGAGACAGGGACGTTGAGAGTCACTGACAGAGAGAGAGTGAGAGAGAGAGACACTGACAGAGAGAGAGAGACTGAGAGAGTCACTGATAGAGAGGGACTGTGAGAGACAGAGAGACTGTGAGAGTCACTGATAGAGAGAGATAGACACTGACAGAGAGAGAGAGAGAGAGAGAGAGAGAGACACTGACAGAGAGGTAGACAGAGAGATTGTGAGAGACACTGACAGAGAGAGAGAGAGAGAGACTGTGAGAGAATCTGACAGAGACTGAAAGATACTGACAGAGACAAAGGGAGAATGTGAGAGTCACTGACAGAGAGAGAGAGATAGACACTGTCAGAGAGAGAGAGAGAGAGACTGTGAGAGACACTGACAGAGACAGAGGGAGAGAGACTGTGAGAGACACTGACAGAGAGAGAGTGAGAGAGACTGAGAGACACTGACAGAGAGAGATAGACACTGACAGAGAGAGAGAGAGAGAGACACTGACAGAGAGAGACCGAGAGACACTGTGAGTGACACTGACACAGAGAGAGTGAGAGAGACTGTGAGAGACACTGACAGAGAGAGACACTGACAGAGAGAGAGAGAGAGAGACACTGACAGAGAGAGAGAGAGAAAGTGAGAGACACTGACAGAGAGAGAGAGAGACTGTGAGAGTCACTGACAGAGAGAGAGAGAGAGACACTGACAGAGAGAGAGACTGTGAGAGTCACTGATAGAGAGAGATAGACACTGACAGAGAGAGTGAGAGTCACTGACAGAGAGAGAGAGATAGACACTGACAGAGAGAGAGAGAGACACTGACAGAGAGAGAGAGAGACTGTGAGAGTCGCTGATAGAGAGAGAGGGACTGTGAGAGACAGAGACTGTGAGAGACAGAGAGAGACTGTGAGAGACACTGACAGAGAGAGAGAGAGAGAGACTGAGAGAGACACTGTCAGAGAGAGAGAGATAGACACTGACAGAGAGAGAGAGAGAGTGATTGTGAGAGACACTGTCAGAAAGAGAGAGACTGTGAGAGACACTGACAGCGAGAGTGAGAGAGACTGTGAGAGACACTGACAGAGAGAGAGAGAGTGACTGTGAGAGACTGACAGAGAGAGACTGTGAAAGACACTGACAGAGAGACAAAGAGAGACTGTGAGAGACACTGACAGAGAGAAATAGACACTGACAGAGAGAGAGAGACTGTGAGAGACGCTGACAGAGAGAGGGAGAGACACAGAGACTGTGAGAGTCACTGATGGAGAGAGAGAGACAGAGACAGAGACTGTGAGAGACAGTGAGAGAGAGAGAGACTGTGAGAGACACTGACTCTCTCTCTCTCTTTCTCTCTAACTCTCTCTATCAGAGATACTGACAGAGAGAGAGAGAGAAAGAGAGACTGAGAGACACTGACATGAGAGAGACAGAGAGAGACACTGACAGAGAGAGAAACACTGACAGAGAGAGAGAGACAGAGACTGAGAGACACAGAGAGAGAGACAGGGACTTTGAGAGTCACTGACAGAGAGAGAGACTGTGAGAGACACTGACAGAGAGAGAGAGATAGACACTGACAGAGAGAGAGAGAGACACTGACAGAGAGAGCGAGATTGAGAGACACTGACAGAGCGAGAGAGAGAGAGAGAGACTGTGAAAGATACTGACATAGAGACAGAGACTGTGAGAGACACTGTCAGAGAGAGAGAGACTGTGAGAGTGACTGACAGAGAAATAGACAGTGACAGAGCGAGAGAGACTGTGAGAGACGCTGATAGAGAGAGGGAGAGACACAGACTGTGAGAGTCACTGATGGAGAGAGAGAGACAGAGACTGTGAGAGACAGCGACAGAGAGAGTGAGAGAGAGAGAGAGAGACTGTGAGGGACACTGATAGAGAGAAAGAGAGAGAGACTATCAGAGATACTGACAGAGAGAGAGAGACAGAGACTGAGAGACACTGACAGAGAGAGAGAGAGCGACACTGACAGAGCGAGAGAGAGAGAGAGAGACAGTGAGAGACACTGACAGAGAGAGAGACAGTGACTGTAAGAGATACTGACAGAGAGAGAGACATTGACAGAGAGAGAGAGATAAACACTGACAGAGAGACAGAGAGAGACTGTGAAAGATACTGACAGAGAGAGAGAGAGACTGTGAGAGACACTGGCAGAGAGAGAGAGCGACTGTGAGAGACACTGACATAGAGAGAGAGAGAGAGACAGTGAGAGACACTGACAGAGAGAGAGAGAGAGAGACTGAGACTACACTGTCAGAGAGAGAGAGATAGACACTGACAGAGAGAGAGAGACTGTGAGAGACAGAGAGAGACTGAGAGACACTGACAGAGAGAGAGATAGACACTGACAGAGAGCAACAGAGAGAGACTGTGAGTGACACTGACAGAGAGAGACTGTGAGAGACACTGACAGAGAGAGAGAGAGATATTGTGAGAGACACTGACAGAGGGAAAGAGACTGAGAGACACTGACAGAGAGAGAGAGAGACTGTGAAAGATACTGACAGAGAGAAAGAGACTGTGAAAGATACTGACGGAGAGAGAGGGGGGGAGACTGTGAGAGACACTGACAGAGAGAGAGAGACAGTGACTGTAAGAGATACTGACAGAGAGAGAGAGAGAGACTGTTAGAGACATTGACAGAAAGAGAGAGAGAGAGACACTGACAGAGAGAGCGAGATTGAGAGACACTGACAGAGAGAGAGAGAGAGACACTGACAGAGCGAGAGAGAGAGACTGTGAGAGACACTGACAGAGAGAGAGAGAGAGACAGTGACTGTAAGAGATACTGACAGAGAGAGTGAGAGAGAGAGAGACTGTGAGAGACACTGACAGAAAGAGAGAGACAGACACTGACAGAGACAGACAGAGAGAGACTGTGAGAGATACTGAGTGAGGGAGAGAGACTGTGAGAGACACTGACAGAGAGAGACTGTGAGAAAAAGAGACTGTGAGAGACAGAGAGAGACTGTGAGAGACACTGACAGAAAGAGAGAGACTGTGAGAGACACTGATAGAGAGAGAGAGATAGACACTGACAGAGACAGACAGAGAGAGACTGTGAGAGAGACTGAGTGAGGGAGAAGACTGTGAGTGACACTGACAGAGAGACTGTGAGAGACACTGACAGAGAGGGAGAGAGAGAGATTGTGAGAGACACTGACAGAGAGAGAGAGACAGACACTGACAGAGACAGACAGAGAGAGACTGTGAGAGAGACTGAGTGAGGGAGAGAGACTGTGAGTGACACTGACAGAGAGACTGTGAGAGACACTGACAGAGAGGGAGAGAGAGAGATTGTGAGAGACACTGACAGAGAGAGAGAGACTGTGAGAGACACTGACAGATAGAGAGAGACTGTGAAAGATACTGACAGAGAGAGAGACACAGAGACTGAGAGTCACTGATGGAGAGAGAGACAGAGACACAGACTGTGAGAGACAGTGACAGAGAGATAGAGAGAAAGAGAGAGAGAGAGACTATCAGAGATACTGACAGAGAGAGACTGAGAGACACTGACAGAGAGATAGACACTAACAGAGAGAGAGTGAGAGTCACTGACAGAGAGAGAGAGATAGACACTGACAGAGAGAGAGACTGTGAGAGACACTAACAGAGCGAGAGAGAGAGACTGTGAGAGACACTGACGGAGAGAGAGAGACAGTGACTGTAAGAGATACTGACAGAGAGAGAGACTGTGAGAGACATTGACAGAAAGAGAGAGATAGACACTGACAGAGAGAGAAAGACAGAGAGAGAGAGACTGTGAGAGACACTGACAGAGAGGGAGAGAGAGAGATTGTGAGAGACACTGACAGAGAGAGAGAGAGAGAGACTGAGACTACACTGTCAGAGAGAGAGAGATAGACACTGACTGAGAGAGAGAAAGACTGAGAGAGAGAGAGACTGTGAGAGACACTGACAGAGAGAGAGACTGTGAGAGTGACTGACAGAGAGAGAGAAAGACTGCGAAAGATACTGACAGAGAGAGAGAGAGACTGTGAGAGACACTGATAGAGAGAGAGAGATAGACACTGACAGAGAGCGACAGAGAGAGACTGTGAGAGACACTGACAGAGAGGGAGAGAGAGAGACTGTGAAAGATACTGACAGAGAGAGACTGAAAGATACTGACAGAGAGAGAGACTGAGTGACACTGACAGAGAGAGAGAGAGTGACTGTGAGACTGACAGAGAGACTGTGAAAGATACAGACAGAGACAAAGAGAGACTGTGAGAGACACTGACAGAGAGAGAGATTGTGAAAGATACTGACAGAGAGAGAGACTGAGTGACACTGATAGAGAGAGAGAGAGACTGTGAGAGACATTGACAGAGAGAGAGAGAGAGAGAGAGAGAGACTGTGAGAGACACTGACAGAGAGAGAGACTGTGAGAGACGCTGATAGAGAGAGGGAGAGACACAGACTGAGAGTCACTGATGGAGAGAGACAGAGACAGTGACAGTGAGAGAGACTGTGAGAGACACTGACAGAGAGAGAGATTGTGAAAGATACTGACAGAGAGAGAGACTGAGTGACACTGACAGAGAGAGAGAGAGACTGTGAGAGACACTGATAGAGAGAGAGAGATAGACACTGACAGAGAGCGACAGAGAGAGACTGTGAGAGACACTGACAGAGAGGGAGAGAGAGAGACTGTGAAAGATACTGACAGAGAGAGACTGAAAGATACTGACAGAGAGAGAGACTGAGTGACACTGACAGAGAGAGAGAGAGTGACTGTGAGACTGACAGAGAGACTGTGAAAGATACAGACAGAGACAAAGAGAGACTGTGAGAGACACTGACAGAGAGAGAGATTGTGAAAGATACTGACAGAGAGAGAGACTGAGTGACACTGATAGAGAGAGAGAGAGACTGTGAGAGACATTGACAGAGAGAGAGAGAGAGAGAGAGACTGTGAGAGACACTGACAGAGAGAGAGACTGTGAGAGACGCTGATAGAGAGAGGGAGAGACACAGACTGAGAGTCACTGATGGAGAGAGACAGAGACAGTGACAGTGAGAGAGACTGTGAGAGACACTGGCAGAGAGAGATAGACACCGACAGAGAGAGTGAGAGTCACAGTCTCTCTCACTCTCTCGCTCTGTCAGTGAATCTCACTCTCTCTCTGTCAGTGTCTCTCTCAGTCTCTCTCACTCTGTCTGTCACTGTCTCTGTCTCTCTCCATCAGTGACTCTCAGTCTGTGTCTCTCCCTCTCTCTATCAGCGTCTCTCACAGTCTCCCTCTCTGTCAGTGTCTCTCACAGTCTCTCTCTCTCTCTCTCTCTCTCTCTCTCTGTCAGTATCTTTCACAGTCTCTTTCTCTCTGTCAGTATCTTTCACAGTCTCTCTCTCTGTCAGTGTCTCTCAGTCCCTTTCTCTCTGTCAGTGTCTCTCACAGTCTCTCTCACTCTCTCTGTCACTGTCTCTGTCTCTCTCCATCAGTGACTCTCAGTCTGTGTCTCTCCCTCTCTCTATCAGCGTCTCTCACAGTCTCTCTCTCTGTCAGTGTCTCTCACAGTCTCTCTTTGTCTCTCTGTCTGTATCTTTCACAGTCTCTCTCTCTGTCAGTGTCTCTCACAGTCTCTCTCTCTTTCTCTGTTAGTGTCTATTTCTCTCTGTCAGTGTCTCTCACAGTCTCTCTCTCTCTCTCTCTCTCTCTCCCTGTTAATGTCTCTCACAGTCTCTCTCTCTCTAGTGTCACTCAGTCTCTCTCTCTGTCAGTATCTTTCACAATCTCTCTCTCTGTCAGTCTCTCACAGTCACTCTCTCTCTCTCTCTCTGTCAATGTCTCTCACAGTCTCTCTCTCTGTCAGTATCTCTCACAGTCTCTCTCTCACTCTCTCGCTCTGTCAGTGAGATATACTGACAGAGAGAGAGACTGAGAGACATTGACAGAGAGAGAGAGTGACTGTGAGAGACTGACAGAGAGAGAGATTGTGAAAGATACTGACAGAGAGAGAGACTGAGTGACATTAACAGGGAGAGAGAGAGAGAGAGACTGTGAGAGACACTGACAGAGAGAAATAGACACAGAGAGAGACTGTGAGAGACACTGACAGAGAGAAATAGACACTGACAGAGAGAGAGGGACTGTGAGAGACACTGATAGAGAGACGGAGAGACACAGATACTGTGAGAGTCACTGATGGAGAGAGAGAGACTGTGAGAGACAGTGATAGAGAGAGTGAGAGAGAGACAGAGACTGTGAGGGACACTGACAGAGAGAGATAGAGAGAAAGAGAGAGAGAGAGACTATCAGAGATACTCACAGAGAGAAAGAGAGACTGAGAGACACTAACATGAGAGAGACAGGGACTTTGAGAGTCACTGACAGAGAGTCTGTGAGAGACACTGACAGAGAGATAGACACTGACAGAGAGAGAGTGAGAGTCACTGACAGAGAGAGAGAGATTGTGAGAGACATTGACAGAGAGAGCGAGATTGAGAGACACTGTCAGAGAGAGAGAGAGACACTGACAGAGCGAGAGAGAGAGAGACTGTGAGAGACATTGACAGAAAGAGAGAGAGACTGTGAGAGACACTGGTATAGAGAGAGAGAGAGAGAGAGAGAGAGAGTCACTGACAGAGCGAGAGAGACTGAGAGACATTGACAGAGAGAGAGACTGTGAATGACACTGACACTGACAGAGAGAGAGAGACAATGAGAGACACTGACAGAGAGAGAGAGACTGAGAGAGACTCTAACAGAGAGAGAGACTGAAAGATACTGACAGAGACAAAGAGAGACTGTGAGAGACACTGACAGAAAGAGAGACAGACACTGACAGAGACAGACAGAGAGAGACTGTGAGGTACACTGACAGAGAGAGAGAGAGACTGTGAGAGATACTGAGTGAGGGAGAGAGACTGAGAGAGACACTGGTATAGAGAGAGAGAGAGAGAGAGTCACTGACAGAGCGAGACAGACTGTGAGAGAATCTGACAGAGAGCGACTGTGAAAGATACTGACAGAGAGAAAGAGACTGTGGGAGACACTGACAGAGAGAGAGAGAGACAGAGAGACTCTGACAGAGAGAGAGACTGAAAGATACTGACAGAGAGACAAAGAGAGACTGTGAGAGACACTGACAGAGAGAGAGAGACTGTGAAAGATACTGACAGAGAGAGAGAAATAGACACTGACAGAGAGAGAGAGGGACTGTGAGAGACGCTGATAGAGAGAGAGGGAGACACAGAGACTGTGAGAGTCACTGATGGAGAGAGAGAGACAGAGACAGAGACTGTGAGAGACAGTGACAGAGAGAGTGAGAGAGAGAGAGATAGTCTCTCTCTCTCTCTGTCAGAGTCTATCAGAGATACTGACAGAGAGAGAGAGACTGTGAGAGACACTGACAGAGAGAAAGAGAGACTGTGGGAGATACTGACAGAGAGAGAGAGAGAGAGACAGAGAGACTCTGACAGAGAGAGAGACTGAAAGATACTGACAGAGAGACAGAGAGACTGTGAGAGACACTGACAGGGAGACAGAGAGAGAGATTGTGAGAGACACTGACAGAGAGAGATTGTGAAATATATTGACAGAGAGAGAGAGAGACTGAGAGTCACTGATAGAGAGAGAGAGACTCTGAGAGACAGACTGTGAGAGACACTGACAGAGAGAGTGAGAGACACTGACAGAGAGAGAGAGAGAGAGAGAGAGAGAGAGACACTGACAGAGACAGAGAGACTGTGAGAGCCACTGACAGAGAGGGAGAGACTGTGAGAGTCACTGATAGAGAGAGAGGGACTGTGAGAGAAACTGACAGAGAGAGAGAGATAGACACTGACAGAGAGAGAGAGAGATTGTGAGAGACACTGACAGAGAGAGAGAGACAGACAGTGACTGTAAGAGATACTGACAGAAAGAGAGAGAGACTGTGAGAGACACTGACAGAGAGAGAGACTGTGAGAGATACTGCCAGAGAGAGACTGACAGAGAGAGAGAATGTGAGAGAAACTGTTAGAGAGAGAGAGACACACTGACAGAGAGAGAGAGATTGTGAGAGACACTGATAGAGAGAGAGATTGTGAGAGACACTGACAGAGAGAGAGAGACTGTGGGAGTCACTGACAGAGAGAGAAAGACTATGAACGATACTGACAGAGAGAGAGAATGTGAGAGAAACTGTTAGAGAGAGAGAGAGATAGACACTGACAGAGAGAGACAGAGAGACACTGTGAGTGACACTGACAGAGAGAGAGAGAGACTGAGAGACACTGACAGAGAGAGAGAGACTGTGAAAGATACTGACAGAGAGAGAGAGAGAGAGAGAGAGAGAGACAAAGAGACTGTGTGAGACACTGACAGAGAGAGAGAGACTGTGAAAGATACTGACAGAGAGAGAGACTGAGTGACACTGATAGAGAGAGCGAGACACTGACAGAGAGAGAGAGTGAGACTGTGAGGGACACTGACAGAGAGAGACTGTGAAAGATACTGACAGAGAGACTGAGTGACACTGATAGAGAGAGAGAGACTGTGAGAGACACTGACAGAGAGAGAGAGAGAGACTGTGAGAGACACTGACAGAGAGGGAGAGAGACTGTGAGAAACACTGACAGAGAGAGAGAGAGAGAGAGACACAATGAGACTACACTGTCCGAGAGAGATAGACACTGACAGAGAGAGAGAGACTGCGAGAGACAGAGAGACTGTGATAGACACTGACATAGAGACAGAGACTGTGAGAGACACTGTCAGAGAGAGAGAGAGAGACTGAGAGTGACTGACAGAGAAAGAGAGAGAGAGACTGTGTAAGATACTGACAGAGAGAGAGAGAGACTGTGGGAGACACTGACAGAGAGAGATAGACACTGACAGAGAGCGACAGAGAGAGACTGTGAGTGACACTGTCAGAGAGAGAGAGATTGTGAAAGATACTGACAGAGAGAGAGAGAGACAGAGACACTGTGAGAGATACTGATAGAGAGACAGAGACTGTGAGAGACAGAGAGATTGTGAGAGACGCTGATCCCATAGTGTTCAGGGATGTGTAGGTTAGGGTGGATTGGCCATGCTGGATTACCCATAGTGCTCAGGGATATGCAGGTTAGGGTGGATTGGCCATGCTAAATTACCCCATAGTGTTCAGGGATGTGTAGGTTAGGGTGGATTGGCCATGCTAAATTACCCCATAGTGTTCAGGGATGTGCAGGTTAGGGTGGATTGGCCATGCTAAATTACTCCATAGTGTTCCAGGATGTGCAGGTTAGGGTGGATTGGCCATGCTAAATTACCCCATAGTGTTCAGGGATGTGTAGGTTTGGGTGGATTGGCCATGCTAAATTACCCATAGTGTTCAGGGATGTGTAGGTTAGGGTGGATTGGCCATGCTAAATTACCCCATAGTGTTCAGGGATATGTAGGTTAGGGTGGATTGGCCATGCTAAATTACCCTATAGTGTTCAGGGATGTGTAGGTTAGGGTGGATTGGCCATGCTAAATTACCCCACAGTGTTCAGGGATGTGTAGGTTAGGGTGGATTGGCCATGCTAAATTACCCATAGTGTTCAGGGATGTGTAGGTTAGGGTGGATTGGCCATGCTAAATTACCCCATAGTGTTCAGGGACTGTGTAGGTTAGGGTGGATTGGCCATGCTAAATTACCCCATAGTGTTCAGGGATGTGTAGGTTAGGGTGGGTTGTCCGTGGGAAATTATTCCAACGTGTTAGGTGCATTCGTCAGGTGTAAATGTAGGGGAGGGGTATTTGTTTGTATGGGTTACTCTTCAGAGGGTCAGTGTGGGCTTGTTGGGCCGAAGGGCCTGTTTCCACTCGGTCGGGGAATCTCACCTGATGTCAACTCAGAGCGGAACAATGAAACAATGGCCGACAAGTCGAAGTTCGAAGGGCAGAGGGAGAGCGAGTGTTCAGTGGCCTGTTTCCACACAGCTCCCCGGCTGCATGTCCCGATAGAGTGTTCTGAGCTGAGAGCTGGCTACATTCCCCCCTCACCCCCTCGATTTACCCTCGAGGAACAGAAAAGCTGAAAGACTCCCGCGGTGATTTACAGGAACAAAGACGGTCTTTCACCTTGGGGGGGAGAAACCCAGCCGTTTCGGAGCCCGGCCTGGTTTCCCCCCCCCCCCTTCTCTGAGAGACACCGAGGGGACAGTATCGCCCTTTGGGACGGGCTGTTGGAAGGATCTGTCAGGGATATCTCTCTGCAGGTGTTCCTTAAGGGGCAGTGTGGGAGACCCCAACCACCTCCAGGTGCTTCATCGATGGCCTTTCCCCCCCCACCCCGCGCTCTCCATGAGGTGGATGGGGGCATGTTCCCCAACAGGGGCAATGGGGACCTGTTCAGTTCGTCAAGGTGGTGGGGCAGGAACACGATGGGCTGAATGGTCTTCCTCTGCGCTGACGTCTCCCTGGGTCTCAGGAACCCAGCCCGGTCTCATTTCGGAGGAAACGTGATGGTGGGGGGTACATCAACAAAGACCAGGGTGGTTTTCCCATCAGCCACTGGGAAGGGGTGGGGTGAGCAGACGACAGACACCATCTTCAGAGAGAGAGTCACCTGGCCCTTCCCATCAGCCCCCTTGGGGTGGGGGTAGGAGGGTGCTACGCCAATGCAGACCCCGTTTGCACAGCGGAGTGGAGTGTCTGTGAGGAGCCTCCCCGGAGTTTCTGCTCTCGGGATGGGAGAGGAAAGGGAGCCTGGGTTTGTTACATTCAGCAGGAGATCAGAGACAGATTAGGGACAGCTCTGTGTCACAGCCTCACCCTCCCTCCCTCCATCACTCAGGGAGGTGCAGCAGCTCTGTCAGTGGGTACTGCCCACGTTCCATCCATTAGGGACAGCTCTGTGTCACAGCCTCACCCTCCCTCCCTCCCTCCCTCCCTCACCCAGTGAGGTGCAGCAGCTCTGTCAGTGGGTACTGCCCACGTTCCACCCATTAGGGACAGCTCTGTGTCACAGCCTCACCCTCCCTCCCTCCCTCACCCAGTGAGGTGCAGCAGCTCTGTCAGTGGGTGCTGCCCACGTTCCACCCATTAGGGACAGCCCTGTGTCACAGCCTCACCCTCCCTCCCTCCCTCCATCACCCAGTGAGGTGCAGCAGCTCTGTCAGTGGGTACTGCCCATGTTCCACCCATTAGGGACAGCCCTGTGTCACAGCCTCACCCTCCCTCCCTCCATCACCCAGTGAGGTGCAGCAGCTCTGTCAGTGGGTACTGCCCACGTTCCATCCATTAGGGACAGCTCTGTGTCACAGCCTCACCCTCCCTCCCTCCCTCCATCACCCAGTGAGGTGCAGCAGCTCTGTCAGTGGGTACTGCCCACGTTCCATCCATTAGGGACAGCTCTGTGTCACAGCCTCACCCTCCCTCCCTCCCTCCATCACGCAGTGAGGTGCAGCAGCTCTGTCAGTGGGTACTGCCCACGTTCCATCCATTAGGGACAGCTCTGTGTCACAGCCTCACCCTCCCTCCCTCCCTCCCTCCCTCACCCAGTGAGGTGCAGCAGCTCTGTCAGTGGGTACTGCCCACGTTCCATCCCCAATATGACCCATCTAGGCTGTACCTTTCTACAGTCTCCCTCCACTGGGAGGGACCTTATGTTCTCTCTCCCCTTCCCGGGACAGACATTCACTCCCCCCACCCCACCCCCCCAACCTCGCAATCCCCCACACCATGACTCTGCTGCCTAAGGTTTTGCACAGTCATTGAAGCGATCGATATCTCTCTGTCTCCTCCCTCTCTCTCTCTCTCTCTCTCTCTCTCTCTCTCTCTCTCTCTCCTGTCTGTCTCTCTCTCTGTCTCTGTTTCTCTCTCTCACTCTCTTTCTCTCTGTTTTTCTCTCTTTCTCTCTCTCTCTGTCTCTCTCTCTCTCCAACGTCTCTCCATTTCACACCCCGGCCTCAGCCCCCATCCTGGAGCTGTTTGCAAACTGACCACCCGGTTCTGATGCCCAGTCTGTAACACTGTGTAACCCGTCATGGGGCAGAGTTTCAGGGGGATGAGGCAGGAGAAGGCACTGAGTTATAGAGTCATAGAGATGTACAGCACAGAAACAGACCTTTCGGTCCAACCCGTCCATGCCGACCAGATATCCCAACCCAATCTAGTCCCACCTGCCAGCACCCGGCCCATATCCCTCCAAACTCTTCCTATTCATATACCCATTCAGATGCCTCTTAAATGTTGTAATTGGACCAGCCTCCACCACTTCCTCTGGCAGCTCATTCCATACACGCACCACCCTCTGAGTGAAAAAGTTGCCCCTTAGGTCTCTTTTATATCTTTCCCCTCTCACCCTAAACCTATGCCCCTTTAGTTCTGGACTCCCCCACCCCAGGGAAAAGACTTTGTCTATTTACCCTATCCATGTCCCTCATGATTTTATAAACCTCTATAAGGTCACCCCTCAGCCTCCGACGCTCCAGGGAAAACAGCCCCAGCCTGTTCAGCCTCTCCCTGTAGCTCAAACCCTCCAACCCTGGCAACATCCTTGTAAATCTTTTCTGAACCCTTTCAAGTTTCACAACATCTTTCCGATAGGAAGGAGACCAGAATTGCATGCAATATTCCAACAGTGGCCTAATCAATGTCCTTTACAGCCGCAACATGACCTCCCAACTCCTGTACTCAATACTCTGACCAATAAAGGAAAGCATACCAAACGCCTTCTTCACTAGCCTATCTACCTGCGACTCCACTTTCAAGGAGCTATGAACCTGCACTCCAAGGTCTGTTTGTTCAGCAACCCTCCCTAGGACCTTACCATTAAGTGTATAAGTCCTGCTAAGATTTGCTTTCCCAAAATGCAGCACCTCGCATTTATCTGAATTAAACTCCATCTGCCACTTCTCAGCCCATTGACCCATCTGGTCCAGATCCTGTTGTAATCTGAGGTAACCCTCTTCGCTGTCCACTACACCTCCAATTTTGGTCTCATCTGCAAACTTACTAACTGTACCTCTTATGCTCGCATCCAAATTATTGATGTAAATGACAAAAAGGAGAGGACCCAGCACCGATCCTTGTGGTACTCCACTGGTCACAGGCCTCCAGTCTGAAAAACAACCCTCCACCACCATCCTCTGTCTTCTACCTTTGAGCCAGTTCTGTATCCAAATGGCTAGTTCTTCCCTGTGTTGTGCAGCCCACAGAGCTAGGTACACAGGCAACTGGCCGAATGGTCACAGTGAGCAGGATAATATTCTGTGCTAGCATTCCCTGCCTTTACCGAGGCCTCAGCAATACATTGAGCTGTGGGGAGAGTCACTTCCTGCTTCTCGTCTGTAAATATCTGTACACTGACTGGTGTCTCTCAGTCCCCTCTCTCTCTCAGGGAGAAATCTGTACACTGACTGGTGTCTCTCAGTCCTCTCTCTCTCTCTCTCAGGAGATATCTGTACACTGACTGGTGTCTCTCAGTCTCCTCTCTCTCTCAGGAAGATATCTGTACTCTGACTGGTGTCTCTCAGTCCCCTCTCTCTCTCTCAGGAGATATCTGTACACTGACTGGTGTCTCTCAGTCCACTCTCGCACTCAGGGAGATATCTGTACACTGACTGGTGTCGCTTAGTCCCCTCTCTCTATCTCAGGGAGATATCTGTACACTGACTGGTGTCTCTCAGTCCCTTCTCTCTCAGGGAGATATCTGTACACTGACTGGTGTCTCTCAGTCCCCTCTCTCTCTCTCAGGGAGATATCTGTATACTGACTGGTGTCTCTCAGTCCCTTCTCTCTCAGGGAGATACCTGTACACTGACTGGTGTCTCTCAGTCCCCTGTCTCTCTCAGGGAGATATCTGTACACTGACTGGTGTCTCTCAGTCCCTTCTCTCTCAGGGAGATATCTGTACACTGACTGGTGTCTCTCAGTCCCCGCTCTCTCTCAGGGAGATATCTGTACACTGACTGGTGTCTCTCAGTCCCTCTCTCTCTCAGGGAGATATCTGTACACTGACTGGTGTCTCTCAGTCCCCTCTCTCTCTCAGGGAGATATCTGTACACTGACTGGTGTCTCTCAGTCCCCCCTCTCTCTCAGGGAGATATCTGTACACTGACTGGTGTCTCTCAGTCCCTCTCTCTCTCAGGGAGGTATCTGTACACTGACTGGTGTCTCTCAGTCCCTCTCTCTCTCAGGGAGGTATCTGTACACTGACTGGTGTCTCTCAGTCCCCTCTCTCTCTCAGGGAGATATCTGTACACTGACTGGTGTCTCTCAGTCCCTTCTCTCTCAGGGAGATATCTGTACACTGACTGGTGTCTCTCAGTCCCCCCTCTCTCTCAGTGAGATATCTGTACACTGACTGGTGTCTCTCAGTCCCCCTCTCTCTCAGGGAGATTTCTGTACACTGACTGGTGTCTCTCAGTCCCCTGTCTCTCTCTGGGAGATATCTGTACACTGACTGGTGTCTCTCAGTCCCTTCTCTCTCAGGGAGATATCTGTACACTGACTGGTGTCTCTCAGTCCCCTCTCTCTCTCAGGGAGATATCTGTACACTGACTGGTGTCTCTCAGTCCCTCTCTCTCTCAGGGAGATATCTGTACACTGACTGGTGTCTCTCAGTCCCCTCTCTCTCTCAGGGAGATATCTGTACACTGACTGGTGTCTCTCAGTCCCCCCTCTCTCTCAGGGAGATATCTGTACACTGACTGGTGTCTCTCAGTCCCTCTCTCTCTCAGGGAGGTATCTGTACACTGACTGGTGTCTCTCAGTCCCTCTCTCTCTCAGGGAGGTATCTGTACACTGACTGGTGTCTCTCAGTCCCCTCTCTCTCTGGGAGATATCTGTACACTGACTGGTGTCTCTCAGTTCCCTGTCTCTCTCAGGGAGATATCTGTACACTGACTGGTGTCTCTCAGTCCCCTCTCTCTCTCAGGGAGATATCTGTTCACTGACTGGTGTCTCTCAGTCCCCTCTCTCTCTCAGGGAGATATCTGTACACTGACTGGTGTCTCTCAGTCCCCTCTCTCTCTCAGGGAGATATCTGTACACTGACTGGTGTCTCTCAGTCCCCTCTCTCACTCAGGGAGATATCTGTACACTGACTGGTGTCTCTCAGTCCCCTCTCTCTCTCAGGGAGATATCTGTACACTGACTGGTGTCTCTCAGTCCCTCTCTCTCTCAGGGAGATATCTGTACACTGACTGGTGTCTCTCAGTCCCCTCTCTCTCTCAGGGAGATATCTGTACACTGACTGGTGTCTCTCAGTCCCCCCTCTCTCTCAGGGAGATATCTGTACACTGACTGGTGTCTCTCAGTCCCTCTCTCTCTCAGGGAGGTATCTGTACACTGACTGGTGTCTCTCAGTCCCTCTCTGTCTCTAGGAGATATCTGTATACTGACTGGTGTCTCTCAGTCCCCTCTCTCTCTCTCAGGGAGATATCTGTACACTGACTGGTGTCTCTCAGTCCCCTGTCTCTCTCAGGGAGATATCTGTACACTGACTGGTGTCTCTCAGTCCCCTCTCTCTCTCAGGGAGATATCTGTTCACTGACTGGTGTCTCTCAGTCCCCTCTCTCTCTCAGGGAGATATCTGTACACTGACTGGTGTCTCTCAGTCCCCTCTCTCTCTCAGGGAGATATCTGTACACTGACTGGTGTCTCTCAGTCCCCTCTCTCACTCAGGGAGATATCTGTTCACTGGCTGGTGTCTCTCAGTCCCCTCTCTCTCTCAGGGAGATATATGTACACTGACTGGTGTCTCTCAGTCCCCCCTCTCTCTCAGGGAGATATCTGTACACTGACTGGTGTCTCTCAGTCCCTCTCTCTCCCTCAGGGAGATATCTGTACACTGACTGGTGTCTCTCAGTCCCCTCTCTCACAGGGACATATCTGTACACTGACTGGTGTCTCTCAGTGCCCTCTCTCCCTCAGGGAGATATCTGTACACTGACTGGTGTCTCTCAGTCCCCTCTCTCTCTCAGGGAGATATCTGTACACTGACTGGTGTCTCTCAGTCCCTCTCTGTCTCTAGGAGATATCTGTATACTGACTGGTGTCTCTCAGTCCCCTCTCTCTCTCTCAGGGAGATATCTGTACACTGACTGGTGTCTCTCAGTCCCCTCTCTCTCGGGGAGATATCTGTACACTGACTGGTGTCTCTCAGTCCCCTCTCTCTCAGGGAGATATCTGTACACTGACTGGTGTCTCTCAGTCCCTCTCTCTCTCAGGGAGATATCTGTACACTGACTGGTGTCTCTCAGTCCCCTCTCTCTCAGGGAGATATCTGTACACTGACTGGGGTCTCTCAGTCCCCTCTCTCTCTGACTGTGAGCAGGGTAATATTTTGTGTTCACACTCCCTTCCTTTACTGGAGTCCGTCAACTTACTGAGACGTGGCGAGAAACCACTTCCTGCTTCTCGTCTGTAAATGGACGCTGACTTTTTGCATTTCCCGTTTCCTGTCGTTCTCCGCTCCCCGGGCACGGAGTGATTTCGTCCCGGAACTTTCCTCTGTTCCCCCTCCCCACTCCCCCAGGAGCTTTCACGGGACTGTCAGGATTGGAGCCAGCTCAACCCCGCCAGTTCCGCTCCCCCGGGCATCGCTGTCGATGGACTCAATGATGTTGGAGCTGTTGGGCGTACTGTTCCTCGTCTGCTCCATGTCTGGTAGGTTCCCATCCCCCTCACCCTCCCATCCCCCTCCCCTCAGACAGAGCCCTCCCCCTCACCCCCCTCCCCTCAGACAGAGCTCCCCCCCTCACTCCCCTCACCATCCCATCCTCCTCCCCTCAGACAGAGCCCTCCCCCTCATCCCCCCCCCTCAGCAGAGCCCTCCCCCTCATCCCCCTCACCCTCCCATCCCCCCCCCCTCAGACAGAGCCCTCCCCCACATCCCCCTCCCCTCAGACAGAGCCCCCCCCATCCCCCTCACCCTCCCATCCCCCTCCCCTCAGAAAGAGCCCTCTCCTCACACCCCTCAACCCCCTCCCCTCAGAGAGAGCGACCTTCCCTCACACCCCTCCCCTCAGACAGAGCCCACCCTCTCGCCCCTCCCCTCAGACCGAGCCCTCCCCTCACCCCCCTCCCCTCAGACCGAGCCCTCCCCCTCAACCCCCTCCCATTGGAGAGTGCGACACTCCCTCACCCCCCTCCCCTCAGACACAGCCCTCACCTCACCCCCCTCCCCTCAGACGCAGCCATCCCCCTCACTCCCCTCCCCTCAGAGAGAGCGACCTTCCCTCACACCCCTCCCCTCAGACAGAGCCCACCCTCTCGCCCCTCCCCTCAGACCGAGCCCTCCCCTCACCCCCCTCCCCTCAGACCGAGCCCTCCCCCTCAACCCCCTCCCGTTGGAGAGTGCGACACTCCCTCACCCCCCTCCCCTCAGACACAGCCCTCACCTCACCCCCCTCCCCTCAGACGCAGCCATCCCCCTCACTCCCCTCCCCTCAGAGAGAGCGACCTTCCCTCACACCCCTCCCCTCAGACACAGCGCTCCCCTCACCCCCCCCTCCCCTTGGACAGAGGCCTCTGCCTAACCCCCCTCCCCTCAGAGAGAGCGACCTTCCCTCACCCTCCTCCCCTCAGACAGAGCCCTCCCCGTATCCCCCCTCCACTCAGGCAGAGCCCTCCCCCCTCAACCCCTCCCCTCAGACAGAGCCCTTCCCCTCACACCTGTCCTCTCAGACAGAGCCCTCTACCTCACCCCCCTCCCCTCAGACAGAGCCCTTCCCCTCACACCTGTCCTCTCAGACAGAGCCCTCTACCTCACCCCCCTCCCCTCAGACAGAGCCCTCCCCCTCATCCCCCTCCCCTCAGACAGAGCCCTCCCCCTCACCACCCTCCCCTCAGAGAGAGCGACCTTCCCTTACCACCCTCCCCTTGGACTGAGCCCTCCCCTCGGAGAGTGCCCTCCCCCTCCCCCCCCCCCTCCCCCCCCTCCCCTCGGAGAGTGCGACACTCCCTCACCTCCCTCCCCTCGGACAGAGTCCTCCCCCTCACCCCCCTCCCATCGGAGAGTACCCTCCCCCTCACCCCCCTCCCCTCGGAGAGTGCCCTTCCCCTCACCCCCCTGTACTCGGACAGAGCCCTCCCCCTCATCCCCCTCCCCTCAGACAGAGCCCTCCCCCTCATCCCGTCCGCTCCGACACTGCGGCACACCCTCAGTACTGACCCTGCGACAGTGCGGCACTTCCTCAGCACTGACCCTCGGACAGTGCGGCCCTCCCTCAGCACTGACCCTCCGACAGTGCGGCACTCCCTCAGTACTGACCCTCCGACAGTGCGGCGCTCCCTCAGCACTGACCCTCCGACAGTGCAGCACTCCCTCAGTACTGACCCTCCCACACAGTGCGGCACTCCCTCAGTACTAACCCTTTGACAGTGCAGCACTCCCTCAGTACTGACCCTCCCACACAGTGCGGCCCTCCCTCAGTACTGACCCTCCGACAGTGCGGCCCTCCCTCAGTTCTGACCCTCCGACAGTGCGGCACTCCCTCAGTACTGACCCTCCGACAGTGCGCCACTTCCTCAGTACTGACCCTCCGACAGTGCGGCACTTCCTCAGTACTGACCCTCTGACAGTGCGGCACTTCCTCAGCACTGACCCTCCGACAGTGCGGCCCTCCCTCAGCACTGACCCTCTGACAGTGCGGCACTCCCTCCGCACTGACCCTTTGACAGTGCAGCACTCCCTCAGTACTGACCCTCCAACAGTGCGGCCCTCCCTCAGTTCTGACCCTCCGACAGTGCGGCACTCCCTCAGTACTGACCCTCCGACAGTGCACAACTTCCTCAGTACTGACCCTCCGACAGTGCGGCACTTCCTCAGTACTGACCCTCTGACAGTGCGGCACTTCCTCAGCACTGACCCTCCGACAGTGCGGCCCTCCCTCAGCACTGACCCTCTGACAGTGCGGCACTCCCTCCGCACTGACCCTTTGACAGTGCAGCACTCCCTCAGTACTGACCCTCCCACACAGTGCGGCACTCCCTCAGTACTAACCCTTTGACAGTGCAGCACTCCCTCAGTACTGATCCTCCCACACAGTGCGGCACTCCCTCAGTACTGACCCTGCGATAGTGCGGCACTCCCTCCGTACTGACCCTTTGACAGTGCGGCACTCCCTCAGTACTGACCCTCTCACACAGTGCGGCACTCCCTCAGTACTGACCCTCCGACAGTGCGGCCCTCCCTCAGTTCTGATCCTACGACAGTGTGGCACTCCCTCAGTACTGACCCTCCGACAGTGCGGCCCTCCCTCAGTACTGACCCTCCGACAGTGCGGCCCTCCCTCAGTACTGACCCTCTCACACAGTGCGGCACTCCCTCAGTACTGACCCTCCGACAGTGCGGCCCTCCCTCAGTTCTGATCCTACGACAGTGTGGCACTCCCTCAGTACTGACCCTCCGACAGTGCGGCACTCCCTCAGTACTGAACCTCCGACAGTGCGGCCCTCCGTCAGTACTGACCCTCCGACAGTGCGGCACTCCCTCAGTACTGACCCTCCGACAGTGCATCAATCCCTCAGTACTGACCCTCCGACAGTGCGACACTCCCTCAGTACTGACCCTCCGACAGTGCGGCCCTCCCTCAGTACTGACCCTCCGACAGTGCGGCCCTCCCTCAGTACTGACAGGTGATATCTGAGTCTTATCTCCCTGAGAGACAGAAACAGAGACAGAGAGGAGTGATATGTTGTGAGGAGTGAAGGAGTGTGGTACATGGTTTGGACTTGAGCTGATTTATGTGCAGGGTCTGGTGGCCTTTGAGAGGGGCAGAGGGGGAGAGAAATGGAGATTTGTAGGGAGTGAGACAGGGTACTGGACAGGGAGAGTGTAACTAACATTGATATCTTCTCCATTTGAAGGTCAGGGTGTGGTGGATATTAAAACTCCAGCCCTCCCTGTGAATGGGACTGTGGGACACTCTGCCTGGTTACCTGTGGAAATAGACCCCATCCCAGAGGAGGCAGAAATCTCCTGGAAATTCCGTGAAATTGGTCGTTCAGAAACTATCGCTCGATTGGACACCAGTGACGGGAAAATTAAAATATTTGAAGACACCGGGTTTGAAGGAAGGGTCAAAGTGCACACGAACCTGACCCTTCAGATAAATGACCTGAGGTTGGGTGATGGAGGGATTTACACAGTGACTGTTACAGGAGGAGGAAGAGATTATACAGGAACGGTTACTCTGCAGATCTATGGTGAGTTTATTCATCACAATCACACAGTCCCTGTCCTTCACTGAGAGGGGTGGGGGGGAGTCTCTCTGTGTCCCTGTCCCTCAGTGAGGGGGGTGGGGGGGAGTCTCTCTGTGTCCCTGTCCCTCAGTGAGGGGGGAGTCTCTCTGTGTCCCTGTCCCTCAGTGAGGAGGGGGGAGTCTCTCTGTGTCCCTGTCCCTCAGTGAGGGGGAGGGGGGGAGTCTCTCTGTGTCCCTGTCCCTCAGTGAGGGGGGTGGCGGGGGGGGAGTCTCTCTGTGTCCCTGTCCCTCAGTGAGGGGGGAGTCTCTCTGTGTCACGGTCCCTCAGTGAGGAGGGGGAGTCTCCCCCTGTCCCTCAGTGAGAGGGGTGGGGGGGGAGTCTCTCTGTGTCCCTGTCCCTCAGTGAGGGGGGGGGGGGGGGGAGAGTCTCTCTGTGTCCCTGTCCCTCAGTGAGTGGGGAGTCTCTCTGTGTCCCTGTCCCTCAGTGAGGGGGGAGTCTCTCTGTGTCCCTGTCCCTCAGTGAGGGGGGGAGTCTCTCTGTGTCCCTGTCCCTCAGTGAGGGGGGGAGTCTCTCTGTGTCCCTGTCCCTCAGTGAGGGGGAGGGGGGAATCTCTCTGTGTCCCTGTCCCTCAGTGAGGGGGAGGGGGGAATCTCTCTGTGTCCCTGTCCCTCAGTGAGGGGGAGGGGGGAATCTCTCTGTGTCCCTGTCCCTCAGTGAGGGGGGGGAGAGTCTCTCTGTGTCCCTGTCCCTCAGTGAGTGGGGAGTCTCTCTGTGTCCCTGTCCCTCAGTGAGGGGGGAGTCTCTCTGTGTCCCTGTCCCTCAGTGAGGGGGAGGGGGGAGTCTCTCTGTGTCCCTGTCCCTCAGTGAGGGGGGAGTCTCTCTGTGTCCCTGTCCCTCAGTGAGGGGGGAGTCTCACTGTGTCCCTGTCCCTCAGTGAGGGGGGCGTCTCTCTGTGTCACGGTCCCTCAGTGAGGAGGGGGAGTCTCCCCCTGTCCCTCAGTGAGAGGGGTGGGGGGGGAGTCTCTCTGTGTCCCTGTCCCTCAGTGAGGGGGGGGGGGGGGGGGGAGAGTCTCTCTGTGTCCCTGTCCCTCAGTGAGTGGGGAGTCTCTCTGTGTCCCTGTCCCTCAGTGAGGGGGGAGTCTCTCTGTGTCCCTGTCCCTCAGTGAGGGGGGGAGTCTCTCTGTGTCCCTGTCCCTCAGTGAGGGGGGGAGTCTCTCTGTGTCCCTGTCCCTCAGTGAGGGGGAGGGGGGAATCTCTCTGTGTCCCTGTCCCTCAGTGAGGGGGAGGGGGGAATCTCTCTGTGTCCCTGTCCCTCAGTGAGGGGGAGGGGGGAATCTCTCTGTGTCCCTGTCCCTCAGTGAGGGGGGGGAGAGTCTCTCTGTGTCCCTGTCCCTCAGTGAGTGGGGAGTCTCTCTGTGTCCCTGTCCCTCAGTGAGGGGGGAGTCTCTCTGTGTCCCTGTCCCTCAGTGAGAGGGGGAGTCTCTCTGTGTCCCTGTCCCTCAGTGAGAGGGGGTGTCTCCCTGTGTCCCTGTCCCTCAGTGAGGGGGTGGTCGGGGGTGAGTCTGGAGTTGGGAGACAGTGGGATGTTTCTGGGAGTTACTCACAGCCTGTCCCTTGTTCACACAGAGCCTGTGTCTGTGCCCAGTGTGGAGCTGATTGAGAACATCACTGCTGAGAGCTGTAATGTGACCCTGCTTTGCTCTGCGGAGATGGGGAGTAACATCAGCTATACCTGGACATCGCTCGGAACCAACCAGACAGATAGGGAGGTGGAACAGCTCTCCGGGAACACGGGGGAACTGAAACTGTCAGTGGGACTGTCTGACCCCATCCACTATCGGTGTACGGTGTGGAACGCAGTCAGTGAGGAGAGCACGGAGATCAGGATAGACCCACCCTGTACAGGTCAGTGTCTGTCCTACAGTCCACAGCAACAGTAGGACATGGCGAGAGAGAGAGACAATGTGTGCAGGAGAGAAGGAGGCATGTGGAGACTGAAGGGACAGAGTCGAACAGAACAGAGCCAGACTGTGGTTGGGTGGGTGGCAGGGGGGAAGCAGAGTGATTTTCTTGCACGGGATGTGTTTGTATCAAATGGAATGCTTATTTCAGAGAGTACAGAGTTTCAAGGTAGGAAGGTTTTGCTAAAACTATACAAGATACTAGTCAGAGCGCGGCTGGAACACAGTGAACAGTTTTGGAGCCCTGTATCTGAGGGAGGACAGACTGAGGGCTGTCCCAGGGAAGGTTCATTCGGCCGATCCCGGGGGATGGAAGGACTCCCTGATTGAGGGGAACGTGAGTAGGTTGGGCCCGCACTCTTTGGACTTGAGAGGAATGGGGGGCATCCTTATTGAAACACACAAGAGGGGAACTGGACAGGGGGGAGATGTGGGGAGGTCGTTTCCCCCTGGTGTGTGTAGTGGGGGGGAGACTAGGACCCAGAGGGGAATCATCTCAGAGTAAGGGGTCTCCCATCGGAGAGAGAGGCAGAGAGGGGATTCCTTATCTCTTCGAGGGGATGGGATCTGGGGGATTCTTTCCCACAGAGGCCTGGCGAGACCGGGTCAGTCAAGGCCGAGACTGAGAGGGGTGCTGGGAGGGGAAGAGAGAGGGAGAGACAGGCAGAACAAGAGAGAGAAAGAGAGAGAGAGAGACAGAACGAGACAGAGAGGGAGAGGAGGGAGAGAGGAAGAGACAGAGACAGAGGGAGGTTTTTAATCAGGTAAGGAAGGGAGGGTGGATGGGGAAAAGGCAGGAAAAAGGGGTTTGAGGATTATCAGACCAGCTACAATCTCATTGATGGACAGAGTAGAGTTGATGGGCCAAATGGGATGGAACGGGGGCTCTGTGGTTAGCACCGCTGTCTCACAACACCAGAAACCCCGGTTCAATCCCAGACTCGGGGGCGACTGTCTGTGTGGAGTTTGCACATTCCCGCCGTGTCTGCGTGGGTTTCCTCCCACACTCCAAAGATGTGTAGGTTAGAGTGGATTGGCCATGCTAACTTACCCCATAGTGTTCAGGGATGTGAAGGTTAGGGTGGATTGGCCATGCTAACTTACCCCATAGTGCTCAGGGATGTGAAGGTTAGGGTGGATTGGCCATGCTAAATTACCCCATAGTGTTCAGGGATGTGTAGGTTAGGGTGGATTGGTCATGCTAAATTACCCCATAGTGTTCAGGGATTTGCACGTTAGGGTGGATTGGCCATTCTAAATTACCCCATAGTGTTCAGGGATGTGCAGGTTAGGGTGGATTGGCCATGCTAAATGACCCCATAGTGTTCAGGGATGTGTAGGTTAGGGTGGATTGGCCATGCTAAATTACCCCATAGTGTTCAGGGATGTGTAGGTTAGGGTGGATTGGCCATGCTAACTTACCCCATAGTGTTCAGGGATGTGAAGGTTAGGGTGGATTGGCCATGCTAACTTACCCCATAGTGCTCAGGGATGTGAAGGTTAGGGTGGATTGGCCATGCTAACTTACCCCATAGTGTTCAGGGATGTGAAGGTTAGGGTGGATTGGCCATGCTAACTTACCCCATAGTGTTCAGGGATGTGAAGGTTAGGGTGGATTGGCCATGCTAACTTACCCCATAGTGCTCAGGGATGTGAAGGTTAGGGTGGATTGGCCATGCTAAATTACCCCATAGTGTTCAGGGATGTGTAGGTTAGGGTGGATTGGTCATGCTAAATTACCCCATAGTGTTCAGGGATTTGCACGTTAGGGTGGATTGGCCATTCTAAATTACCCCATAGTGTTCAGGGATGTGCAGGTTAGGGTGGATTGGCCATGCTAAATTACCCCATAGTGTTCAGGGATGTGTAGGTTAGGGTGGATTGGCCATGCTAAATTACCCCATAGTGTTCAGGGATGTGTAGGTTAGGGTGGATTGGCCATGCTAAATTACCCCATAGTGTTCAGGGATGTGTAGGTTAGGGTGGATTGGCCATGCTAAATTACCCCACAGTGTTCAAGGATGTGCAGGTTAGGGTGGATTGGCCATGCTAAATTTCCCCACAGTGTTCAAGGATGTGCAGGTTAGGGTGGATTGGCCATGCTAAATTTCCCCATACTGTTCAGGATGTGTAGGTTAGGGTGGATTGGCCGTGCTAAATTACCCCACAGTGTTCAGGGATGTGTAGGTTAGGGTGGATTGGCCATGCTAAATTACCCCATAGTGTTCAGGGATGTGTAGGTTAGGGTGGATTGGCCATGCTAAATTACCCCATAGTGTTCAGGGATGTGCAGGTTAGGGTCGATTTGGCCATGCTAAATTACCCCATAGTGTTCAGGGATGTGCAGGTTAGAGTGGATTGGCCACGCTAAATTACCCCATAGTGTTCAGGGATGTGTAGGTTAGGGTGGATTGGCCATGCTAAATTACCCCATAGTGTTCAGGGATGTGTAGGTTAGGGTGGATTGGCCACGCTAAATTACCCCATAGTGTTCAGGGATGTGTAGGTTAGGGTGGATTGGCCATGCTAAATTACCCCATAGTGTTCAGGGATGTGTAGGTTAGGGTGGATTGGCCACGCTAAATTACCCCATAGTGTTCAGGGATGTGTAGGTTAGGGTGGATTGGCCATGCTAAATTACCCCATAGTGTTCAGGGATGTGTAGGTTAGGGTGGATTGGCCACGCTAAATTACCCCATAGTGTTCAGGGATGTGTAGGTTAGGGTGGATAGGCCATGCTAAATTACCCCATAGTGTTCAGGGATGTGTAGGTTAGGGTGGATTGGCCATGCTAAATTACCCCATAGTGTTCAGGGATGTGCAGGTTAGAGTGGATTGGCCATGCGAAATTACATAGTATTCAGGATGCGGTTTTTCAGGGTGGATTGGCCATGCTAAATTACCCCATAGTGTTCAGGGATGTGCAGTTTAGGTGGATTAGCCATGCTAAATTACTCATCGTGCCCAGCGGTGTGTCGGTTCGGTTGGATCGGCCATTTCAAATTACCCCATAGTGTTCAGGGACGTGTTGGTTAGGATGGATTGGTCATGCTAAATAATCCCTTAGTACTCGGTGTGTGCGGGTTAGGGTGGATTGACCATGCTAAATTACTCATAGTGCCCAGGGATGTGTCGGTTAGGTTGGATCGGCCATGTCAAATTACCCCATAGTGTTCTGGGATGTGTTATTTTGGGTGGCCATGGTAAATTATCTCGGGTACAGTGAAACCTGCAGATGCTGGAGATCAGAGTCGAGATTGTGGTTATGGAAAATTACAGCAGGTCAGGCACCATCCGAGGAGCAGGACAGTCAATGTTTCAGGCATAAGCCTTTTTTCAGGAATGAGGATTGGGTGTCAGGGCTGAGAGATAAATGGGAGGGAGGTGGGGTTGGGCGGAAGGTGGGAAAGTTGGGAAAGCGAGAGGTGAATGAAGGTGAAGGAGAAAGTGATGGGTTGCAGTGGGGAGTGATGGTTAGGTCCAGAGGGCAGTGCCGAGTTGGAGGCTTGATACTGGGATAATGTTGGGAGGTGGCGAAATCAGGAAACTTTCGCAATCCGCACTGATCCCATGTGGTTGCAGAGTCCCAAGGCGGAATGTGAGGCGTTGATTTGTACCTGTCCCACCCTGTACCTGTCCCGCCCCCACACCTTTACCCCCGCACCTGTCCCTCCCCGCACCTGTCCCTTCCCGCACCTTTACCCCCGCACCTGTCCCTCCCCGCACCTGTCCCTCCCCGCACCTTTACCCCCGCACCTGTCCCTCCCTGGACCTTTACCCCCGCACCTGTCCCTCCCTGGACCTTTACCCCCGCACCTTTACCCCCGCACCTGTCCCTCCCCGCACCTTTACCCCCGCACCTTTACCCCCGCACCTGTCCCTCCCCGGACCTTTACCCCCGCACCTGTCACTTCCCGCACCTGTCCCTCCCCGCACCTTTACCCCCGCACCTGTCCCTCCCCGCACCTTTACCCCCGCACCTTTACCCCCGCACCTGTCCCTCCCCGGACCTTTACCCCCGCACCTGTCACTTCCCGCACCTGTCCCTTCCTGCACCTGTTGCCCCGCACCTGTCCCTCCCCGCACCTTTATCCCCGCACCTGTCCCTCCCCGCACCTTTACCCCCGCACCTGTCCCTCCCTGGACCTTTACCCCCGCACCTGTCCCTCCCTGGACCTTTACCCCCGCACCTTTACCCCCGCACCTGTCCCTCCCCGCACCTTTACCCCCGCACCTTTACCCCCGCACCTGTCCCTCCCCGGACCTTTACCCCCGCACCTGTCACTTCCCGCACCTGTCCCTCCCCGCACCTTTATCCCCGCACCTGTCCCTCCCCGCACCTTTATCCCCGCACCTGTCCCTCCCCGCACCTTTACACCCGCACCTTTACCCCCGCACCTGTCCCTCCCCGCACCTTTACACCCGCACCTTTACCCCCGCACCTGTCCCTCCCCGGACCTTTACCCCCGCACCTGTCACTTCCCGCACCTGTCCCTTCCTGCACCTGTTGCCCCGTACCTGTCCCTCCCCGCACCTTTACCCCCGCACCTGTCCCTCCCCGCACCTTTACCCCCGCACCTTTACCCCCGCACCTTTACCCCCGCACCTGTCCCTCCCCGCACCTTTACCCCCGCACCTGTCCCTCCCCGCACCTGTCCCTCCCCGCACCTTTACCCCCGCACCTTTACCCCCGCACCTTTACCCCCGCACCTGTCCCTCCCCGCACCTTTACCCCCGCACCTTTATCCCCGCACCTGTCCCTCCCCGGACCTTTACCCCCGCACCTGTCACTTCCCGCACCTGTCCCTTCCTGCACCTGTTGCCCCGTACCTGTCCCTCCCCGCACCTTTACCCCCGCACCTGTCCCTCCCCGCACCTGTCACTTCCCGCACCTTTACCCCCGCACCTGTCCCTCCCTGGACCTTTACCCCCGCACCTGTCCCTCCCTGGACCTTTACCCCCGCACCTTTACCCCCGCACCTGTCCCTCCCCGCACCTTTACCCCCGCACCTGTCCCTCCCTGGACCTTTACCCCCGCACCTGTCCCTCCCTGGACCTTTACCCCCGCACCTGTCCCTCCCTGGACCTTTACCCCCGCACCTTTACCCCCGCACCTGTCCCTCCCCGCACCTTTACCCCCGCACCTTTACCCCCGCACCTGTCCCTCCCCGGACCTTTACCCCCGCACCTGTCACTTCCCGCACCTGTCCCTTCCTGCACCTGTTGCCCCGTACCTGTCCCTCCCCGCACCTTTACCCCCGCACCTGTCCCTCCCCGCACCTGTCCCTCCCCGCACCTTTACCCCCGCACCTGTCCCTCCCCGCACCTTTACCCCCGCACCTGTCCCTCCCTGGACCTTTACCCCCGCACCTTTACCCCCGCACCTGTCCCTCCCCGCACCTTTACCCCCGCACCTTTACCCCCGCACCTGTCCCTCCCCGGACCTTTACCCCCGCACCTGTCACTTCCCGCACCTGTCCCTTCCTGCACCTGTTGCCCCGTACCTGTCCCTCCCCGCACCTTTACCCCCGCACCTGTCCCTCCCCGGACCTTTACCCCCGCACCTTTACCCCCGCACCTTTACCCCCGCACCTGTCCCTCCCCGGACCTTTACCCCCGCACCTGTCACTTCCCGCACCTGTCCCTTCCTGCACCTGTTGCCCCGTACCTGTCCCTCCCTGCACCTTTACCCCCGCACCTGTCACTTCCCGCACCTGTTGCCCCGTACCTGTCCCTCCCCGTACCTGTCCCTCCCCGCACCTGTCCCTCCCCGTACCTGTCCCTCTCTGCACCTGTTGCTCCCGTACCTGTCCCCCCCTGTACTTATCCCTCCCCATACCTTTACGCCCGTACTTGTCCCTCCCCGCAACTGTCCCTCCCCGCGCCTCAACACGACTGGACTCCCCATATAAACCCAGCAGCTACAAGAGCAGGGTCCGAGCCTGGGAATCCTGCAGCGAGTAACTCCCCTCCTGACTCTCCCCCCAAAGCCCGTCCCACCATCTACAAGGCCCAGGTCAGGAGGGTGAGGGAATCCTCCCCACTTGCCCCTGGATGGGGGCAGCTCCAACAACACTCAGGAAGCTTGACTCCATCCAGGGACAAAGCAGCCCCAACCCCCCCACCCACGGGATTGGCCCCACACCCACAAACAACCCACCCCCCCCCCCACCTCCCTCCCCCCACCAACGCTCAGTAGCAGTGGTGTGGACCATCTACAAGATACCCTGCAGAAATTCCCCAAAGATCCTCAGGCAGCACCTTCCAAACCCCACGGCCACTTCCATCCTTAAGGACCAAGGGGCAGCAGGTACATGGGAACACCAGCCCCCTGCGAGTTCCCCTCCAAGCCCCTCACCATCCCGACTCGGAAAGATATCGCCGTCCCTTCAGTGTGGCTGGGTCAGAATCCTGGAATTCCCTCTCTCAGGGGCATTGTGGGTAATTCAGGGAGCTTTACTCTATCTAACCCCATGCTGTCCCTGTCCTGGGAGTGTTTGATGGGGGGACAGTGTAGAGGGAGCTTTACTCTGTATCTAACCCCGTGCTGTCCCTGTCCTGGGAGTGTTTGATGGGGGGACAGTGTAGAGGGACCTATACTCTGTATCTAACCCCGTGCTGTCCATGTCCTGGGTCTTTTTGATGGGGGGACAGTGTAGAGGGAGCTTTACTCTCTATCTAACCCCATTCGGTTCCTGACCCTGGGAGTGTTTGATGGGGGACAGAGTAGAGGGAGCTTTACTCTGTACCTAACCCCGTGCTGTCCCTGTCCTGGGAGTGTTTGATGGGGGGACAGTGTAGAGGGAGCTTTACTCTGTATCTAAACCCGTGCTGTCCCTGTCCTGGGAGTGTTGGATGGGGGGACAGTGTAGAGGGAGCTTTACTCTGTATCTAACCCTGTGCTGTCCCTGTCCTGGGAGTGTTTGATGGGGGACGGTGCAGAGGAAGCTTTACTCTGTATCTAACCCCGTGCTGTCCCTGTCCCTGGGAGTGTTTGATGGGGGACAGTGTAGAGGGAGCTTTCCTCTGTATCTAACCCCGTGCTGTCCCTGTCCTGGGAGTGTTTGATGGGGGGGACAGTGTAGAGGAAGCTTTACTCTGTATCTAACCCCATGCTGTCCCTGTCCTGGGAGTGTTTGATGGGGGGACAGTGTAGAGGGAGCTTTACTCTGTATCTAACCCTGTGCTGTCCCTGTCCCTGGGAGTGTTTGATGGGGGGGACAGTGTAGAGGGAGCTTTCCTCTGTATCTAACCCCGTGCTGTCCCTGTCCTGGAAATGTTTGATGGGGGACAGTGTAGAGGGAGTGTTACTCTGTATCTAACCCCGTACTGTCCCTGTCCTGGGAGTGTTTGATGTGGGACAGTGTAGAGGGAGTGTAACTTTGTATCTAACCCCGTGCTTTCCCTGTCCTGGGAGTCTTGGATGGGGACAGTGTAGAGGGAGCTTTACACTGTCCCTATTAAACACTCCCAGGGTCAGGGACAGCACGGGGTTAGATACAGAGTAGAGGGAGCTTTACTCTGTATCTAACCCCGTGCTGTCCCTGACCCTGGGAGTGTTTAATAGGGACAGTGTAGAGAGAGCTTTACTCTGTATCTAACCCCGTGCTGTCCCTGTCCCTGGGAGTGTTTGATAGGGAACAGTGTAGAAGGAGCTTTACTCTGTATCCAACCCCGTGCTGTCCCTGTCCTGGGAGTGTTTGATGGGGGGACAGTGTAGAGTGAGCTTTACTCTGTATCTAACCCCGTGCTGTCCCTGTCCTGGGAGTGTTTGATGGGGGGGACATTGTAGAGGGAGCTTTACTCTGTATCTAACCCTGTGCTGGGATGTGTTCTCTCTGTTCCAGGTCAGTTCGAACAGATGAAACAATCAAAATGGCTGTCCGTGCTGCAGATCTGTTTGGGTGGATCCGTTCTGATCCTCTTCATCGCTCTCCTGGCTGTTTCCAAGTATTGTCCGTGGCTGAATCCCGGGAGGTCAACCGTGCACTCCTCCCACGCCACCCAACACCCGACAAGCAAGACGTAACTCCCTGCCCTGAGTCAGCTCTCTGTCCCTGGGACGCTCCCGCTGTTTTCACTTTGATCGAGTCTCTGGATGTTCCCTGTGTCCCCTCGATGCCCATCGTTGGGGTCTCAGGGCGTTGGCGTCTGCCCATGACCCATCAGTCTTGATGGACCACCAATGCAGAAACTGTTCCCCCTCCATCCCCTGTTCCTCACCCTCCTCCCCACCCTCTGTTCCAATCCCTCAAACTGCAGGGGCTGCACGTTTTGTTCAGAAACTGTTGTTTGGTGTGAGGGGGCACGCCAGGGTATTCAGTCACAAAGACCAGTGGAGCTGTGGGTCGTGTCCGAGATGGTGAAACGATACAGCGGGATATGGATCAGTCACGGATCCGGGCGGAGAAAATGGCAGGTGGAGTTTAATCCTGGTGAGTGTGAGGTGCTGCACGTTGGAGGGATCAAACATTTAAGGAAAAGTATCCAGTTAATGAACAGCGTTGATGTACTGAAGGATCTTGGGGGTTCAAGTCCATCGCTCCCTGAAAAGGTGGCCCACCCAAGCAGATAGGCCTATGGAACGCTTATCTTTATTGGTCGGGGAACTGAGGACAAGAGTCTAGATGTCATGTCACAGCGTCGTCAGACTTTGGTTAGGTCGCACTGAGAGTATTGTGTTCGATTCTGGTCGCCACATTTCAGGGAGGGTTTGGAGGTTTCAGACAGGCTACCCAGGATGCTGCCTGGATTAGAGGGAATCAGCTGGAAGGAGTGGCTGTTTTCTCTGGAGGCTGAGGGGAGACTCGATCGCAGTTGTGATGCAGGTGTAGGTGTGCACACTACCTTTTTCAGAGAATTGAAAAGCGAGCCAGGACTGACTGAAATCACAGCGGGTGCTGAACAAGGTAACAACGCGACACTTGGTCACAACAAATATCTGGTGCTGCGTTGCCGTGGAATAAAAACAAAATTCAAATTCGGCTAAACCATTGAAATTATGCCCCAAGATACCAAAATCCAATCGCGTTCGAAATGTTCACGTTTTTTGATGACGCCAAAGCCAACGAACTGATCTGATGTTTTGGGGTTGAGAAACCAGACATTTTGAACAGTTGAGAGGAGACCTGCAACGGACACCAATCATTCCAGACTGCTAGGTATACAACTCTCTGAAAGGGACCTGTCTATCAGAGGTTTGTGCAGCTCAGGGCTGAAGGAGAGACAACCCAGGAACAATACAGCGGAAAATCGACAAAGGAGAACCCACAAAGCCGACTGGTTTTTGAAATGTGATTCTGTATTTTATTTTGCGTGTCAATCTTAATCAGGGTTTTTTTTTCTGGGGTGGGGGGGCTGTGTCGTGGAGTGGGAGGCAAACGGTAGGTTTCAAAGAAAGGAGTTGTGAATAACTGGTGTTTCGATGTTTTCTGCTGTGCCTAAAGAATCAAACAAGTTAATTTTCACTTCAAATTGTGGGATCGTTCTCTGCCCCTCGAAATTTGACAGGCGTGAGGTGAGCTTCCCTCTGTGTGCCGGGTTTAAAATGAGCAGAGGGGTATCCCCCCCACCGCCCACCCCCACCCCCCCCTCCATGTCCCAACAAAGCCGATAGAGTTGTGAGATGCAGGGATAAAGTTTACGGTCAGATTCCCGTCCCCGGAGTTGAAGTTTCTGGCATTCGGGGAGGGGGCCATGCTTTTAAGGTGAGACGGGGAAAAGGCCGAGGGAGACGTGAGGGGCAGGTATTTCCCACAGAGAGTGGTGGACACACAATCACAGAGATGGTGGACGCAGACATGAGAGGGGCGTTTAAGGGGCTGGTAGATAAATATGCAAGGGCTGGAGGGATAGGACAGGCAGAAGGGATCGGTTGAACGTGGGAGCACGTTCGGCACAACATGGTGGGCTGAAGGGCCTGTTCTCCACCCCACCCCGTGCTGTATTACACAAGGCTGTGGTGTGCCATTGCATCAGCTCCCTGTCTGTGTAGGGGACACACCCAGAGGATTCCCCTCAGCCTACCCTGGGTCCACAATCTAAGCCAACATTAGGATCACTCTTCCCCAACTAGTTCCCCCACAGCCGCGTTCTCTGGTGCACTCCCCCGGTCGCGTTACCAAGGAGAGGAACTCGGCTGTGTTCGAATATCAAATCAATCAATCAGTGAGGAAATAAATGGCTAAAGATTTTGTTCAAATCAATCAATCAGTGAGGAAATAAATGGCTAAAGATTTTGTCGAGACTCTGAAAGGCGCGGTCTGATAATCATCCCCATGTAACTACGTTAATGTAGCCTCCGCAGAGGAGAGCCGTGTGTGAAAGGCGGCGGGGGGGGGGAGGGGAGGTGGAGAGAGAGAGGGAGAGAGTGTGTGTGTGAGAGAGAGAGAGAGGGAGAGAGAGAGAGGGGGAGAGAGACATAGGGGTGGGGAGAGAGAGAGAGTGTTTGTGTGTGAGACAGACGGGGAGAGAGAGAGGGAGAGAGAGTGTGTGTGTGTGAGAGAGAGAGAAATACACGGGTGGGGGGAGAGAGAGAGGGGAGAGAGGGAGAGAGACAGGGGTGGGGAGAGAGAGAGTGTGTGTGAGAGAGGGGGGGGAGAGAGAGAGAGTGTGTATGTGAGAGAGGGGGGGAGAGAGAGAGAGTGTGTATGTGAGAGAGGGGGGGGAGAGAGAGAAAGTGTGTATGTGAGAGAGAGGGGGGAGAGAGAGTGTGTATGTGAAAGAGAGGGGGGAGAGAGAGAGTGTGTGTATGTGAGAGAGAGGGGGGAGAGAGAGA